>NC_086158.1:5928822-6284363 GCF_035149785.1 Candoia aspera | reverse complement strand
TGGGGGATGCGGATACTTCGAGGGCTACCCGGAGGGGGGGAGAGCCTTGGGGCAAAAGCGTACAGCACTCGGCATTCTCAGGCGGTCTCCCACCCAAGCGGAAACGAGGAAAACGGAATATGGGCTTAGACGGTGCAGAGGAAGCTTGCCACTGGTTTGAAGCAGCCTACACTGCCAACTACTCAACCACTACCCCGGGTGCATGAAGGCTCCGACCCAGACTCTCCCCCATTGCTCCGGGCCCACCATTCCTCCTGGTCCTGCTCCTGCAGCTGCTCAGTCTCTCTCCATCGCACACAGCTGCCAGGATGTCTTGCTTCTCTTGCATTAAGCTGTGGGCCGGAAATGCAGCCGTGCCTTCCCTGCCCCGGGGTGCAATCTGCAGCAAAATCAGGGCTTGAGCTCACGGGAGGAAAGGGGGATGCGGATACTTCGAGGGCTACCCGGAGCAGGGGAGAGCCTGGGGGCAAAAGCGTACAGCACCCGTTATTCGAAGAGGTAACGAGGCAAAACAGAGTATGGGCTTAGACGGTGCAGAGGAAGCTTGCCACAGGTTTGAAGCAGCCTACAATGCCAACTACTCAACCACTACCCCGGGTGCATGAAGGCTCTGACCCAGATTCTCCCCCATTGCTCCGGGCCCACCATTCCTCCTGGTCCTGCTCCTGCAGCTGCTCAGTCTCTCTCCATCGCACACAGCTGCCAGGATGTCTTGCTTCTCTTGCATTGAGCTGTGGGCCGGAAATGCAGCCGTGCCTTCCCTGCGCTGGGCTGCAATCTGCAGCAAAATCAGGGCTTGAGCTCACGGGAGGAAAGGGGGATGCGGATACTTCGAGGGCTACCCGGAGGGGGGGAGAGCCTGGGGGCAAAAGCGTACAGCACTCGGCATTCTCAGGCGGTCTCCCACCCAAGCGTAAACGAGGAAAACGGAATATGGGCTTAGACGGTGCAGAGGAAGCTTGCCACTGGTTTGAAGCAGCCTACACTGCCAACTACTCAACCACTACCCCGGTGCATGAAGGCTCCGACCCAGACTCTCCCCCATTGCTCCGGGCCCACCATTCCTCCTTGTCCTGCTCCTGCAGCTGCTCAGTCTCTCTCCATCGCACACAGCTGCCAGGATGCCTTGCTTCTCTTGCATTGAGCTGTGGGCCGGAAATGCAGCCGTGCCTTCCCTGCGCTGGGCTGCAAACTGCAGCAAAATCAGGGCTTGAGCTCACGGGAGGAAACGGGGATGCGGATACTTCGACGGCTACCCGGAGGGGGGGAGAGCCTGGGGACAAAAGCGTACAGCACTCGGCATTCTCAGGCGGTCTCCCACCCAAGCGGAAACGAGGAAAACGGAATATGGGCTTAGACGGTGCAGAGGAAGCTTGCCACTGGTTTGAAGCAGCCTACACTGCCAACTACTCAACCACTACCCCGGGTGCATGAAGGCTCCGACCCAGACTCTCCCCCATTGCTCCGGGCCCACCATTCCTCCTGGTCCTGCTCCTGCAGCTGCTCAGTCTCTCTCCATCGCACACAGCTGCCAGGATGCCTTGCTTCTCTTGCATTGAGCTGTGGGCCGGAAATGCAGCCGTGCCTTCCCTGCGCTGGGCTGCAATCTGCAGCAAAATCAGGGCTTGAGCTCACGGGAGGAAAGGGGGATGCGGATACTTCGAGGGCTACCCGGAGCAGGGGAGAGCCTGGGGGCAAAAGCGTACAGCACCCGTTATTCGAAGAGGTAACGAGGCAAAACAGAGTATGGGCTTAGACGGTGCAGAGGAAGCTTGCCACTGGTTTGAAGCAGCCTACACTGCCAACTACTCAACCACTACCCCGGGTGCATGAAGGCTCCGACCCAGACTCTCCCCCATTGCTCCGGGCCCACCATTCCTCCTGGTCCTGCTCCTGCAGCTGCTCAGTCTCTCTCCATCGCACACAGCTGCCAGGATGTCTTGCTTCTCTTGCATTGAGCTGTGGGCCGGAAATGCAGCCGTGCCTTCCCTGCGTTGGCTGCAATCTGCAGCAAAATCAGGGCTTGAGCTCACGGGAGGAAAGGGGGATGCGGATACTTCGAGGGCTACCCGGAGGGGGGGAGAGCCTTGGGGCAAAAGCGTACAGCACTCGGCATTCTCAGGCGGTCTCCCACCCAAGCGGAAACGAGGAAAACGGAATATGGGCTTAGACGGTGCAGAGGAAGCTTGCCACTGGTTTGAAGCAGCCTACACTGCGAACTACTCAACCACTACCCTGGGTGCATGAGGGCTCCGACCCAGACTCTCCCCCATTGCTCCGGGCCCACCATTCCTCCTTGTCCTGCTCCTGCAGCTGCTCAGTCTCTCTCCATCGCACACAGCTGCCAGGATACCTTGCTTCTCTTGCATTGAGCTGTGGGCCGGAAATGCAGCCGTGCCTTCCCTGCGCTGGGCTGCAATCTGCAGCAAAATCAGGGCTTGAGCTCACGGGAGGAAAGGGGGATGCGGATACTTCGAGGGTTACCCGGAGCGGGGGAGAGCCTGGGGGCAAAAGCGTACAGCACCCGTTATTCGAAGAGGTAACGAGGCAAAACAGAGTATGGGCTTAGACGGTGCAGAGGAAGCTTGCCACTGGTTTGAAGCAGCCTACAATGCCAACTATTCAACCACTACCCCGGGTGCATGAAGGCTCTGACCCAGACTCTCCCCCATTGCTCCGGGCCCACCATTCCTCCTGGTCCTGCTCCTGCAGCTGCTCAGTCTCTCTCCATCGCACACAGCTGCCAGGATGTCTTGCTTCTCGTGCATTGAGCTGTGGGCCGGAAATGCAGCCGTGCCTTCCCTGCGCTGGGCTGCAATCTGCAGCAAAATCAGGGCTTGAGCTCACGGGAGGAAAGGGGGATGCGGATACTTCGAGGGCTACCCGGAGGGGGGGAGAGCCTTGGGGCAAAAGCGTACAGCACTCGGCATTCTCAGGCGGTCTCCCACCCAAGCGGAAACGAGGAAAACGGAATATGGGCTTAGACGGTGCAGAGGAAGCTTGCCACTGGTTTGAAGCAGCCTACACTGCCAACTACTCAACCACTACCCCGGGTGCATGAAGGCTCCGACCTAGACTCTCCCCCATTGCTCCGGGCCCACCATTCCTCCTGGTCCTGCTCCTGCAGCTGCTCAGTCTCTCTCCATCGCACACAGCTGCCAGGATGTCTTGCTTCTCTTGCATTGAGCTGTGGGCCGGAAATGCAGCCGTGCCTTCCCTGCGCTGGGCTGCAATCTGCAGCAAATTCAGGGCTTGAGCTCACGGGAGGAAAGGGGGATGCAGATACTTCGAGGGCTACCCGGAGGGGGGGAGAGCCTGGGGGCAAAAGCGTACAGCACCCGTTATTCGAAGAGGTAACGAGGCAAAACAGAGTATGGGCTTAGACGGTGCAGAGGAAGCTTGCCACTGGTTTGAAGCAGCCTACAATGCCAACTACTCAACCACTACCCCGGGTGCATGAAGGCTCTGACCCAGACTCTCCCCCATTGCTCCGGGCCCACCATTCCTCCTGGTCCTGCTCCTGCAGCTGCTCAGTCTCTCTCCATCGCACACAGCTGCCAGGATGTCTTGCTTCTCTTGCATTGAGCTGTGGGCCGGAAATGCAGCCGTGCCTTCCCTGCGCTGGGCTGTAATCTGCAGCAAAATCAGGGATTGAGCTCACGGGAGGAAAGGGGGATGCGGATACTTCGAGGGCTACCCGGAGGGGGGGAGAGCCTGGGGGCAAAAGCGTACAGCACTCGGCATTCTCAGGCGGTCTCCCACCCAAGCGGAAACGAGGAAAACGGAATATGGGCTTAGACGGTGCAGAGGAAGCTTGCCACTTGTTCGAAGCAGCCTACACTGCCAACTACTCAACCACTACCCCGGGTGCATGAAGGCTCCGACCCAGACTCTCCGCCATTGCTCCGGGCCCACCATTCCTCCTTGTCCTGCTCCTGCAGCTGCTCAGTCTCTCTCCATCGCACACAGCTGCCAGGATGCCTTGCTTCTCTTGCATTGAGCTGTGGGCCGGAAATGCAGCCGTGCCTTCCCTGCGCTGGGCTGCAATCTGCAGCAAAATCAGGGCTTGAGCTCACGGGAGGAAAGGGGGATGCGGATACTTCGAGGGCTACCCGGAGCGGGGGAGAGCCTGGGGGAAAAGCATACAGTACCCGTTATTCGAAGAGGTAACGTGGCAAAACAGAGTATGGGCTTAGACGGTGCAGAGGAAGCTTGCCACTGGTTTGAAGCAGCCTACAATGCCAACTACTCAACCACTACCCCGGGGGCATGAAGGCTCTGACCCAGACTCTCCCCCATTGCTCCGGGCCCACCATTCCTCCTGGTCCTGCTCCTGCAGCTGCTCAGTCTCTCTCCATCGCACACAGCTGCCAGGATGTCTTGCTTCTCTTGCATTGAGCTGTGGGCCGGAAATGCAGCCGTGCCTTCCCTGCGCTGGGCTGCAATCTGCAGCAAAATCAGGGCTTGAGCTCACGGGAGGAAAGGGGGATGCGGATACTTCGAGGGCTACCCGGAGGGGGGGAGAGCCTGGGGGCAAAAGCGTACAGCACTCGGCATTCTCAGGCGGTCTCCCACCCAAGCGTAAACGAGGAAAACGGAATATGGGCTTAGACGGTGCAGAGGAAGCTTGCCACTGGTTTGAAGCAGCCTACACTGCCAACTACTCAACCACTACCCCGGGTGCATGAAGGCTCCGACCCAGACTCTCCCCCATTGCTCCGGGCCCACCATTCCTCCTGGTCCTGCTCCTGCAGCTGCTCAGTCTCTCTCCATCGCACACAGCTGCCAGGATGCCTTGCTTCTCTTGCATTGAGCTGTGGGCCGGAAATGCAGCCGTGCCTTCCCTGCGCTGGGCTGCAATCTGCAGCAAAATCAGGGCTTGAGCTCACGGGAGGAAAGGGGGATGCGGATACTTCGAGGGCTACCCGGAGGGGGGGAGAGCCTTGGGGCAAAAGCGTACAGCACTCGGCATTCTCAGGCGGTCTCCCACCCAAGCGGAAACGAGGAAAACGGAATATGGGCTTAGACGGTGCAGAGGAAGCTTGCCACTGGTTTGAAGCAGCCTACACTGCCAACTACTCAACCACTACCCCGGGTGCATGAAGGCTCCGACCCAGACTCTCCCCCATTGCTCCGGGCCCACCATTCCTCCTGGTCCTGCTCCTGCAGCTGCTCAGTCTCTCTCCATCGCACACAGCTGCCAGGATGCCTTGCTTCTCTTGCATTGAGCTGTGGGCCGGAAATGCAGCCGTGCCTTCCCTGCGCTGGGCTGCAATCTGCAGCAAAATCAGGGCTTGAGCTCACGGGAGGAAAGGGGGATGCGGATACTTCGAGGGCTACCCGGAGCAGGGGAGAGCCTGGGGGCAAAAGCGTACAGCACCCGTTATTCGAAGAGGTAACGAGGCAAAACAGAGTATGGGCTTAGACGGTGCAGAGGAAGCTTGCCACTGGTTTGAAGCAGCCTACAATGCCAACTACTCAACCACTACCCCGGGTGCATGAAGGCTCTGACCCAGATTCTCCCCCATTGCTCCGGGCCCACCATTCCTCCTTGTCCTGCTCCTGCAGCTGCTCAGTCTCTCTCCATCGCACACAGCTGCCAGGATGTCTTGCTTCTCTTGCATTGAGCTGTGGGCCGGAAATGCAGCCGTGCCTTCCCTGCGCTGGGCTGCAATCTGCAGCAAAATCAGGGCTTGAGCTCACGGGAGGAAAGGGGGATGCGGATACTTCGAGGGCTACCCGGAGGGGGGGAGAGCCTGGGGGCAAAAGCGTACAGCACTCGGCATTCTCAGGCGGTCTCCCACCCAAGCGTAAACGAGGAAAACGGAATATGGGCTTAGACGGTGCAGAGGAAGCTTGCCACTGGTTTGAAGCAGCCTACACTGCCAACTACTCAACCACTACCCCGGGTGCATGAAGGCTCCGACCCAGACTCTCCCCCATTGCTCCGGGCCCACCATTCCTCCTGGTCCTGCTCCTGCAGCTGCTCAGTCTCTCTCCATCGCACACAGCTGCCAGGATGCCTTGCTTCTCTTGCATTGAGCTGTGGGCCGGAAATGCAGCCGTGCCTTCCCTGCGCTGGGCTGCAATCTGCAGCAAAATCAGGGCTTGAGCTCACGGGAGGAAAGGGGGATGCGGATACTTCGAGGGCTACCCGGAGGGGGGGAGAGCCTTGGGGCAAAAGCGTACAGCACTCGGCATTCTCAGGCGGTCTCCCACCCAAGCGGAAACGAGGAAAACGGAATATGGGCTTAGACGGTGCAGAGGAAGCTTGCCACTGGTTTGAAGCAGCCTACACTGCCAACTACTCAACCACTACCCCGGGTGCATGAAGGCTCCGACCCAGACTCTCCCCCATTGCTCCGGGCCCACCATTCCTCCTGGTCCTGCTCCTGCAGCTGCTCAGTCTCTCTCCATCGCACACAGCTGCCAGGATGCCTTGCTTCTCTTGCATTGAGCTGTGGGCCGGAAATGCAGCCGTGCCTTCCCTGCGCTGGGCTGCAATCTGCAGCAAAATCAGGGCTTGAGCTCACGGGAGGAAAGGGGGATGCGGATACTTCGAGGGCTACCCGGAGCAGGGGAGAGCCTGGGGGCAAAAGCGTACAGCACCCGTTATTCGAAGAGGTAACGAGGCAAAACAGAGTATGGGCTTAGACGGTGCAGAGGAAGCTTGCCACTGGTTTGAAGCAGCCTACAATGCCAACTACTCAACCACTACCCCGGGTGCATGAAGGCTCTGACCCAGATTCTCCCCCATTGCTCCGGGCCCACCATTCCTCCTTGTCCTGCTCCTGCAGCTGCTCAGTCTCTCTCCATCGCACACAGCTGCCAGGATGTCTTGCTTCTCTTGCATTGAGCTGTGGGCCGGAAATGCAGCCGTGCCTTCCCTGCGCTGGGCTGCAATCTGCAGCAAAATCAGGGCTTGAGCTCACGGGAGGAAAGGGGGATGCGGATACTTCGAGGGCTACCCGGAGGGGGGGAGAGCCTTGGGGCAAAAGCGTACAGCACTCGGCATTCTCAGGCGGTCTCCCACCCAAGCGGAAACGAGGAAAACGGAATATGGGCTTAGACGGTGCAGAGGAAGCTTGCCACTGGTTTGAAGCAGCCTACACTGCCAACTACTCAACCACTACCCCGGGTGCATGAAGGCTCTGACCCAGACTCTCCCCCATTGCTCCGGGCCCACCATTCCTCCTTGTCCTGCTCCTGCAGCTGCTCAGTCTCTCTCCATCGCACACAGCTGCCAGGATGCCTTGCTTCTCTTGCATTGAGCTGTGGGCCGGAAATGCAGCCGTGCCTTCCCTGCGCTGGGCTGCAATCTGCAGCAAAATCAGGGCTTGAGCTCACGGGAGGAAACGGGGATGCGGATACTTCGACGGCTACCCGGAGGGGGGGAGAGCCTGGGGACAAAAGCGTACAGCACTCGGCATTCTCAGGCGGTCTCCCACCCAAGCGGAAACGAGGAAAACGGAATATGGGCTTAGACGGTGCAGAGGAAGCTTGCCACTGGTTTGAAGCAGCCTACAGTGCCAAGTACTCAACCACTACCCCGGGTGCATGAAGGCTCCGACCCAGACTCTCCCCCATTGCTCCGGGCCCACCATTCCTCCTTGTCCTGCTCCTGCAGCTGCTCAGTCTCTCTCCATCGCACACAGCTGCCAGGATGCCTTGCTTCTCTTGCATTGAGCTGTGGGCCGGAAATGCAGCCGTGCCTTCCCTGCGCTGGGCTGCAATCTGCAGCAAAATCAGGGCTTGAGCTCACGGGAGGAAAGGGGGATGCGGATACTTCGAGGGTTACCCGGAGCGGGGGAGAGCCTGGGGGCAAAAGCGTACACCACCCGTTATTCGAAGAGGTAACGAGGCAAAACAGAGTATGGGCTTAGACGGTGCAGAGGAAGCTTGCCACTGGTTTGAAGCAGCCTACAATGCCAACTATTCAACCACTACCCCGGGTGCATGAAGGCTCTGACCCAGACTCTCCCCCATTGCTCCGGGCCCACCATTCCTCCTTGTCCTGCTCCTGCAGCTGCTCAGTCTCTCTCCATCGCACACAGCTGCCAGGATGTCTTGCTTCTCGTGCATTGAGCTGTGGGCCGGAAATGCAGCCGTGCCTTCCCTGCGCTGGGCTGCAATCTGCAGCAAAATCAGGGCTTGAGCTCACGGGAGGAAAGGGGGATGCGGATACTTCGAGGGCTACCCGGAGGGGGGGAGAGCCTTGGGGCAAAAGCGTACAGCACTCGGCATTCTCAGGCGGTCTCCCACCCAAGCGGAAACGAGGAAAACGGAATATGGGCTTAGACGGTGCAGAGGAAGCTTGCCACTGGTTTGAAGCAGCCTACACTGCCAACTACTCAACCACTACCCCGGGTGCATGAAGGCTCCGACCCAGACTCTCCCCCATTGCTCCGGGCCCACCATTCCTCCTGGTCCTGCTCCTGCAGCTGCTCAGTCTCTCTCCATCGCACACAGCTGCCAGGATGTCTTGCTTCTCTTGCATTGAGCTGTGGGCCGGAAATGCAGCCGTGCCTTCCCTGCGCTGGGCTGCAATCTGCAGCAAATTCAGGGCTTGAGCTCACGGGAGGAAAGGGGGATGCAGATACTTCGAGGGCTACCCGGAGGGGGGGAGAGCCTGGGGGCAAAAGCGTACAGCACCCGTTATTCGAAGAGGTAACGAGGCAAAACAGAGTATGGGCTTAGACGGTGCAGAGGAAGCTTGCCACTGGTTTGAAGCAGCCTACAATGCCAACTACTCAACCACTACCCCGGGTGCATGAAGGCTCTGACCCAGACTCTCCCCCATTGCTCCCGGCCCACCATTCCTCCTGGTCCTGCTCCTGCAGCTGCTCAGTCTCTCTCCATCGCACACAGCTGCCAGGATGTCTTGCTTCTCTTGCATTGAGCTGTGGGCCGGAAATGCAGCCGTGCCTTCCCTGCGCTGGGCTGTAATCTGCAGCAAAATCAGGGATTGAGCTCACGGGAGGAAAGTGGGATGCGGATACTTCGAGGGCTACCCGGAGGGGGGGAGAGCCTGGGGGCAAAAGCGTACAGCACTCGGCATTCTCAGGCGGTCTCCCACCCAAGCGGAAACGAGGAAAACAGAATATGGGCTTAGACGGTGCAGAGGAAGCTTGCCACTTGTTCGAAGCAGCCTACACTGCCAACTACTCAACCACTACCCCGGGTGCATGAAGGCTCCGACCCAGACTCTCCGCCATTGCTCCGGGCCCACCATTCCTCCTTGTCCTGCTCCTGCAGCTGCTCAGTCTCTCTCCATCGCACACAGCTGCCAGGATGCCTTGCTTCATTTGCATTGAGCTGTGGGCCGGAAATGCAGCCGTGCCTTCCCTGCGCTGGGCTGCAATCTGCAGCAAAATCAGGGCTTGAGCTCACGGGAGGAAAGGGGGATGCGGATACTTCGAGGGCTACCCGGAGCGGGGGAGAGCCTGGGGGAAAAGCATACAGCACCCGTTATTCGAAGAGGTAACGTGGCAAAACAGAGTATGGGCTTAGACGGTGCAGAGGAAGCTTGCCACTGGTTTGAAGCAGCCTACAATGCCAACTACTCAACCACTACCCCGGGTGCATGAAGGCTCTGACCCAGACTCTCCCCCATTGCTCCGGGCCCACCATTCCTCTTGGTCCAGCTCCTGCAGCTGCTCAGTCACTCTCCATCGCACACAGCTGCCAGGATGTCTTGCTTCTCTTGCATTGAGCTGTGGGCCGGAAATGCAGCCGTGCCTTCCCTGCGCTGGGCTGCAATCTGCAGCAAAATCAGGGCTTGAGCTCACGGGAGGAAAGGGGGATGCGGATACTTCGAGGGCTACCCGGAGGGGGGGAGAGCCTGGGGGCAAAAGCGTACAGCACTCGGCATTCTCAGGCGGTCTCCCACCCAAGCGGAAACGAGGAAAACGGAATATGGGCTTAGACGGTGCAGAGGAAGCTTGCCACTGGTTTGAAGCAGCCTACACTGCCAACTACTCAACCACTACCCCGGGTGCATGAAGGCTCCGACCCAGACTCTCCCCCATTGCTCCGGGCCCACCATTCCTCCTGGTCCTGCTCCTGCAGCTGCTCAGTCTCTCTCCATCGCACACAGCTGCCAGGATGCCTTGCTTCTCTTGCATTGAGCTGTGGGCCGGAAATGCAGCCGTGCCTTCCCTGCGCTGGGCTGCAATCTGCAGCAAAATCAGGGCTTGAGCTCACGGGAGGAAAGGGGGATGCGGATACTTCGAGGGCTACCCGGAGGGGGGGAGAGCCTTGGGGCAAAAGCGTACAGCACTCGGCATTCTCAGGCGGTCTCCCACCCAAGCGGAAACGAGGAAAACGGAATATGGGCTTAGACGGTGCAGAGGAAGCTTGCCACTGGTTTGAAGCAGCCTACAGTGCCAACTACTCAACCACTACCCCGGGTACCTGAAGGCTCCGACCCAGACTCTCCCCCATTGCTCCGGGCCCACCATTCCTCCTTGTCCTGCTCCTGCAGCTGCTCAGTCTCTCTCCATCGCACACAGCTGCCAGGATGCCTTGCTTCTCTTGCATTGAGCTGTGGGCCGGAAATGCAGCCGTGCCTTCCCTGCGCTGGGCTGCAATCTGCACCAAAATCAGGGCTTGAGCTCACGGGAGGAAACGGGGATGCGGATACTTCGACGGCTACCCGGAGGGGGGGAGAGCCTGGGGACAAAAGCGTACAGCACTCGGCATTCTCAGGCGGTCTCCCACCCAAGCGGAAACGAGGAAAACGGAATATGGGCTTAGACGGTGCAGAGGAAGCTTGCCACTGGTTTGAAGCAGCCTACACTGCCAACTACTCAACCACTACCCCGGGTGCATGAAGGCTCCGACCCAGACTCTCCCCCATTGCTCCGGGCCCACCATTCCTCCTTGTCCTGCTCCTGCAGCTGCTCAGTCTCTCTCCATCGCACACAGCTGCCAGGATGCCTTGCTTCTCTTGCATTGAGCTGTGGGCCGGAAATGCAGCCGTGCCTTCCCTGCGCTGGGCTGCAATCTGCAGCAAAATCAGGGCTTGAGCTCACGGGAGGAAAGGGGGATGCGGATACTTCGAGGGCTACCCGGAGCAGGGGAGAGCCTGGGGGCAAAAGCGTACAGCACCCGTTATTCGAAGAGGTAACGAGGCAAAACAGAGTATGGGCTTAGACGGTGCAGAGGAAGCTTGCCACTGGTTTGAAGCAGCCTACAATGCCAACTACTCAACCACTACCCCGGGTGCATGAAGGCTCTGACCCAGATTCTCCCCCATTGCTCCGGGCCCACCATTCCTCCTTGTCCTGCTCCTGCAGCTGCTCAGTCTCTCTCCATCGCACACAGCTGCCAGGATGTCTTGCTTCTCTTGCATTGAGCTGTGGGCCGGAAATGCAGCCGTGCCTTCCCTGCGCTGGGCTGCAATCTGCAGCAAAATCAGGGCTTGAGCTCACGGGAGGAAAGGGGGATGCGGATACTTCGAGGGCTACCCGGAGGGGGGGAGAGCCTTGGGGCAAAAGCGTACAGCACTCGGCATTCTCAGGCGGTCTCCCACCCAAGCGGAAACGAGGAAAACGGAATATGGGCTTAGACGGTGCAGAGGAAGCTTGCCACTGGTTTGAAGCAGCCTACACTGCCAACTACTCAACCACTACCCCGGGTGCATGAAGGCTCTGACCCAGACTCTCCCCCATTGCTCCGGGCCCACCATTCCTCCTTGTCCTGCTCCTGCAGCTGCTCAGTCTTTCTCCATCGCACACAGCTGCCAGGATGCCTTGCTTCTCTTGCATTGAGCTGTGGGCCGGAAATGCAGCCGTGCCTTCCCTGCGCTGGGCTGCAATCTGCAGCAAAATCAGGGCTTGAGCTCACGGGAGGAAACGGGGATGCGGATACTTCGACGGCTACCCGGAGGGGGGGAGAGCCTGGGGACAAAAGCGTACAGCACTCGGCATTCTCAGGCGGTCTCCCACCCAAGCGGAAACGAGGAAAACGGAATATGGGCTTAGACGGTGCAGAGGAAGCTTGCCACTGGTTTGAAGCAGCCTACAGTGCCAAGTACTCAACCACTACCCCGGGTGCATGAAGGCTCCGACCCAGACTCTCCCCCATTGCTCCGGGCCCACCATTCCTCCTTGTCCTGCTCCTGCAGCTGCTCAGTCTCTCTCCATCGCACACAGCTGCCAGGATGCCTTGCTTCTCTTGCATTGAGCTGTGGGCCGGAAATGCAGCCGTGCCTTCCCTGCGCTGGGCTGCAATCTGCAGCAAAATCAGGGCTTGAGCTCACGGGAGGAAAGGGGGATGCGGATACTTCGAGGGCTACCCGGAGCGGGGGAGAGCCTGGGGGCAAAAGCGTACAGCACCCGTTATTCGAAGAGGTAACGAGGCAAAACAGAGTATGGGCTTCGACGGTGCAGAGGAAGCTTGCCACTGGTTTGAAGCAGCCTACAATGCCAACTACTCAACCACTACCAAGGGGGCATGAAGGCTCTGACCCAGACTCTCCCCCATTGCTCCGGGCCCACCATTCCTCCTGGTCCTGCTCCTGCAGCTGCTCAGTCTCTCTCCATCGCACACAGCTGCCAGGATGTCTTGCTTCTCTTGCATTGAGCTGTGGGCCGGAAATGCAGCCGTGCCTTCCCTGCGTTGGCTGCAATCTGCAGCAAAATCAGGGCTTGAGCTCACGGGAGGAAAGGGGGATGCGGATACTTCGAGGGCTACCCGGAGGGGGGGAGAGCCTTGGGGCAAAAGCGTACAGCACTCGGCATTCTCAGGCGGTCTCCCACCCAAGCGGAAACGAGGAAAACGGAATATGGGCTTAGACGGTGCAGAGGAAGCTTGCCACTGGTTTGAAGCAGCCTACACTGCGAACTACTCAACCACTACCCTGGGTGCATGAAGGCTCCGACCCAGACTCTCCCCCATTGCTCCGGGCCCACCATTCCTCCTTGTCCTGCTCCTGCAGCTGCTCAGTCTCTCTCCATCGCACACAGCTGCCAGGATACCTTGCTTCTCTTGCATTGAGCTGTGGGCCGGAAATGCAGCCGTGCCTTCCCTGCGCTGGGCTGCAATCTGCAGCAAAATCAGGGCTTGAGCTCACGGGAGGAAAGGGGGATGCGGATACTTCGAGGGCTACCCGGAGGGGGGGAGAGCCTTGGGGCAAAAGCGTACAGCACTCGGCATTCTCAGGCGGTCTCCCACCCAAGCGGAAACGAGGAAAACGGAATATGGGCTTAGACGGTGCAGAGGAAGCTTGCCACTGGTTTGAAGCAGCCTACAGTGCCAACTACTCAACCACTACCCCGGGTACCTGAAGGCTCCGACCCAGACTCTCCCCCATTGCTCCGGGCCCACCATTCCTCCTTGTCCTGCTCCTGCAGCTGCTCAGTCTCTCTCCATCGCACACAGCTGCCAGGATGCCTTGCTTCTCTTGCATTGAGCTGTGGGCCGGAAATGCAGCCGTGCCTTCCCTGCGCTGGGCTGCAATCTGCAGCAAAATCAGGGCTTGAGCTCACGGGAGGAAACGGGGATGCGGATACTTCGACGGCTACCCGGAGGGGGGGAGAGCCTGGGGACAAAAGCGTACAGCACTCGGCATTCTCAGGCGGTCTCCCACCCAAGCGGAAACGAGGAAAACGGAATATGGGCTTAGACGGTGCAGAGGAAGCTTGCCACTGGTTTGAAGCAGCCTACACTGCCAACTACTAAACCACTACCCCGGGTGCATGAAGGCTCCGACCCAGACTCTCCCCCATTGCTCCGGGCCCACCATTCCTCCTGGTCCTGCTCCTGCAGCTGCTCAGTCTGTCTCCATCGCACACAGCTGCCAGGATGCCTTGCTTCTCTTGCATTGAGCTGTGGGCCGGAAATGCAGCCGTGCCTTCCCTGCGCTGGGCTGCAATCTGCAGCAAAATCAGGGCTTGAGCTCACGGGAGGAAAGGGGGATGCGGATACTTCGAGGGCTACCCGGAGCAGGGGAGAGCCTGGGGGCAAAAGCGTACAGCACCCGTTATTCGAAGAGGTATCGAGGCAAAACAGAGTATGGGCTTAGACGGTGCAGAGGAAGCTTGCCACTGGTTTGAAGCAGCCTACAATGCCAACTACTCAACCACTACCCCGGGTGCATGAAGGCTCTGACCCAGATTCTCCCCCATTGCTCCGGGCCCACCATTCCTCCTTGTCCTGCTCCTGCAGCTGCTCAGTCTCTCTCCATCGCACACAGCTGCCAGGATGCCTTGCTTCTCTTGCATTGAGCTGTGGGCCGGAAATGCAGCCGTGCCTTCCCTGCGCTGGGCTGCAATCTGCAGCAAAATCAGGGCTTGAGCTCACGGGAGGAAAGGGGGATGCGGATACTTCGAGGGCTACCCGGAGGGGGGGAGAGCCTCGGGGCAAAAGCGTACAGCACTCGGCATTCTCAGGCGGTCTCCCACCCAAGCGGAAACGAGGAAAACGGAATATGGGCTTAGACGGTGCAGAGGAAGCTTGCCACTGGTTTGAAGCAGCCTACACTGCCAACTACTCAACCACTACCCCGGGTGCATGAAGGCTCTGACCCAGACTCTCCCCCATTGCTCCGGGCCCACCATTCCTCCTTGTCCTGCTCCTGCAGCTGCTCAGTCTCTCTCCATCGCACACAGCTGCCAGGATGCCTTGCTTCTCTTGCATTGAGCTGTGGGCCGGAAATGCAGCCGTGCCTTCCCTGCGCTGGGCTGCAATCTGCAGCAAAATCAGGGCTTGAGCTCACGGGAGGAAACGGGGATGCGGATACTTCGACGGCTACCCGGAGGGGGGGAGAGCCTGGGGACAAAAGCGTACAGCACTCGGCATTCTCAGGCGGTCTCCCACCCAAGCGAAACGAGGAAAACGGAATATGGGCTTAGACGGTGCAGAGGAAGCTTGCCACTGGTTTGAAGCAGCCTACAGTGCCAAGTACTCAACCACTACCCCGGGTGCATGAAGGCTCCGACCCAGACTCTCCCCCATTGCTCCGGGCCCACCATTCCTCCTTGTCCTGCTCCTGCAGCTGCTCAGTCTCTCTCCATCGCACACAGCTGCCAGGATGCCTTGCTTCTCTTGCATTGAGCTGTGGGCCGGAAATGCAGCCGTGCCTTCCCTGCGCTGGGCTGCAATCTGCAGCAAAATCAGGGCTTGAGCTCACGGGAGGAAAGGGGGATGCGGATACTTCGAGGGCTACCCGGAGCGGGGGAGAGCCTGGGGGCAAAAGCGTACAGCACCCGTTATTCGAAGAGGTAACGAGGCAAAACAGAGTATGGGCTTCGACGGTGCAGAGGAAGCTTGCCACTGGTTTGAAGCAGCCTACAATGCCAACTACTCAACCACTACCAAGGGGGCATGAAGGCTCTGACCCAGACTCTCCCCCATTGCTCCGGGCCCACCATTCCTCCTGGTCCTGCTCCTGCAGCTGCTCAGTCTCTCTCCATCGCACACAGCTGCCAGGATGTCTTGCTTCTCTTGCATTGAGCTGTGGGCCGGAAATGCAGCCGTGCCTTCCCTGCGTTGGCTGCAATCTGCAGCAAAATCAGGGCTTGAGCTCACGGGAGGAAAGGGGGATGCGGATACTTCGAGGGCTACCCGGAGGGGGGGAGAGCCTTGGGGCAAAAGCGTACAGCACTCGGCATTCTCAGGCGGTCTCCCACCCAAGCGGAAACGAGGAAAACGGAATATGGGCTTAGACGGTGCAGAGGAAGCTTGCCACTGGTTTGAAGCAGCCTACACTGCGAACTACTCAACCACTACCCTGGGTGCATGAAGGCTCCGACCCAGACTCTCCCCCATTGCTCCGGGCCCACCATTCCTCCTTGTCCTGCTCCTGCAGCTGCTCAGTCTCTCTCCATCGCACACAGCTGCCAGGATACCTTGCTTCTCTTGCATTGAGCTGTGGGCCGGAAATGCAGCCGTGCCTTCCCTGCGCTGGGCTGCAATCTGCAGCAAAATCAGGGCTTGAGCTCACGGGAGGAAAGGGGGATGCGGATACTTCGAGGGCTACCCGGAGGGGGGGAGAGCCTTGGGGCAAAAGCGTACAGCACTCGGCATTCTCAGGCGGTCTCCCACCCAAGCGGAAACGAGGAAAACGGAATATGGGCTTAGACGGTGCAGAGGAAGCTTGCCACTGGTTTGAAGCAGCCTACAGTGCCAACTACTCAACCACTACCCCGGGTACCTGAAGGCTCCGACCCAGACTCTCCCCCATTGCTCCGGGCCCACCATTCCTCCTTGTCCTGCTCCTGCAGCTGCTCAGTCTCTCTCCATCGCACACAGCTGCCAGGATGCCTTGCTTCTCTTGCATTGAGCTGTGGGCCGGAAATGCAGCCGTGCCTTCCCTGCGCTGGGCTGCAATCTGCAGCAAAATCAGGGCTTGAGCTCACGGGAGGAAAGGGGGATGCGGATACTTCGACGGCTACCCGGAGGGGGGGAGAGCCTGGGGACAAAAGCGTACAGCACTCGGCATTCTCAGGCGGTCTCCCACCCAAGCGGAAACGAGGAAAACGGAATATGGGCTTAGACGGTGCAGAGGAAGCTTGCCACTGGTTTGAAGCAGCCTACACTGCCAACTACTCAACCACTACCCCGGGTGCATGAAGGCTCCGACCCAGACTCTCCCCCATTGCTCCGGGCCCACCATTCCTCCTGGTCCTGCTCCTGCAGCTGCTCAGTCTCTCTCCATCGCACACAGCTGCCAGGATGCCTTGCTTCTCTTGCATTGAGCTGTGGGCCGGAAATGCAGCCGTGCCTTCCCTGCGCTGGGCTGCAATCTGCAGCAAAATCAGGGCTTGAGCTCACGGGAGGAAAGGGGGATGCGGATACTTCGAGGGCTACCCGGAGCAGGGGAGAGCCTGGGGGCAAAAGCGTACAGCACCCGTTATTCGAAGAGGTAACGAGGCAAAACAGAGTATGGGCTTAGACGGTGCAGAGGAAGCTTGCCACTGGTTTGAAGCAGCCTACAATGCCAACTACTCAACCACTACCCCGGGTGCATGAAGGCTCTGACCCAGATTCTCCCCCATTGCTCCGGGCCCACCATTCCTCCTTGTCCTGCTCCTGCAGCTGCTCAGTCTCTCTCCATCGCACACAGCTGCCAGGATGTCTTGCTTCTCTTGCATTGAGCTGTGGGCCGGAAATGCAGCCGTGCCTTCCCTGCGCTGGGCTGCAATCTGCAGCAAAATCAGGGCTTGAGCTCACGGGAGGAAAGGGGGATGCGGATACTTCGAGGGCTACCCGGAGGGGGGGAGAGCCTTGGGGCAAAAGCGTACAGCACTCGGCATTCTCAGGCGGTCTCCCACCCAAGCGGAAACGAGGAAAACGGAATATGGGCTTAGACGGTGCAGAGGAAGCTTGCCACTGGTTTGAAGCAGCCTACACTGCCAACTACTCAACCACTACCCCGGGTGCATGAAGGCTCTGACCCAGACTCTCCCCCATTGCTCCGGGCCCACCATTCCTCCTTGTCCTGCTCCTGCAGCTGCTCAGTCTCTCTCCATCGCACACAGCTGCCAGGATGCCTTGCTTCTCTTGCATTGAGCTGTGGGCCGGAAATGCAGCCGTGCCTTCCCTGCGCTGGGCTGCAATCTGCAGCAAAATCAGGGCTTGAGCTCACGGGAGGAAACGGGGATGCGGATACTTCGACGGCTACCCGGAGGGGGGGAGAGCCTGGGGACAAAAGCGTACAGCACTCGGCATTCTCAGGCGGTCTCCCACCCAAGCGGAAACGAGGAAAACGGAATATGGGCTTAGACGGTGCAGAGGAAGCTTGCCACTGGTTTGAAGCAGCCTACAGTGCCAAGTACTCAACCACTACCCCGGGTGCATGAAGGCTCCGACCCAGACTCTCCCCCATTGCTCCGGGTCCACCATTCCTCCTTGTCCTGCTCCTGCAGCTGCTCAGTCTCTCTCCATCGCACACAGCTGCCAGGATGCCTTGCTTCTCTTGCATTGAGCTGTGGGCCGGAAATGCAGCCGTGCCTTCCCTGCACTGGGCTGCAATCTGCAGCAAAATCAGGGCTTGAGCTCACGGGAGGAAAGGGGGATGCGGATACTTCGAGGGCTACCCGGAGCGGAGGAGAGCCTGGGGGCAAAAGCGTACAGCACCCGTTATTCGAAGAGGTAACGAGGCAAAACAGAGTATGGGCTTCGACGGTGCAGAGGAAGCTTGCCACTGGTTTGAAGCAGCCTACAATGCCAACTACTCAACCACTACCAAGGGGGCATGAAGGCTCTGACCCAGACTCTCCCCCATTGCTCCGGGCCCACCATTCCTCCTGGTCCTGCTCCTGCAGCTGCTCAGTCTCTCTCCATCGCACACAGCTGCCAGGATGTCTTGCTTCTCTTGCATTGAGCTGTGGGCCGGAAATGCAGCCGTGCCTTCCCTGCGTTGGCTGCAATCTGCAGCAAAATCAGGGCTTGAGCTCACGGGAGGAAAGGGGGATGCGGATACTTCGAGGGCTACCCGGAGGGGGGGAGAGCCTTGGGGCAAAAGCGTACAGCACTCGGCATTCTCAGGCGGTCTCCCACCCAAGCGGAAACGAGGAAAACGGAATATGGGCTTAGACGGTGCAGAGGAAGCTTGCCACTGGTTTGAAGCAGCCTACACTGCGAACTACTCAACCACTACCCTGGGTGCATGAAGGCTCCGACCCAGACTCTCCCCCATTGCTCCGGGCCCACCATTCCTCCTTGTCCTGCTCCTGCAGCTGCTCAGTCTCTCTCCATCGCACACAGCTGCCAGGATGCCTTGCTTCTCTTGCATTGAGCTGTGGGCCGGAAATGCAGCCGTGCCTTCCCTGCCCCGGGGTGCAATCTGCAGCAAAATCAGGGCTTGAGCTCACGGGAGGAAAGGGGGATGCGGATACTTCGAGGGCTACCCGCAGCAGGGGAGAGACTGGGGGCAAAAGCGTACAGCACCCGTTATTCGAAGAGGTAACGAGGCAAAACAGAGTATGGGCTTAGACGGTGCAGAGGAAGCTTGCCACAGGTTTGAAGCAGCCTACAATGCCAACTACTCAACCACTACCCCGGGTGCATGAAGGCTCTGACCCAGATTCTCCCCCATTGCTCCGGGCCCACCATTCCTCCTTGTCCTGCTCCTGCAGCTGCTCAGTCTCTCTCCATCGCACACAGCTGCCAGGATGTCTTGCTTCTCTTGCATTGAGCTGTGGGCCGGAAATGCAGCCGTGCCTTCCCTGCGCTGGGCTGCAATCTGCAGCAAAATCAGGGCTTGAGCTCACGGGAGGAAAGGGGGATGCGGATACTTCGAGGGCTACCCGGAGGGGGGGAGAGCCTGGGGGCAAAAGCGTACAGCACTCGGCATTCTCAGGCGGTCTCCCACCCAAGCGTAAACGAGGAAAACGGAATATGGGCTTAGACGGTGCAGAGGAAGCTTGCCACTGGTTTGAAGCAGCCTACACTGCCAACTACTCAACCACTACCCCGGGTGCATGAAGGCTCCGACCCAGACTCTCCCCCATTGCTCCGGGCCCACCATTCCTCCTGGTCCTGCTCCTGCAGCTGCTCAGTCTCTCTCCATCGCACCCAGCTGCCAGGATGCCTTGCTTCTCTTGCATTGAGCTGTGGGCCGGAAATGCAGCCGTGCCTTCCCTGCGCTGGGCTGCAATCTGCAGCAAAATCAGGGCTTGAGCTCACGGGAGGAAAGGGGGATGCGGATACTTCGAGGGCTACCCGGTGCAGGGGAGAGCCTGGGGGCAAAAGCGTACAGCACCCGTTATTCGAAGAGGTAACGAGGCAAAACAGAGTATGGGCTTAGACGGTGCAGAGGAAGCTTGCCACTGGTTTGAAGCAGCCTACAATGCCAACTACTCAACCACTACCCCGGGTGCATGAAGGCTCTGACCCAGATTCTCCCCCATTGCTCCGGGCCCACCATTCCTCCTTGTCCTGCTCCTGCAGCTGCTCAGTCTCTCTCCATCGCACACAGCTGCCAGGATGTCTTGCTTCTCTTGCATTGAGCTGTGGGCCGGAAATGCAGCCGTGCCTTCCCTGTGCTGGGCTGCAATCTGCAGCAAAATGAGGGCTTGAGCTCACGGGAGGAAAGGGGGATGCGGATACTTCGAGGGCTACCCGGAGGGGGGGAGAGCCTTGGGGCAAAAGCGTACAGCACTCGGCATTCTCAGGCGGTCTCCCACCCAAGTGGAAACGAGGAAAACGGAATATGGGCTTAGACGGTGCAGAGGAAGCTTGCCACTGGTTTGAAGCAGCCTACAGTGCCAACTACTCAACCACTACCCCGGGTACCTGAAGGCTCCGACCCAGACTCTCCCCCATTGCTCCGGGCCCACCATTCCTCCTTGTCCTGCTCCTGCAGCTGCTCAGTCTCTCTCCATCGCACACAGCTGCCAGGATGCCTTGCTTCTCTTGCATTGAGCTGTGGGCCGGAAATGCAGCCGTGCCTTCCCTGCGCTGGGCTGCAAACTGCAGCAAAATCAGGGCTTGAGCTCACGGGAGGAAACGGGGATGCGGATACTTCGACGGCTACCCGGAGGGGGGGAGAGCCTGGGGACAAAAGCATACAGCACTCGGCATTCTCAGGCGGTCTCCCACCCAAGCGGAAACGAGGAAAACGGAATATGGGCTTAGACGGTGCAGAGGAAGCTTGCCACTGGTTTGAAGCAGCCTACACTGCCAACTACTCAACCACTACCCCGGGTGCATGAAGGCTCCGACCCAGACTCTCCCCCATTGCTCCGGCCCCACCATTCCTCCTGGTCCTGCTCCTGCAGCTGCTCAGTCTCTCTCCATCGCACACAGCTGCCACGATGCCTTGCTTCTCTTGCATTGAGCTGTGGGCCGGAAATGCAGCCGTGCCTTCCCTGCGCTGGGCTGCAATCTGCAGCAAAATCAGGGCTTGAGCTCACGGGAGGAAAGGGGGATGCGGATACTTCGAGGGCTACCCGGAGCAGGGGAGAGCCTGGGGGCAAAAGCGTACAGCACCCGTTATTCGAAGAGGTAACGAGGCAAAACAGAGTATGGGCTTCGACGGTGCAGAGGAAGCTTGCCACTGGTTTGAAGCAGCCTACAATGCCAACTACTCAACCACTACCAAGGGGGCATGAAGGCTCTGACCCAGACTCTCCCCCATTGCTCCGGGCCCACCATTCCTCCTGGTCCTGCTCCTGCAGCTGCTCAGTCTCTCTCCATCGCACACAGCTGCCAGGATGTCTTGCTTCTCTTGCATTGAGCTGTGGGCCGGAAATGCAGCCGTGCCTTCCCTGCGTTGGCTGCAATCTGCAGCAAAATCAGGGCTTGAGCTCACGGGAGGAAAGGGGGATGCGGATACTTCGAGGGCTACCCGGAGGGGGGGAGAGCCTTGGGGCAAAAGCGTACAGCACTCGGCATTCTCAGGCGGTCTCCCACCCAAGCGGAAACGAGGAAAACGGAATATGGGCTTAGACGGTGCAGAGGAAGCTTGCCACTGGTTTGAAGCAGCCTACAGTGCCAAGTACTCAACCACTACCCCGGGTGCATGAAGGCTCCGACCCAGACTCTCCCCCATTGCTCCGGGTCCACCATTCCTCCTTGTCCTGCTCCTGCAGCTGCTCAGTCTCTCTCCATCGCACACAGCTGCCAGGATGCCTTGCTTCTCTTGCATTGAGCTGTGGGCCGGAAATGCAGCCGTGCCTTCCCTGCACTGGGCTGCAATCTGCAGCAAAATCAGGGCTTGAGCTCACGGGAGGAAAGGGGGATGCGGATACTTCGAGGGCTACCCGGAGCGGAGGAGAGCCTGGGGGCAAAAGCGTACAGCACCCGTTATTCGAAGAGGTAACGAGGCAAAACAGAGTATGGGCTTCGACGGTGCAGAGGAAGCTTGCCACTGGTTTGAAGCAGCCTACAATGCCAACTACTCAACCACTACCAAGGGGGCATGAAGGCTCTGACCCAGACTCTCCCCCATTGCTCCGGGCCCACCATTCCTCCTGGTCCTGCTCCTGCAGCTGCTCAGTCTCTCTCCATCGCACACAGCTGCCAGGATGTCTTGCTTCTCTTGCATTGAGCTGTGGGCCGGAAATGCAGCCGTGCCTTCCCTGCGTTGGCTGCAATCTGCAGCAAAATCAGGGCTTGAGCTCACGGGAGGAAAGGGGGATGCGGATACTTCGAGGGCTACCCGGAGGGGGGGAGAGCCTTGGGGCAAAAGCGTACAGCACTCGGCATTCTCAGGCGGTCTCCCACCCAAGCGGAAACGAGGAAAACGGAATATGGGCTTAGACGGTGCAGAGGAAGCTTGCCACTGGTTTGAAGCAGCCTACACTGCGAACTACTCAACCACTACCCTGGGTGCATGAAGGCTCCGACCCAGACTCTCCCCCATTGCTCCGGGCCCACCATTCCTCCTTGTCCTGCTCCTGCAGCTGCTCAGTCTCTCTCCATCGCACACAGCTGCCAGGATGCCTTGCTTCTCTTGCATTGAGCTGTGGGCCGGAAATGCAGCCGTGCCTTCCCTGCCCCGGGGTGCAATCTGCAGCAAAATCAGGGCTTGAGCTCACGGGAGGAAAGGGGGATGCGGATACTTCGAGGGCTACCCGCAGCAGGGGAGAGACTGGGGGCAAAAGCGTACAGCACCCGTTATTCGAAGAGGTAACGAGGCAAAACAGAGTATGGGCTTAGACGGTGCAGAGGAAGCTTGCCACAGGTTTGAAGCAGCCTACAATGCCAACTACTCAACCACTACCCCGGGTGCATGAAGGCTCTGACCCAGATTCTCCCCCATTGCTCCGGGCCCACCATTCCTCCTTGTCCTGCTCCTGCAGCTGCTCAGTCTCTCTCCATCGCACACAGCTGCCAGGATGTCTTGCTTCTCTTGCATTGAGCTGTGGGCCGGAAATGCAGCCGTGCCTTCCCTGCGCTGGGCTGCAATCTGCAGCAAAATCAGGGCTTGAGCTCACGGGAGGAAAGGGGGATGCGGATACTTCGAGGGCTACCCGGAGGGGGGGAGAGCCTGGGGGCAAAAGCGTACAGCACTCGGCATTCTCAGGCGGTCTCCCACCCAAGCGTAAACGAGGAAAACGGAATATGGGCTTAGACGGTGCAGAGGAAGCTTGCCACTGGTTTGAAGCAGCCTACACTGCCAACTACTCAACCACTACCCCGGGTGCATGAAGGCTCCGACCCAGACTCTCCCCCATTGCTCCGGGCCCACCATTCCTCCTGGTCCTGCTCCTGCAGCTGCTCAGTCTCTCTCCATCGCACCCAGCTGCCAGGATGCCTTGCTTCTCTTGCATTGAGCTGTGGGCCGGAAATGCAGCCGTGCCTTCCCTGCGCTGGGCTGCAATCTGCAGCAAAATCAGGGCTTGAGCTCACGGGAGGAAAGGGGGATGCGGATACTTCGAGGGCTACCCGGTGCAGGGGAGAGCCTGGGGGCAAAAGCGTACAGCACCCGTTATTCGAAGAGGTAACGAGGCAAAACAGAGTATGGGCTTAGACGGTGCAGAGGAAGCTTGCCACTGGTTTGAAGCAGCCTACAATGCCAACTACTCAACCACTACCCCGGGTGCATGAAGGCTCTGACCCAGATTCTCCCCCATTGCTCCGGGCCCACCATTCCTCCTTGTCCTGCTCCTGCAGCTGCTCAGTCTCTCTCCATCGCACACAGCTGCCAGGATGTCTTGCTTCTCTTGCATTGAGCTGTGGGCCGGAAATGCAGCCGTGCCTTCCCTGTGCTGGGCTGCAATCTGCAGCAAAATGAGGGCTTGAGCTCACGGGAGGAAAGGGGGATGCGGATACTTCGAGGGCTACCCGGAGGGGGGGAGAGCCTTGGGGCAAAAGCGTACAGCACTCGGCATTCTCAGGCGGTCTCCCACCCAAGTGGAAACGAGGAAAACGGAATATGGGCTTAGACGGTGCAGAGGAAGCTTGCCACTGGTTTGAAGCAGCCTACAGTGCCAACTACTCAACCACTACCCCGGGTACCTGAAGGCTCCGACCCAGACTCTCCCCCATTGCTCCGGGCCCACCATTCCTCCTTGTCCTGCTCCTGCAGCTGCTCAGTCTCTCTCCATCGCACACAGCTGCCAGGATGCCTTGCTTCTCTTGCATTGAGCTGTGGGCCGGAAATGCAGCCGTGCCTTCCCTGCGCTGGGCTGCAAACTGCAGCAAAATCAGGGCTTGAGCTCACGGGAGGAAACGGGGATGCGGATACTTCGACGGCTACCCGGAGGGGGGGAGAGCCTGGGGACAAAAGCATACAGCACTCGGCATTCTCAGGCGGTCTCCCACCCAAGCGGAAACGAGGAAAACGGAATATGGGCTTAGACGGTGCAGAGGAAGCTTGCCACTGGTTTGAAGCAGCCTACACTGCCAACTACTCAACCACTACCCCGGGTGCATGAAGGCTCCGACCCAGACTCTCCCCCATTGCTCCGGCCCCACCATTCCTCCTGGTCCTGCTCCTGCAGCTGCTCAGTCTCTCTCCATCGCACACAGCTGCCACGATGCCTTGCTTCTCTTGCATTGAGCTGTGGGCCGGAAATGCAGCCGTGCCTTCCCTGCGCTGGGCTGCAATCTGCAGCAAAATCAGGGCTTGAGCTCACGGGAGGAAAGGGGGATGCGGATACTTCGAGGGCTACCCGGAGCAGGGGAGAGCCTGGGGGCAAAAGCGTACAGCACCCGTTATTCGAAGAGGTAACGAGGCAAAACAGAGTATGGGCTTCGACGGTGCAGAGGAAGCTTGCCACTGGTTTGAAGCAGCCTACAATGCCAACTACTCAACCACTACCAAGGGGGCATGAAGGCTCTGACCCAGACTCTCCCCCATTGCTCCGGGCCCACCATTCCTCCTGGTCCTGCTCCTGCAGCTGCTCAGTCTCTCTCCATCGCACACAGCTGCCAGGATGTCTTGCTTCTCTTGCATTGAGCTGTGGGCCGGAAATGCAGCCGTGCCTTCCCTGCGTTGGCTGCAATCTGCAGCAAAATCAGGGCTTGAGCTCACGGGAGGAAAGGGGGATGCGGATACTTCGAGGGCTACCCGGAGGGGGGGAGAGCCTTGGGGCAAAAGCGTACAGCACTCGGCATTCTCAGGCGGTCTCCCACCCAAGCGGAAACGAGGAAAACGGAATATGGGCTTAGACGGTGCAGAGGAAGCTTGCCACTGGTTTGAAGCAGCCTACAGTGCCAACTACTCAACCACTACCCCGGGTACCTGAAGGCTCCGACCCAGACTCTCCCCCATTGCTCCGGGCCCACCATTCCTCCTTGTCCTGCTCCTGCAGCTGCTCAGTCTCTCTCCATCGCACACAGCTGCCAGGATGCCTTGCTTCTCTTGCATTGAGCTGTGGGCCGGAAATGCAGCCGTGCCTTCCCTGCGCTGGGCTGCAATCTGCAGCAAAATCAGGGCTTGAGCTCACGGGAGGAAACGGGGATGCGGATACTTCGACGGCTACCCGGAGGGGGGGAGAGCCTGGGGACAAAAGCGTACAGCACTCGGCATTCTCAGGCGGTCTCCCACCCAAGCGGAAACGAGGAAAACGGAATATGGGCTTAGACGGTGCAGAGGAAGCTTGCCACTGGTTTGAAGCAGCCTACACTGCCAACTACTCAACCACTACCCCGGGTGCATGAAGGCTCCGACCCAGACTCTCCCCCATTGCTCCGGGCCCACCATTCCTCCTGGTCCTGCTCCTGCAGCTGCTCAGTCTCTCTCCATCGCACACAGCTGCCAGGATGCCTTGCTTCTCTTGCATTGAGCTGTGGGCCGGAAATGCAGCCGTGCCTTCCCTGCGCTGGGCTGCAATCTGCAGCAAAATCAGGGCTTGAGCTCACGGGAGGAAAGGGGGATGCGGATACTTCGAGGGCTACCCGGAGCAGGGGAGAGCCTGGGGGCAAAAGCGTACAGCACCCGTTATTCGAAGAGGTAACGAGGCAAAACAGAGTATGGGCTTAGACGGTGCAGAGGAAGCTTGCCACTGGTTTGAAGCAGCCTACAATGCCAACTACTCAACCACTACCCCGGGTGCATGAAGGCTCTGACCCAGATTCTCCCCCATTGCTCCGGGCCCACCATTCCTCCTTGTCCTGCTCCTGCAGCTGCTCAGTCTCTCTCCATCGCACACAGCTGCCAGGATGTCTTGCTTCTCTTGCATTGAGCTGTGGGCCGGAAATGCAGCCGTGCCTTCCCTGCGCTGGGCTGCAATCTGCAGCAAAATCAGGGCTTGAGCTCACGGGAGGAAAGGGGGATGCGGATACTTCGAGGGCTACCCGGAGGGGGGGAGAGCCTTGGGGCAAAAGCGTACAGCACTCGGCATTCTCAGGCAGTCTCCCACCCAAGCGGAAACGAGGAAAACGGAATATGGGCTTAGACGGTGCAGAGGAAGCTTGCCACTGGTTTGAAGCAGCCTACACTGCCAACTACTCAACCACTACCCCGGGTGCATGAAGGCTCTGACCCAGACTCTCCCCCATTGCTCCGGGCCCACCATTCCTCCTTGTCCTGCTCCTGCAGCTGCTCAGTCTCTCTCCATCGCACACAGCTGCCAGGATGCCTTGCTTCTCTTGCATTGAGCTGTGGGCCGGAAATGCAGCCGTGCCTTCCCTGCGCTGGGCTGCAATCTGCAGCAAAATCAGGGCTTGAGCTCACGGGAGGAAACGGGGATGCGGATACTTCGACGGCTACCCGGAGGGGGGGAGAGCCTGGGGACAAAAGCGTACAGCACTCGGCATTCTCAGGCGGTCTCCCTCCCAAGCGGAAACGAGGAAAACGGAATATGGGCTTAGACGGTGCAGAGGAAGCTTGCCACTGGTTTGAAGCAGCCTACAGTGCCAAGTACTCAACCACTACCCCGGGTGCATGAAGGCTCCGACCCAGACTCTCCCCCATTGCTCCGGGCCCACCATTCCTCCTTGTCCTGCTCCTGCAGCTGCTCAGTCTCTCTCCATCGCACACAGCTGCCAGGATGCCTTGCTTCTCTTGCATTGAGCTGTGGGCCGGAAATGCAGCCGTGCCTTCCCTGCACTGGGCTGCAATCTGCAGCAAAATCAGGGCTTGAGCTCACGGGAGGAAAGGGGGATGCGGATACTTCGAGGGCTACCCGGAGCGGGGGAGAGCCTGGGGGCAAAAGCGTACAGCACCCGTTATTCGAAGAGGTAACGAGGCAAAACAGAGTATGGGCTTCGACGGTGCAGAGGAAGCTTGCCACTGGTTTGAAGCAGCCTACAATGCCAACTACTCAACCACTACCAAGGGGGCATGAAGGCTCTGACCCAGACTCTCCCCCATTGCTCCGGGCCCACCATTCCTCCTGGTCCTGCTCCTGCAGCTGCTCAGTCTCTCTCCATCGCACACAGCTGCCAGGATGTCTTGCTTCTCTTGCATTGAGCTGTGGGCCGGAAATGCAGCCGTGCCTTCCCTGCGTTGGCTGCAATCTGCAGCAAAATCAGGGCTTGAGCTCACGGGAGGAAAGGGGGATGCGGATACTTCGAGGGCTACCCGGAGGGGGGGAGAGCCTTGGGGCAAAAGCGTACAGCACTCGGCATTCTCAGGCGGTCTCCCACCCAAGCGGAAACGAGGAAAACGGAATATGGGCTTAGACGGTGCAGAGGAAGCTTGCCACTGGTTTGAAGCAGCCTACACTGCGAACTACTCAACCACTACCCTGGGTGCATGAAGGCTCCGACCCAGACTCTCCCCCATTGCTCCGGGCCCACCATTCCTCCTTGTCCTGCTCCTGCAGCTGCTCAGTCTCTCTCCATCGCACACAGCTGCCAGGATACCTTGCTTCTCTTGCATTGAGCTGTGGGCCGGAAATGCAGCCGTGCCTTCCTTGCGCTGGGCTGCAATCTGCAGCAAAATCAGGGCTTGAGCTCACGGGAGGAAAGGGGGATGCGGATACTTCGAGGGCTACCCGGAGGGGGGGAGAGCCTTGGGGCAAAAGCGTACAGCACTCGGCATTCCCAGGCGGTCTCCCACCCAAGCGGAAACGAGGAAAACGGAATATGGGCTTAGATGGTGCAGAGGAAGCTTGCCACTGGTTTGAAGCAGCCTACACTGCCAACTACTCAACCACTACCCCGGGTGCATGAAGGCTCCGACCCAGACTCTCCCACATTGCTCTGGGCCCACCATTCCTCCTGGTCCTGCTCCTGCAGCTGCTCAGTCTCTCTCCATCGCACACAGCTGCCAGGATGTCTTGCTTCTCTTGCATTGAGCTGTGGGCCGGAAATGCAGCCGTGCCTTCCCTGCGCTGGGCTGCAATCTGCAGCAAAATCAGGGCTTGAGCTCACGGGAGGAAAGGGGGATGCGGATACTTCGAGGGCTACCCGGAGGGGGGGAGAGCCTTGGGGCAAAAGCGTACAGCACTCGGCATTCTCAGGCGGTCTCCCACCCAAGCGGAAACGAGGAAAACGGAATATGGGCTTAGACGGTGCAGAGGAAGCTTGCCACTGGTTTGAAGCAGCCTACACTGCCAACTACTCAACCACTACCCCGGGTGCATGAAGGCTCTGACCCAGACTCTCCCCCATTGCTCCGGGCCCACCATTCCTCCTTGTCCTGCTCCTGCAGCTGCTCAGTCTCTCTCCATCGCACACAGCTGCCAGGATGCCTTGCTTCTCTTGCATTGAGCTGTGGGCCGGAAATGCAGCCGTGCCTTCCCTGCGCTGGGCTGCAATCTGCAGCAAAATCAGGGCTTGAGCTCACGGGAGGAAAGGGGGATGCGGATACTTCGAGGGCTACCCGGAGCAGGGGAGAGCCTGGGGGCAAAAGCGTACAGCACCCGTTATTCGAAGAGGTAACGAGGCAAAACAGAGTATGGGCTTAGACGGTGCAGAGGAAGCTTGCCACTGGTTTGAAGCAGCCTACAATGCCAACTACTCAACCACTACCCCGGGTGCATGAAGGCTCTGACCCAGATTCTCCCCCATTGCTCCGGGCCCACCATTCCTCCTTGTCCTGCTCCTGCAGCTGCTCAGTCTCTCTCCATCGCACACAGCTGCCAGGATGTCTTGCTTCTCTTGCATTGAGCTGTGGGCCGGAAATGCAGCCGTGCCTTCCCTGCGCTGGGCTGCAATCTGCAGCAAAATCAGGGCTTGAGCTCACGGGAGGAAAGGGGGATGCTGATACTTCGAGGGCTACCCGGAGGGGGGGAGAGCCTTGGGGCAAAAGCGTACAGCACTCGGCATTCTCAGGCGGTCTCCCACCCAAGCGGAAACGAGGAAAACGGAATATGGGCTTAGACGGTGCAGAGGAAGCTTGCCACTGGTTTGAAGCAGCCTACACTGCCAACTACTCAACCACTACCCCGGGTGCATGAAGGCTCTGACCCAGACTCTCCCCCATTGCTCCGGGCCCACCATTCCTCCTTGTCCTGCTCCTGCAGCTGCTCAGTCTCTCTCCATCGCACACAGCTGCCAGGATGCCTTGCTTCTCTTGCATTGAGCTGTGGGCCGGAAATGCAGCCGTGCCTTCCCTGCGCTGGGCTGCAATCTGCAGCAAAATCAGGGCTTGAGCTCACGGGAGGAAACGGGGATGCGGATACTTCGACGGCTACCCGGAGGGGGGGAGAGCCTGGGGACAAAAGCGTACAGCACTCGGCATTCTCAGGCGGTCTCCCACCCAAGCGGAAACGAGGAAAACGGAATATGGGCTTAGACGGTGCAGAGGAAGCTTGCCACTGGTTTGAAGCAGCCTACAGTGCCAAGTACTCAACCACTACCCCGGGTGCATGAAGGCTCCGACCCAGACTCTCCCCCATTGCTCCGGGCCCACCATTCCTCCTTGTCCTGCTCCTGCAGCTGCTCAGTCTCTCTCCATCGCACACAGCTGCCAGGATGCCTTGCTTCTCTTGCATTGAGCTGTGGGCCGGAAATGCAGCCATGCCTTCCCTGCACTGGGCTGCAATCTGCAGCAAAATCAGGGCTTGAGCTCACGGGAGGAAAGGGGGATGCGGATACTTCGAGGGCTACCCGGAGCGGGGGAGAGCCTGGGGGCAAAAGCGTACAGCACCCGTTATTCGAAGAGGTAACGAGGCAAAACAGAGTATGGGCTTCGACGGTGCAGAGGAAGCTTGCCACTGGTTTGAAGCAGCCTACAATGCCAACTACTCAACCACTACCAAGGGGGCATGAAGGCTCTTACCCAGACTCTCCCCCATTGCTCCGGGCCCACCATTCCTCCTGGTCCTGCTCCTGCAGCTGCTCAGTCTCTCTCCATCGCACACAGCTGCCAGGATGTCTTGCTTCTCTTGCATTGAGCTGTGGGCCGGAAATGCAGCCGTGCCTTCCCTGCGTTGGCTGCAATCTGCAGCAAAATCAGGGCTTGAGCTCACGGGAGGAAAGGGGGATGCGGATACTTCGAGGGCTACCCGGAGGGGGGGAGAGCCTTGGGGCAAAAGCGTACAGCACTCGGCATTCTCAGGCGGTCTCCCACCCAAGCGGAAACGAGGAAAACGGAATATGGGCTTAGACGGTGCAGAGGAAGCTTGCCACTGTTTTGAAGCAGCCTACACTGCGAACTACTCAACCACTACCCTGGGTGCATGAAGGCTCCGACCCAGACTCTCCCCCATTGCTCCGGGCCCACCATTCCTCCTTGTCCTGCTCCTGCAGCTGCTCAGTCTCTCTCCATCGCACACAGCTGCCAGGATACCTTGCTTCTCTTGCATTGAGCTGTGGGCCGGAAATGCAGCCGTGCCTTCCCTGCGCTGGGCTGCAATCTGCAGCAAAATCAGGGCTTGAGCTCACGGGAGGAAAGGGGGATGCGGATACTTCGAGGGCTACCCGGAGGGGGGGAGAGCCTTGGGGCAAAAGCGTACAGCACTCGGCATTCTCAGGCGGTCTCCCACCCAAGCGGAAACGAGGAAAACGGAATATGGGCTTAGACGGTGCAGAGGAAGCTTGCCACTGGTTTGAAGCAGCCTACAGTGCCAACTACTCAACCACTACCCCGGGTACCTGAAGGCTCCGACCCAGACTCTCCCCCATTGCTCCGGGCCCACCATTCCTACTTGTCCTGCTCCTGCAGCTGCTCAGTCTCTCTCCATCGCACACAGCTGCCAGGATGCCTTGCTTCTCTTGCATTGAGCTGTGGGCCGGAAATGCAGCCGTGCCTTCCCTGCGCTGGGCTGCAATCTGCAGCAAAATCAGGGCTTGAGCTCACGGGAGGAAACGGGGATGCGGATACTTCGACGGCTACCCGGAGGGGGGGAGAGCCTGGGGACAAAAGTACTCGGCATTCTCAGGCGGTCTCCCACCCAAGCGGAAACGAGGAAAACGGAATATGGGCTTAGACGGTGCAGAGGAAGCTTGCCACTGGTTTGAAGCAGCCTACACTGCCAACTACTCAACCACTACCCCGGGTGCATGAAGGCTCCGACCCAGACTCTCCCCCATTGCTCCGGGCCCACCATTCCTCCTGGTCCTGCTCCTGCAGCTGCTCAGTCTCTCTCCATCGCACACAGCTGCCAGGATGCCTTGCTTCTCTTGCATTGAGCTGTGGGCCGGAAATGCAGCCGTGCCTTCCCTGCGCTGGGCTGCAATCTGCAGCAAAATCAGGGCTTGAGCTCACGGGAGGAAAGGGGGGGATGCGGGATACTTCGAGGGCTACCCGGAGGGGGGGAGAGCCTTGGGGCAAAAGCGTACAGCACTCGGCATTCTCAGGCGGTCTCCCACCCAAGCGGAAACGAGGAAAACGGAATATGGGCTTAGACGGTGCAGAGGAAGCTTGCCACTGGTTTGAAGCAGCCTACACTGCCAACTACTCAACCACTACCCCGGGTGCATGAAGGCTCTGACCCAGACTCTCCCCCATTGCTCCGGGCCCACCATTCCTCCTTGTCCTGCTCCTGCAGCTGCTCAGTCTCTCTCCATCGCATACAGCTGCCAGGATGCCTTGCTTCTCTTGCATTGAGCTGTGGGCCGGAAATGCAGACGTGCCTTCCCTGCGCTGGGCTGCAATCTGCAGCAAAATCAGGGCTTGAGCTCACGGGAGGAAACGGGGATGCGGATACTTCGACGGCTACCCGGAGGGGGGGAGAGCCTGGGGACAAAAGCGTACAGCACTCGGCATTCTCAGGCGGTCTCCCACCCAAGCGGAAACGAGGAAAACGGAATATGGGCTTAGACGGTGCAGAGGAAGCTTGCCACTGGTTTGAAGCAGCCTACAGTGCCAAGTACTCAACCACTACCCCGGGTGCATGAAGGCTCCGACCCAGACTCTCCCCCATTGCTCCGGGCCCACCATTCCTCCTTGTCCTGCTCCTGCAGCTGCTCAGTCTCTCTCCATCGCACACAGCTGCCAGGATGCCTTGCTTCTCTTGCATTGAGCTGTGGGCCGGAAATGCAGCCGTGCCTTCCCTGCACTGGGCTGCAATCTGCAGCAAAATCAGGGCTTGAGCTCACGGGAGGAAAGGGGGATGCGGATACTTCGAGGGCTACCCGGAGCGGAGGAGAGCCTGGGGGCAAAAGCGTACAGCACCCGTTATTCGAAGAGGTAACGAGGCAAAACAGAGTATGGGCTTCGACGGTGCAGAGGAAGCTTGCCACTGGTTTGAAGCAGCCTACAATGCCAACTACTCAACCACTACCAAGGGGGCATGAAGGCTCTGACCCAGACTCTCCCCCATTGCTCCGGGCCCACCATTCCTCCTGGTCCTGCTCCTGCAGCTGCTCAGTCTCTCTCCATCGCACACAGCTGCCAGGATGTCTTGCTTCTCTTGCATTGAGCTGTGGGCCGGAAATGCAGCCGTGCCTTCCCTGCGTTGGCTGCAATCTGCAGCAAAATCAGGGCTTGAGCTCACGGGAGGAAAGGGGGATGCGGATACTTCGAGGGCTACCCGGAGGGGGGGAGAGCCTTGGGGCAAAAGCGTACAGCACTCGGCATTCTCAGGCGGTCTCCCACCCAAGCGGAAACGAGGAAAACGGAATATGGGCTTAGACGGTGCAGAGGAAGCTTGCCACTGGTTTGAAGCAGCCTACACTGCGAACTACTCAACCACTACCCTGGGTGCATGAAGGCTCCGACCCAGACTCTCCCCCATTGCTCCGGGCCCACCATTCCTCCTTGTCCTGCTCCTGCAGCTGCTCAGTCTCTCTCCATCGCACACAGCTGCCAGGATGCCTTGCTTCTCTTGCATTGAGCTGTGGGCCGGAAATGCAGCCGTGCCTTCCCTGCCCCGGGGTGCAATCTGCAGCAAAATCAGGGCTTGAGCTCACGGGAGGAAAGGGGGATGCGGATACTTCGAGGGCTACCCGGAGCAGGGGAGAGCCTGGGGCAAAAGCGTACAGCACCCGTTATTCGAAGAGGTAACGAGGCAAAACAGAGTATGGGCTTAGACGGTGCAGAGGAAGCTTGCCACAGGTTTGAAGCAGCCTACAATGCCAACTACTCAACCACTACCCCGGGTGCATGAAGGCTCTGACCCAGATTCTCCCCCATTGCTCCGGGCCCACCATTCCTCCTTGTCCTGCTCCTGCAGCTGCTCAGTCTCTCTCCATCGCACACAGCTGCCAGGATGTCTTGCTTCTCTTGCATTGAGCTGTGGGCCGGAAATGCAGCCGTGCCTTCCCTGCGCTGGGCTGCAATCTGCAGCAAAATCAGGGCTTGAGCTCACGGGAGGAAAGGGGGATGCGGATACTTCGAGGGCTACCCGGAGCGGGGGAGAGCCTGGGGGCAAAAGCGTACAGCACTCGGCATTCTCAGGCGGTCTCCCACCCAAGCGTAAACGAGGAAAACGGAATATGGGCTTAGACGGTGCAGAGGAAGCTTGCCACTGGTTTGAAGCAGCCTACACTGCCAACTACTCAACCACTACCCCGGGTGCATGAAGGCTCCGACCCAGACTCTCCCCCATTGCTCCGGGCCCACCATTCCTCCTGGTCCTGCTCCTGCAGCTGCTCAGTCTCTCTCCATCGCACCCAGCTGCCAGGATGCCTTGCTTCTCTTGCATTGAGCTGTGGGCCGGAAATGCAGCCGTGCCTTCCCTGCGCTGGGCTGCAATCTGCAGCAAAATCAGGGCTTGAGCTCACGGGAGGAAAGGGGGATGCGGATACTTCGAGGGCTACCCGGAGCAGGGGAGAGCCTGGGGGCAAAAGCGTACAGCACCCGTTATTCGAAGAGGTAACGAGGCAAAACAGAGTATGGGCTTAGACGGTGCAGAGGAAGCTTGCCACTGGTTTGAAGCAGCCTACAATGCCAACTACTCAACCACTACCCCGGGTGCATGAAGGCTCTGACCCAGATTCTCCCCCATTGCTCCGGGCCCACCATTACTCCTTGTCCTGCTCCTGCAGCTGCTCAGTCTCTCTCCATCGCACACAGCTGCCAGGATGTCTTGCTTCTCTTGCATTGAGCTGTGGGCCGGAAATGCAGCCGTGCCTTCCCTGCGCTGGGCTGCAATCTGCAGCAAAATGAGGGCTTGAGCTCACGGGAGGAAAGGGGGATGCGGATACTCCGAGGGCTACCCGGAGCGGGGGAGAGCCTGGGGGCAAAAGCGTACAGCACCCGTTATTCGAAGAGGTAACGAGGCAAAACAGAGTATGGGCTTAGACGGTGGAGAGGAAGCTTGCCACTGGTTTGAAGCATCCTACAATGCCAACTACTCAACCACTACCCCGGGGGCATGAAGGCTCTGACCCAGACTCTCCCCCATTGCTCCGGGCCCACCATTCCTCCTGGTCCTGCTCCTGCAGCTGCTCAGTCTCTCTCCATCGCACACAGCTGCCAGGATGTCTTGCTTCTCTTGCATTGAGCTGTGGGCCGGAAATGCAGCCGTGCCTTCCCTGCGCTGGGCTGCAATCTGCAGCAAAATCAGGGCTTGAGCTCACGGGAGGAAAGGGGGATGCGGATACTTCGAGGGCTACCCGGAGGGGGGGAGAGCCTTGGGGCAAAAGCGTACAGCACTCGGCATTCCCAGGCGGTCTCCCACCCAAGCGGAAACGAGGAAAACGGAATATGGGCTTAGATGGTGCAGAGGAAGCTTGCCACTGTTTTGAAGCAGCCTACACTGCCAACTACTCAACCACTACCCCGGGTGCATGAAGGCTCCGACCCAGACTCTCCCACATTGCTCTGGGCCCACCATTCCTCCTGGTCCTGCTCCTGCAGCTGCTCAGTCTCTCTCCATCGCACACAGCTGCCAGGATGTCTTGCTTCTCTTGCATTGAGCTGTGGGCCGGAAATGCAGCCGTGCCTTCCCTGCGCTGGGCTGCAATCTGCAGCAAAATCAGGGCTTGAGCTCACGGGAGGAAAGGGGGATGCGGATACTTCGAGGGCTACCCGGAGGGGGGGAGAGCCTGGGGGCAAAAGCGTACAGCACTCGGCATTCTCAGGCGGTCTCCCACCCAAGCGGAAACGAGGAAAACGGAATATGGGCTTAGATGGTGCAGAGGAAGCTTGCCACTGGTTTGAAGCAGCCTACACTGCCAACTACTCAACCACTACCCTGGGTGCATGAAGGATCCGACCCAGACTCTCCCCCATTGCTCCGGGCCCACCATTCCTCCTTGTCCTGCTCCTGCAGCTGCTCAGTCTCTCTCCATCGCACACAGCTGCCAGGATGTCTTGCTTCTCTTGCATTGAGCTGTGGGCCGGAAATGCAGCCGTGCCTTCCCTGCGCTGGGCTGCAATCTGCAGCAAAATCAGGGCTTGAGCTCACGGGAGGAAAGGGGGATGCGGATACTTCGAGGGCTACCCGGAGGGGGGGAGAGCCTTGGGGCAAAAGCGTACAGCACTCGGCATTCCCAGGCGGTCTCCCACCCAAGCGGAAACGAGGAAAACGGAATATGGGCTTAGACGGTGCAGAGGAAGCTTGCCACTGGTTTGAAGCAGCCTACACTGCGAACTACTCAACCACTACCCCGGGGGCATGAAGGCTCTGACCCAGACTCTCCCCCATTGCTCCGGGCCCACCATTCCTCCTGGTCCTGCTCCTGCAGCTGCTCAGTCTCTCTCCATCGCACACAGCTGCCAGGATGTCTTGCTTCTCTTGCATTGAGCTGTGGGCCGGAAATGCAGCCGTGCCTTCCCTGCGCTGGGCTGCAATCTGCAGCAAAATCAGGGCTTGAGCTCACGGGAGGAAAGGGGGATGCGGATACTTCGAGGGCTACCCGGAGGGGGGGAGAGCCTAGGGGCAAAAGCGTACAGCACTCGGCATTCTCAGGCGGTCTCCCACCCAAGCGCAAACGAGGAAAACGGAATATGGGCTTAGACGGTGCAGAGGAAGCTTGCCACTGGTTTGAAGCAGCCTACACTGCCAACTACTCAACCACTACCCCGGGTGCATGAAGGCTCCGACCCAGACTCTCCCCCATTGCTCCGGGCCCACCATTCCTCCTTGTCCTGCTCCTGCAGCTGCTCAGTCTATCTCCATCGCACACAGCTGCCAGGATGCCTTGCTTCTCTTGCATTGAGCTGTGGGCCGGAAATGCAGCCGTGCCTTCCCTGCGCTGGGCTGCAATCTGCAGCAAAATCAGGGCTTGAGCTCACGGGAGGAAAGGGGGATGCGGATACTTCGAGGGCTACCCGGAGGGGGGGAGAGCCTTGGGGCAAAAGCGTACAGCACTCGGCATTCTCAGGCGGTCTCCCACCCAAAGCGGAAACGAGGAAAACGGAATATGGGCTTAGACGGTGCAGAGGAAGCTTGCCACTCGTTTGAAGCAGCCTACACTGCCAACTACTCAACCACTACCCCGGGTGCATGAAGGCTCCGACCCAGACTCTCCCCCATTGCTCCGGGCCCACCATTCCTCCTTGTCCTGCTCCTGCAGCTGCTCAGTCTCTCTCCATCGCACACAGCTGCCAGGATGCCTTGCTTCTCTTGCATTGAGCTGTGGGCCGGAAATGCAGCCGTGCCTTCCCTGCGCTGGGCTGCAATCTGCAGCAAAATCAGGGCTTGAGCTCACGGGAGGAAACGGGGATGCGGATACTTCGACGGCTACCCGGAGGGGGGGAGAGCCTGGGGGCAAAAGCGTACAGCACTCGGCATTCTCAGGCGGTCTCCCACCCAAGCGGAAACGAGGAAAACGGAATATGGGCTTAGACGGTGCAGAGGAAGCTTGCCACTGGTTTGAAGCAGCCTACACTGCCAACTACTCAACCACTACCAAGGGGGCATGAAGGCTCTGACCCAGACTCTCCCCCATTGCTCCGGGCCCACCATTCCTCCTGGTCCTGCTCCTGCAGCTGCTCAGTCTCTCTCCATCGCACACAGCTGCCAGGATGTCTTGCTTCTCTTGCATTGAGCTGTGGGCCGGAAATGCAGCCGTGCCTTCCCTGCGCTGGGCTGCAATCTGCAGCAAAATCAGGGCTTGAGCTCACGGGAGGAAAGGGGGATGCGGATACTTCGAGGGCTACCCGGAGGGGGGGAGAGCCTTGGGGCAAAAGCGTACAGCACTCGGCATTCTCAGGCGGTCTCCCACCCAAGCGTAATCGAGGAAAACGGAATATGGGCTTAGACGGTGCAGAGGAAGCTTGCCACTGGTTTGAAGCAGCCTACACTGCCAACTACTCAACCACTACCCTGGGTGCATGAAGGCTCCGACCCAGACTCTCCCCCATTGCTCCGGGCCCACCATTCCTCCTGGTCCTGCTCCTGCAGCTGCTCAGTCTCTCTCCATCGCACACAGCTGCCAGGATGCCTTGCTTCTCTTGCATTGAGCTGTGGGCCGGAAATGCAGCCGTGCCTTCCCTGCGCTGGGCTGCAATCTGCAGCAAAATCAGGGCTTGAGCTCACGGGAGGAAAGGGGGATGCGGATACTTCGAGGGCTACCCGGAGCGGGGGAGAGCCTGGGGGCAAAAGCGTACAGCACCCGTTATTCGAAGAAGTAACGAGGCAAAACAGAGTATGGGCTTAGACGGTGCAGAGGAAGCTTGCCACTGGTTTGAAGCAGCCTACAATGCCAACTACTCAACCACTACCCCGGGGGCATGAAGGCTCTGACCCAGACTCTCCCCCATTGCTCCGGGCCCACCATTCCTCCTGGTCCTGCTCCTGCAGCTGCTCAGTCTCTCTCCATCGCACACAGCTGCCAGGATGTCTTGCTTCTCTTGCATTGAGCTGTGGGCCGGAAATGCAGCCGTGCCTTCCCTGCGCTGGGCTGCAATCTGCAGCAAAATCAGGGCTTGAGCTCACGGGAGGAAAGGGGGATGCGGATACTCCGAGGGCTACCCGGAGCGGGGGAGAGCCTGGGGGCAAAAGCGTACAGCACCCGTTATTCGAAGAGGTAACGAGGCAAAACAGAGTATGGGCTTAGACGGTGGAGAGGAAGCTTGCCACTGGTTTGAAGCATCCTACAATGCCAACTACTCAACCACTACCCCGGGGGCATGAAGGCTCTGACCCAGACTCTCCCCCATTGCTCCGGGCCCACCATTCCTCCTGGTCCTGCTCCTGCAGCTGCTCAGTCTCTCTCCATCGCACACAGCTGCCAGGATGTCTTGCTTCTCTTGCATTGAGCTGTGGGCCGGAAATGCAGCCGTGCCTTCCCTGCGCTGGGCTGCAATCTGCAGCAAAATCAGGGCTTGAGCTCACGGGAGGAAAGGGGGATGCGGATACTTCGAGGGCTACCCGGAGGGGGGGAGAGCCTAGGGGCAAAAGCGTACAGCACTCGGCATTCTCAGGCGGTCTCCCACCCAAGCGCAAACGAGGAAAACGGAATATGGGCTTAGACGGTGCAGAGGAAGCTTGCCACTGGTTTGAAGCAGCCTACACTGCCAACTACTCAACCACTACCCCGGGTGCATGAAGGCTCCGACCCAGACTCTCCCCCATTGCTCCGGGCCCACCATTCCTCCTTGTCCTGCTCCTGCAGCTGCTCAGTCTATCTCCATCGCACACAGCTGCCAGGATGCCTTGCTTCTCTTGCATTGAGCTGTGGGCCGGAAATGCAGCCGTGCCTTCCCTGCGCTGGGCTGCAATCTGCAGCAAAATCAGGGCTTGAGCTCACGGGAGGAAAGGGGGATGCGGATACTTCGAGGGCTACCCGGAGGGGGGGAGAGCCTTGGGGCAAAAGCGTACAGCACTCGGCATTCTCAGGCGGTCTCCCACCCAAGCGGAAACGAGGAAAACGGAATATGGGCTTAGACGGTGCAGAGGAAGCTTGCCACTCGTTTGAAGCAGCCTACACTGCCAACTACTCAACCACTACCCCGGGTGCATGAAGGCTCCGACCCAGACTCTCCCCCATTGCTCCGGGCCCACCATTCCTCCTTGTCCTGCTCCTGCAGCTGCTCAGTCTCTCTCCATCGCACACAGCTGCCAGGATGCCTTGCTTCTCTTGCATTGAGCTGTGGGCCGGAAATGCAGCCGTGCCTTCCCTGCGCTGGGCTGCAATCTGCAGCAAAATCAGGGCTTGAGCTCACGGGAGGAAACGGGGATGCGGATACTTCGACGGCTACCCGGAGGGGGGGAGAGCCTGGGGGCAAAAGCGTACAGCACTCCGCATTCTCAGGCGGTCTCCCACCCAAGCGGAAACGAGGAAAACGGAATATGGGCTTAGACGGTGCAGAGGAAGCTTGCCACTGGTTTGAAGCAGCCTACACTGCCAACTACTCAACCACTACCAAGGGGGCATGAAGGCTCTGACCTAGACTCTCCCCCATTGCTCCGGGCCCACCATTCCTCCTGGTCCTGCTCCTGCAGCTGCTCAGTCTCTCTCCATCGCACACAGCTGCCAGGATGTCTTGCTTCTCTTGCATTGAGCTGTGGGCCGGAAATGCAGCCGTGCCTTCCCTGCGCTGGGCTGCAATCTGCAGCAAAATCAGGGCTTGAGCTCACGGGAGGAAAGGGGGATGCGGATACTTCGAGGGCTACCCGGAGGGGGGGAGAGCCTTGGGGCAAAAGCGTACAGCACTCGGCATTCTCAGGCGGTCTCCCACCCAAGCGGAAACGAGGAAAACGGAATATGGGCTTAGACGGTGCAGAGGAAGCTTGCCACTGGTTTGAAGCAGCCTACACTGCCAACTACTCAACCACTACCCTGGGTGCATGAAGGCTCCGACCCAGACTCTCCCCCATTGCTCCGGGCCCACCATTCCGCCTGGTCCTGCTCCTGCAGCTGCTCAGTCTCTCTCCATCGCACACAGCTGCCAGGATGCCTTGCTTCTCTTGCATTGAGCTGTGGGCCGGAAATGCAGCCGTGCCTTCCCTGCGCTGGGCTGCAATCTGCAGCAAAATCAGGGCTTGAGCTCATGGGAGGAAAGGGGGATGCGGATACTTCGAGGGCTACCCGGAGCGGGGGAGAGCCTGGGGGCAAAAGCGTACAGCACCCGTTATTCGAAGAAGTAACGAGGCAAAACAGAGTATGGGCTTAGACGGTGCAGAGGAAGCTTGCCACTGGTTTGAAGCAGCCTACAATGCCAACTACTCAACCACTACCCCGGGGGCATGAAGGCTCTGACCCAGACTCTCCCCCATTGCTCCGGGCCCACCATTCCTCCTGGTCCTGCTCCTGCAGCTGCTCAGTCTCTCTCCATCGCACACAGCTGCCAGGATGTCTTGCTTCTCTTGCATTGAGCTGTGGGCCGGAAATGCAGCCGTGCCTTCCCTGCGCTGGGCTGCAATCTGCAGCAAAATCAGGGCTTGAGCTCACGGGAGGAAAGGGGGATGCGGATACTCCGAGGGCTACCCGGAGCGGGGGAGAGCCTGGGGGCAAAAGCGTACAGCACCCGTTATTCGAAGAGGTAACGAGGCAAAACAGAGTATGGGCTTAGACGGTGGAGAGGAAGCTTGCCACTGGTTTGAAGCATCCTACAATGCCAACTACTCAACCACTACCCCGGGGGCATGAAGGCTCTGACCCAGACTCTCCCCCATTGCTCCGGGCCCACCATTCCTCCTGGTCCTGCTCCTGCAGCTGCTCAGTCTCTCTCCATCGCACACAGCTGCCAGGATGTCTTGCTTCTCTTGCATTGAGCTGTGGGCCGGAAATGCAGCCGTGCCTTCCCTGCGCTGGGCTGCAATCTGCAGCAAAATCAGGGCTTGAGCTCACGGGAGGAAAGGGGGATGCGGATACTTCGAGGGCTACCCGGAGGGGGGGAGAGCCTTGGGGCAAAAGCGTACAGCACTCGGCATTCTCAGGCGGTCTCCCACCCAAGCGCAAACGAGGAAAACGGAATATGGGCTTAGACGGTGCAGAGGAAGCTTGCCACTGGTTTGAAGCAGCCTACACTGCCAACTACTCAACCACTACCCCGGGTGCATGAAGGCTCCGACCCAGACTCTCCCCCATTGCTCCGGGCCCACCATTCCTCCTTGTCCTGCTCCTGCAGCTGCTCAGTCTCTCTCCATCGCACACAGCTGCCAGGATGCCTTGCTTCTCTTGCATTGAGCTGTGGGCCGGAAATGCAGCCGTGCCTTCCCTGCGCTGGGCTGCAATCTGCAGCAAAATCAGGCTTGAGCTCACGGGAGGAAAGGGGGATGCGGATACTTCGAGGGCTACCCGGAGCAGGGGAGAGCCTGGGGGCAAAAGGGTACAGCAGCCGTTATTCGAAGAGGTAACGAGGCAAAACAGAGTATGGGCTTAGACGGTGCAGAGGAACCTTGCCACTGGTTTGAAGCAGCCTACAATGCCAACTACTCAACCACTACCCCGGGTGCATGAAGGCTCTGACCCAGACTCTCCCCCATTGCTCCGGGCCCACCATTCCTCCTTGTCCTGCTCCTGCAGCTGCTCAGTCTCTCTCCATCGCACACAGCTGCCAGGATATCTTGCTTCTCTTGCATTGAGCTGTGGGCCGGAAATGCAGCCGTGCCTTCCCTGCGCTGGGCTGCAATCTGCAGCAAAATCAGGGCTTGAGCTCACGGGAGGAAAGGGGGATGCGGATACTTCGAGGGCTACCCGGAGGGGGGGAGAGCCTTGGGGCAAAAGCGTACAGCACTCGGCATTCTCAGGCGGTCTCCCACCCAAGCGGAAACGAGGAAAACGGAATATGGGCTTAGACGGTGCAGAGGAAGCTTGCCACTCGTTTGAAGCAGCCTACACTGCCAACTACTCAACCACTACCCCGGGTGCATGAAGGCTCCGACCCAGACTCTCCCCCATTGCTCCGGGCCCACCATTCCTCCTTGTCCTGCTCCTGCAGCTGCTCAGTCTCTCTCCATCGCACACAGCTGCCAGGATGCCTTGCTTCTCTTGCATTGAGCTGTGGGCCGGAAATGCAGCCGTGCCTTCCCTGCGCTGGGCTGCAATCTGCAGCAAAATCAGGGCTTGAGCTCACGGGAGGAAACGGGGATGCGGATACTTCGACGGCTACCCGGAGGGGGGGAGAGCCTGGGGGCAAAAGCGTACAGCACTCGGCATTCTCTGGCGGTCTCCCACCCAAGCGGAAACGAGGAAAACGGAATATGGGCTTAGACGGTGCAGAGGAAGCTTGCCACTGGTTTGAAGCAGCCTACACTGCCAACTACTCAACCACTACCAAGGGGGCATGAAGGCTCTGACCCAGACTCTCCCCCATTGCTCCGGGCCCACCATTCCTCCTGGTCCTGCTCCTGCAGCTGCTCAGTCTCTCTCCATCGCACACAGCTGCCAGGATGTCTTGCTTCTCTTGCATTGAGCTGTGGGCCGGAAATGCAGCCGTGCCTTCCCTGCGCTGGGCTGCAATCTGCAGCAAAATCAGGGCTTGAGCTCACGGGAGGAAAGGGGGATGCGGATACTTCGAGGGCTACCCGGAGGGGGGGAGAGCCTTGGGGCAAAAGCGTACAGCACTCGGCATTCTCAGGCGGTCTCCCACCCAAGCGGAAACGAGGAAAACGGAATATGGGCTTAGACGGTGCAGAGGAAGCTTGCCACTGGTTTGAAGCAGCCTACACTGCCAACTACTCAACCACTACCCCGGGTGCATGAAGGCTCCGACCCAGACTCTCCCCCATTGCTCCGGGCACACCATTCCTCCTGGTCCTGCTCCTGCAGCTGCTCAGTCTCTCTCCATCGCACACAGCTGCCAGGATGCCTTGCTTCTCTTGCATTGAGCTGTGGGCCGGAAATGCAGCCGTGCCTTCCCTGCGCTGGGCTGCAATCTGCAGCAAAATCAGGGCTTGAGCTCACGGGAGGAAAGGGGGATGCGGATACTTCGAGGGCTACCCGGAGCGGGGGAGAGCCTGGGGGCAAAAGCGTACAGCACCCGTTATTCGAAGAGGTAACGAGGCAAAACAGAGTATGGGCTTAGACGGTGCAGAGGAAGCTTGCCACTGGTTTGAAGCAGCCTACAATGCCAACTACTCAACCACTACCCCGGGGGCATGAAGGCTCTGACCCAGACTCTCCCCCATTGCTCCGGGCCCACCATTCCTCCTGGTCCTGCTCCTGCAGCTGCTCAGTCTCTCTCCATCGCACACAGCTGCCAGGATGCCTTGCTTCTCTTGCATTGAGCTGTGGGCCGGAAATGCAGCCGTGCCTTCCCTGCGCTGGGCTGCAATCTGCAGCAAAATCAGGGCTTGAGCTCACGGGAGGAAAGGGGGATGCGGATACTCCGAGGGCTACCCGGAGGGGGGGAGAGCCTGGGGGCAAAAGCGTACAGCACTCGGCATTCTCAGGCGGTCTCCCACCCAAGCGGAAACGAGGAAAACGGAATATGGGCTTAGACGGTGCAGAGGAAGCTTGCCACTGGTTTGAAGCAGCCTACACTGCCAACTACTCAACCACTACCCCGGGTGCATGAAGGCTCCGACCCAGACTCTCCGTCATTGCTCCGGGCCCACCATTCCTCCTTGTCCTGCTCCTGCAGCTGCTCAGTCTCTCTCCATCGCACACAGCTGCCAGGATGCCTTGCTTCTCTTGCATTGAGCTGTGGGCCGGAAATGTAGCCGTGCCTTCCCTGCGCTGGGCTGCAATCTGCAGCAAAATCAGGGCTTGAGCTCACGGGAGGAAAGGGGGATGCGGATACTTCGAGGGCTACCCGGAGCGGGGGAGAGCCTGGGGGCAAAAGCGTACAGCACCCGTTATTCGAAGAGGTAACGAGGCAAAACAGAGTATGGGCTTAGACGGTGGAGAGGAAGCTTGCCACTGGTTTGAAGCATCCTACAATGCCAACTACTCAACCACTACCCCGGGGGCATGAAGGCTCTGACCCAGACTCTCCCCCATTGCTCCGGTCCCACCATTCTTCCTGGTCCTGCTCTTGCAGCTGCTCAGTCTCTCTCCATCGCACACAGCTGCCAGGATGTCTTGCTTCTCTTGCATTGAGCTGTGGGCCGGAAATGCAGCCGTGCCTTCCCTGCGCTGGGCTGCAATCTGCAGCAAAATCAGGGCTTGAGCTCACGGGAGGAAAGGGGGATGCGGATACTTCGAGGGCTACCCGGAGGGGGGGAGAGCCTAGGGGCAAAAGCGTACAGCACTCGGCATTCTCAGGCGGTCTCCCACCCAAGCGCAAACGAGGAAAACGGAATATGGGCTTAGACGGTGCAGAGGAAGCTTGCCACTGGTTTGAAGCAGCCTACACTGCCAACTACTCAACCACTACCCCGGGTGCATGAAGGCTCCGACCCAGACTCTCCCCCATTGCTCCGGGCCCACCATTCCTCCTTGTCCTGCTCCTGCAGCTGCTCAGTCTCTCTCCATCGCACACAGCTGCCAGGATGCCTTGCTTCTCTTGCATTGAGCTGTGGGCCGGAAATGCAGCCGTGCCTTCCCTGCGCTGGGCTGCAATCTGCAGCAAAATCAGGCTTGAGCTCACGGGAGGAAAGGGGGATGCGGATACTTCGAGGGCTACCCGGAGCAGGGGAGAGCCTGGGGGCAAAAGCGTACAGCACCCGTTATTCGAAGAGGTAACGAGGCAAAACAGAGTATGGGCTTAGACGGTGCAGAGGAACCTTGCCACTGGTTTGAAGCAGCCTACAATGCCAACTACTCAACCACTACCCCGGGTGCATGAAGGCTCTGACCCAGATTCTCCCCCATTGCTCCGGGCCCACCATTCCTCCTTGTCCTGCTCCTGCAGCTGCTCAGTCTCTCTCCATCGCACACAGCTGCCAGGATGTCTTGCTTCTCTTGCATTGAGCTGTGGGCCGGAAATGCAGCCGTGCCTTCCCTGCGCTGGGCTGCAATCTGCACCAAAATCAGGGCTTGAGCTCACGGGAGGAAATGGGGATGCGGATACTTCGAGGGCTACCCGGAGGGGGGGAGAGCCTTGGGGCAAAAGCGTACAGCACTCGGCATTCTCAGGCGGTCTCCCACCCAAGCGGAAACGAGGAAAACGGAATATGGGCTTAGACGGTGCAGAGGAAGCTTGCCACTGGTTTGAAGCAGCCTACAGTGCCAAGTACTCAACCACTACCCCGGGTGCATGAAGGCTCCGACCCAGACTCTCCCCCATTGCTCCGGGCCCACCATTCCTCCTTGTCCTGCTCCTGCAGCTGCTCAGTCTCTCTCCATCGCACACAGCTGCCAGGATGCCTTGCTTCTCTTGCATTGACCTGTGGGCCGGAAATGCAGCCGTGCCTTCCCTGCCCTGGGCTGCAATCTGCAGCAAAATCAGGGCTTGAGCTCACGGGAGGAAAGGGGGATGCGGATACTTCGAGGGCTACCCGGAGCGGGGGAGAGCCTGGGGGCAAAAGCGTACAGCACCCGTTATTCGAAGAGGTAACGAGGCAAAACACAGTATGGGCTTAGACGGTGCAGAGGAAGCTTGCCACTGGTTTGAAGCAGCCTACAATGCCAACTACTCAACCACTACCAAGGGGGCATGAAGGCTCTGACCCAGACTCTCCCCCATTGCTCCGGGCCCACCATTCCTCCTGGTCCTGCTCCTGCAGCTGCTCAGTCTCTCTCCATCGCACACAGCTGCCAGGATGTCTTGCTTCTCTTGCATTGAGCTGTTGGCCGGAAATGCAGCCGTGCCTTCCCTGCGCTGGGCTGCAATCTGCAGCAAAATCAGGGCTTGAGCTCACGGGAGGAAAGGGGGATGCGGATACTTCGAGGGCTACCCGGAGGGGGGGAGAGCCTTGGGGCAAAAGCGTACAGCACTCGGCATTCTCAGGCGGTCTCCCACCCAAGCGGAAACGAGGAAAACGGAATATGGGCTTAGACGGTGCAGAGGAAGCTTGCCACTGGTTTGAAGCAGCCTACACTGCCAACTACTCAACCACTACCCTGGGTGCATGAAGGCTCCGACCCAGACTCTCCCCCATTGCTCCGGGCCCACCATTCCTCCTTGTCCTGCTCCTGCAGCTGCTCAGTCTCTCTCCATCACACACAGCTGCCAGGATGCCTTGCTTCTCTTGCATGGAGCTGTGGGCCGGAAATGCAGCCGTGCCTTCCCTGCGCTGGGCTGCAATCTGCAGCAAAATCAGGGCTTGAGCTCACGGGAGGAAAGGGGGATGCGGATACTTCGAGGGCTACCCGGAGCGGGGGAGAGCCTGGGGGCAAAAGCGTACAGCACCCGTTATTCGAAGAGGTAACGAGGCAAAACAGAGTATGGGCTTAGACGGTGCAGAGGAAGCTTGCCACTGGTTTGAAGCAGCCTACAATGCCAACTACTCAACCACTACCCCGGGGGCATGAAGGCTCTGACCCAGACTCTCCCCCATTGCTCCGGGCCCACCATTCCTCCTGGTCCTGCTCCTGCAGCTGCTCAGTCTCTCTCCATCGCACACAGCTGCCAGGATGTCTTGCTTCCCTTGCATTGAGCTGTGGGCCGGAAATGCAGCCGTGCCTTCCCTGCGCTGGGCTGCAATCTGCAGCAAAATCAGGGCTTGAGCTCACGGGAGGAAAGGGGGATGCGGATACTTCGAGGGCTACCCGGAGGGGGGGAGAGCCTGGGGGCAAAAGCGTACAGCACTCGGCATTCTCAGGCGGTCTCCCACCCAAGCGGAAACGAGGAAAACGGAATATGGGCTTAGACGGTGCAGAGGAAGCTTGCCACTGGTTTGAAGCAGCCTACACTGCCAACTACTCAACCACTACCCCGGGTGCATGAAGGCTCCGACCCAGACTCTCCCCCATTGCTCCGGGCCCACCATTCCTCCTTGTCCTGCTCCTGCAGCTGCTCAGTCTCTCTCCATCGCACACAGCTGCCAGGATGCCTTGCTTCTCTTGCATTGAGCTGTGGGCCGGAAATGCAGCCGTGCCTTCCCTGCGCTGGGCTGCAATCTGCAGCAAAATCAGGGCTTGAGCTCACGGGAGGAAAGGGGGATGCGGATACTTCGAGGGCTACCCGGAGGGGGGGAGAGCCTGGGGGCAAAAGCGTACAGCACTCGGCATTCTCAGGCGGTCTCCCACCCAAGCGGAAACGAGGAAAACGGAATATGGGCTTAGACGGTGCAGAGGAAGCTTGCCACTGGTTTGAAGCAGCCTACACTGCCAACTACTCAACCACTACCCCGGGTGCATGAAGGCTCCGACCCAGACTCTCCCCCATTGCTCCGGGCCCACGATTCCTCCTTGTCCTGCTCCTGCAGCTGCTCAGTCTCTCTCCATCGCACACAGCTGCCAGGATGCCTTGCTTCTCTTGCATTGAGCTGTGGGCCGGAAATGCAGCCGTGCCTTCCCTGCGCTGGGCTGCAATCTGCAGCAAAATCAGGGCTTGAGCTCACGGGAGGAAAGGGGGATGCGGATACTTCGAGGGCTACCCGGAGCAGGGGAGAGCCTGGGGGCAAAAGCGTATAGCACCCGTTATTCGAAGAGGTAACGAGGCAAAACAGAGTATGGGCTTAGACGGTGCAGAGGAACCTTGCCACTGGTTTGAAGCAGCCTACAATGCCAACTACTCAACCACTACCCCGGGTGCATGAAGGCTCTGACCCAGATTCTCCCCCATTGCTCCGGGCCCACCATTCCTCCTTGTCCTGCTCCTGCAGCTGCTCAGTCTCTCTCCATCGCACACAGCTGCCAGGATGTCTTGCTTCTCTTGCATTGAGCTGTGGGCCGGAAATGCAGCCGTGCCTTCCCTGCGCTGGGCTGCAATCTGCAGCAAAATCAGGGCTTGAGCTCACGGGAGGAAAGGGGGATGCGGATACTTCGAGGGCTACCCGGAGGGGGGGAGAGCCTGGGGGCAAAAGCGTACAGCACTCGGCATTCTCAGGCGGTCTCCCACCCAAGCGGAAACGAGGAAAACGGAATATGGGCTTAGACGGTGCAGAGGAAGCTTGCCACTGGTTTGAAGCAGCCTACAGTGCCAACTACTCAACCACTACCCCGGGTGCCTGAAGGCTCCGACCCAGACTCTCCCCCATTGCTCCGGGCCCACCATTCCTCCTTGTCCTGCTCCTGCAGCTGCTCAGTCTCTCTCCATCGCACACAGCTGCCAGGATGCCTTGCTTCTCTTGCATTGAGCTGTGGGCCGGAAATGCAGCCGTGCCTTCCCTGCGCTGGGCTGCAATCTGCAGCAAAATCAGGGCTTGAGCTCACGGGAGGAAAGGGGGATGCGGATACTTCGAGGGCTACCCGGAGGGGGGGAGAGCCTTGGGGCAAAAGCGTACAGCACTCGGCATTCTCAGGCGGTCTCCCACCCAAGCGGAAACGAGGAAAACGGAATATGGGCTTAGACGGTGCAGAGGAAGCTTGCCACTGGTTTGAAGCAGCCTACACTGCCAACTACTCAACCACTACCCTGGGTGCATGAAGGCTCCGACCCAGACTCTCCCCCATTGCTCCGGGCACACCATTCCTCCTTGTCCTGCTCCTGCAGCTGCTCAGTCTCTCTCCATCGCACACAGCTGCCAGGATGCCTTGCTTCTCTTGCATTGAGCTGTGGGCCGGAAATGCAGCCGTGCCTTCCCTGCGCTGGGCTGCAATCTGCAGCAAAATCAGGGCTTGAGCTCACGGGAGGAAAGGGGGATGCGGATACTTCGAGGGTTACCCGGAGCGGGGGAGAGCCTGGGGGCAAAAGCGTACAGCAGCCGTTATTCGAAGAGGTAACGAGGCAAAACAGAGTATGGGCTTAGACGGTGCAGAGGAAGCTTGCCACTGGTTCGAAGCAGCCTACAATGCCAACTACTCAACCACTACCCCGGGTGCATGAAGGCTCTGACCCAGACTCTCCCCCATTGCTCCGGGCCCACCATTCCTCCTTGTCCTGCTCCTGCAGCTGCTCAGTCTCTCTCCATCGCACACAGCTGCCAGGATGTCTTGCTTCTCTTGCATTGAGCTGTGGGCCGGAAATGCAGCCGTGCCTTCCCTGCTCTGGGCTGCAATCTGCAGCAAAATCAGGGCTTGAGCTCACGGGAGGAAAGGGGGATGCGGACACTTCGAGGGCTACCCGGAGGAGGGAGAGCCTGGGGCAAAAGCGTACAGCACTCGGCATTCTCAGGCGGTCTCCCACCCAAGCGGAAACGAGGAAAACGGAATATGGGCTTAGACGGTGCAGAGGAAGCTTGCCACTGGTTTGAAGCAGCCTACAGTGCCAACTACTCAACCACTACCCCGGGTGCCTGAAGGCTCCGACCCAGACTCTCCCCCATTGCTCCGTGCACACCATTCCTCCTTGTCCTGCTTCTGCAGCTGCTCAGTCTCTCTCCATCGCACACAGCTGCCAGGATGCCTTGCTTCTCTTGCATTGAGCTGTGGGCCGGAAATGCAGCCGTGCCTTCCCTGCGCTGGGCTGCAATCTGCAGCAAAATCAGGGCTTGAGCTCACGGGAGGAAAGGGGGATGCGGATACTTCGAGGGTTACCCGGAGCGGGGGGAGAGCCTGGGGGCAAAAGCGTACAGCACCCGTTATTCGAAGAGGTAACGAGGCAAAACAGAGTATGGGCTTAGACGGTGCAGAGGAAGCTTGCCACTGGTTTGAAGCAGCCTACAATGCCAACTACTCAACCACTACCCCGGGTGCATGAAGGCTCTGACCCAGATTCTCCCCCATTGCTCCGGGCCCACCATTCCTCCTTGTCCTGCTCCTGCAGCTGCTCAGTCTCTCTCCATCGCACACAGCTGCCAGGATGTCTTGCTTCTCTTGCATTGAGCTGTGGGCCGGAAATGCAGCCGTCCCTTCCCTGCTCTGGGCTGCAATCTGCAGCAAAATCAGGGCTTGAGCTCACGGGAGGAAAGGGGGATGCGGATACTTCGAGGGCTACCCGGAGGGGGGGAGAGCCTTGGGGCAAAAGCGTACAGCACTCGGCATTCTCAGGCGGTCTCCCACCCAAGCGGAAACGAGGAAAACGGAATATGGGCTTAGACGGTGCAGAGGAAGCTTGCCACTGGTTTGAAGCAGCCTACAGTGCCAACTACTCAACCACTACCCCGGGTGCCTGAAGGCTCCGACCCAGACTCTCCCCCATTGCTCCGGGCCCACCATTCCTCCTTGTCCTGCTCCTGCAGCTGCTCAGTCTCTCTCCATCGCACACAGCTGCCAGGATGCCTTGCTGCTCTTGCATTGAGCTGTGGGCCGGAAATGCAGCCGTGCCTTCCCTGCGCTGGGCTGCAATCTGCAGCAAAATCAGGGCTTGAGCTAACGGGAGGAAAGGGGGATGCGGATACTTCGTGGGCTACCCGGAGGGGGGGAGAGCCTGGGGGCAAAAGCGTACCGCACTCGGCATTCTCAGGCGGTCTCCCACCCAAGCGGAAACGAGGAAAACGGAATATGGGCTTAGACGGTGCAGAGGAAGCTTGCCACTGGTTTGAAGCAGCCTACACTGCCAACTACTCAACCACTACCCGGGGTGCATGAAGGCTCCGACCCAGACTCTCCCCCATTGCTCCGGGCCCACCATTCCTCCTTGTCCTGCTCCTGCAGCTGCTCAGTCTCTCTCCATCGCACACAGCTGCCAGGATGCCTTGCTTCTCTTGCATTGAGCTGTGGGCCGGGAATGCAGCCGTGCCTTCCCTGCGCTGGGCTGCAATCTGCAGCAAAATCAGGGCTTGAGCTCACGGGAGGAAAGGGGGATGCGGATACTTCGAGGGTTACCCGGAGCGGGGGAGAGCCTGGGGGCAAAAGCGTACAGCAGCCGTTATTCGAAGAGGTAACGAGGCAAAACAGAGTATGGGCTTAGACGGTGCAGAGGAAGCTTGCCACTGGTTTGAAGCAGCCTACAATGCCAACTACTCAACCACTACCCCGGGTGCATGAAGGCTCTGACCCAGATTCTCCCCCATTGCTCCGGGCCCACCATTCCTCCTTGTCCTGCTCCTGCAGCTGCTCAGTCTCTCTCCATCGCACACAGCTGCCAGGATGTCTTGCTTCTCTTGCATTGAGCTGTGGGCCGGAAATGCAGCCGTGCCTTCCCTGCGCTGGGCTGCAATCTGCAGCAAAATCAGGGCTTGAGCTCACGGGAGGAAAGGGGGATGCGGATACTTCGAGGGCTACCCGGAGGGGGGGAGAGCCTTGGGGCAAAAGCGTACAGCACTCGGCATTCTCAGGCGGTCTCCCACCCAAGCGGAAACGAGGAAAACGGAATATGGGCTTAGACGGTGCAGAGGAAGCTTGCCACTGGTTTGAAGCAGCCTACACTGCCAACTACTCAACCACTACCCCGGGTGCATGAAGGCTCTGACCCAGACTCTCCCCCATTGCTCCGGGCCCACCATTCCTCCTTGTCCTGCTCCTGCAGCTGCTCAGTCTCTCTCCATCGCACACAGCTGCCAGGATGCCTTGCTTCTCTTGCATTGAGCTGTGGGCCGGAAATGCAGCCGTGCCTTCCCTGCGCTGGGCTGCAATCTGCAGCAAAATCAGGGCTTGAGCTCACGGGAGGAAACGGGGATGCGGATACTTCGACGGCTACCCGGAGGGGGGGAGAGCCTGGGGGCAAAAGCGTACAGCACTCGGCATTCTCAGGCGGTCTCCCACCCAAGCGGAAACGAGGAAAACGGAATATGGGCTTAGACGGTGCAGAGGAAGCTTGCCACTGGTTTGAAGCAGCCTACAGTGCCAAGTACTCAACCACTACCCCGGGTGCATGAAGGCTCCGACCCAGACTCTCCCCCATTGCTCCGGGCCCACCATTCCTCCTTGTCCTGCTCCTGCAGCTGCTCAGTCTCTCTCCATCGCACACAGCTGCCAGGATGCCTTGCTTCTCTTGCATTGAGCTGTGGGCCGGAAATGCAGCCGTGCCTTCCCTGCGCTGGGCTGCAATCTGCAGCAAAATCAGGGCTTGAGCTCACGGGAGGAAAGGGGGATGCGGATACTTCGAGGGCTACCCGGAGCAGGGGAGAGCCTGGGGGCAAAAGCGTACAGCACTCGGCATTCTCAGGCGGTCTCCCACCCAAGCGGAAACGAGGAAAACGGAATATGGGCTTAGACGGTGCAGAGGAAGCTTGCCACTGGTTTGGAGCAGCCTACACTGCCAACGACTCAACCACTACCCCGGGTGCATGAAGGCTCCGACCCAGACTCTCCCCCATTGCTCCGGGCCCACCATTCCTCCTTGTCCTGCTCCTGCAGCTGCTCAGTCTCTCTCCATCGCACACAGCTGCCAGGATGCCTTGCTTCTCTTGCATTGAGCTGTGGGCCGGAAATGCAGCCGTGCCTTCCCTGCGCTGGGCTGCAATCTGCAGCAAAATCAGGGCTTGAGCTCACGGGAGGAAAGGGGGATGCGGATACTTCGAGGGCTACCCGGAGGGGGAGAGACTGGGGGCAAAAGCGTACAGCACTCGGCATTCTCAGGCGGTCTCCCACCCAAGCGGAAACGAGGAAAACGGAAAATGGGCTTAGACGGTGCAGAGGAAGCTTGCCACTGGTTTGGAGCAGCCTACACTGCCAACGACTCAACCACTACCCGGGTGCATGAAGGCTCCGACCCAGACTCTCCCCCATTGCTCCGGGCCCACCATTCCTCCTTGTCCTGCTCCTGCAGCTGCTCAGTCTCTCTCCATCGCACACAGCTGCCAGGATGCCTTGCTTCTCTTGCATTGAGCTGTGGGCCGGAAATGCAGCCGTGCCTTCCCTGCGCTGGGCTGCAATCTGCAGCAAAATCAGGGCTTGAGCTCACGGGAGGAAAGGGGGATGCGGATACTTCGAGGGCTACCCGGAGCGGGGGAGAGCCTGGGGAAAAGCATACAGCACCCGTTATTCAAAGAGGTAACGAGGCAAAACAGAGTATGGGCTTAGACGGTGCAGAGGAAGCTTGCCACTGGTTTGAAGCAGCCTACAATGCCAACTACTCAACCACTACCCCGGGTGCATGAAGGCTCTGACCCAGACTCTCCCCCATTGCTCCGGGCCCACCATTCCTCCTTGTCCTGCTCCTGCAGCTGCTCAGTCTCTCTCCATCGCACACAGCTGCCAGGATGTCTTGCTTCTCTTGCATTGAGCTGTGGGCCGGAAATGCAGCCGTGCCTTCCCTGCTCTGGGCTGCAATCTGCAGCAAAATCAGGGCTTGAGCTCACGGGAGGAAAGGGGGATGCGGACACTTCGAGGGCTACCCGGAGGGGGGGAGAGCCTTGGGGCAAAAGCGTACAGCACTCGGCATTCTCAGGCGGTCTCCCACCCAAGCGGAAACGAGGAAAACGGAATATGGGCTTAGACGGTGCAGAGGAAGCTTGCCACTGGTTTGAAGCAGCCTACACTGCCAACTACTCAACCACTACCCCGGGTGCATGAAGGCTCCGACCCAGACTCTCCCCCATTGCTCCGGGCCCACCATTCCTCCTGGTCCTGCTCCTGCAGCTGCTCAGTCTCTCTCCATCGCACACAGCTGCCAGGATGTCTTGCTTCTCTTGCATTGAGCTGTGGGCCGGAAATGCAGCCGTGCCTTCCCTGCGCTGGGCTGCAATCTGCAGCAAAATCAGGGCTTGAGCTCACGGGAGGAAAGGGGGATGCGGATACTTCGAGGGCTACCCGGAGGGGGGGAGAGCCTGGGGGCAAAAGCGTACAGCACTCGGCATTCTCAGGCGGTCTCCCACCCAAGCGGAAACGAGGAAAACGGAATATGGGCTTAGACGGTGCAGAGGAAGCTTGCCACTGGTTTGAAGCAGCCTACACTGCCAACTACTCAACCACTACCCCGGGTGCATGAAGGCTCCGACCCAGACTCTCCCCCATTGCTCCGGGCCCACCATTCCTCCTTGTCCTGCTCCTGCAGCTGCTCAGTCTCTCTCCATCGCACACAGCTGCCAGGATGCCTTGCTTCTCTTGCATTGAGCTGTGGGCCGGAAATGCAGCCGTGCCTTCCCTGCGCTGGGCTGCAATCTGCAGCAAAATCAGGGCTTGAGCTCACGGGAGGAAAGGGGGATGCGGATACTTCGAGGGCTACCCGGAGCAGGGGAGAGCCTGGGGGCAAAAGCGTACAGCACCCGTTATTCGAAGAGGTAACGAGGCAAAACAGAGTATGGGCTTAGACGGTGCAGAGGAAGCTTGCCACTGGTTTGAAGCAGCCTACAATGCCAACTACTCAACCACTACCCCGGGTGCATGAAGGCTCTGACCCAGATTCTCCCCCATTGCTCCGGGCCCACCATTCCTCCTTGTCCTGCTCCTGCAGCTGCTCAGTCTCTCTCCATCGCACACAGCTGCCAGGATGCCTTGCTTCTCTTGCATTGAGCTGTGGGCCGGAAATGCAGCCGTGCCTTCCCTGCGCTGGGCTGCAATCTGCAGCAAAATCAGGGCTTGAGCTCACGGGAGGAAAGGGGGATGCGGATACTTCGAAGGCTACCCGGAGGGGGGGAGAGCCTTGGGGCAAAAGCGTACAGCACTCGGCATTCTCAGGCGGTCTCCCACCCAAGCGGAAACGAGGAAAACGGAATATGGGCTTAGACGGTGCAGAGGAAGCTTGCCACTGGTTTGAAGCAGCCTACACTGCCAACTACTCAACCACTACCCCGGGTGCATGAAGGCTCCGACCCAGACTCTCCCCCATTGCTCCGGGCCCACCATTCCTCCTTGTCCTGCTCCTGCAGCTGCTCAGTCTCTCTCCATCGCACACAGCTGCCAGGATGCCTTGCTTCTCTTGCATTGAGCTGTGGGCCGGAAATGCAGCCGTGCCTTCCCTGCGCTGGGCTGCAATCTGCAGCAAAATCAGGGCTTGAGCTCACGGGAGGAAACGGGGATGCGGATACTTCGACGGCTACCCGGAGGGGGGGAGAGCCTGGGGGCAAAAGCGTACAGCACTCGGCATTCTCAGGCGGTCTCCCACCCAAGCGGAAACGAGGAAAACGGAATATGGGCTTAGACGGTGCAGAGGAAGCTTGCCACTGGTTTGAAGCAGCCTACACTGCCAACTACTCAACCACTACCCGGGGTGCATGAAGGCTCCGACCCAGACTCTCCCCCATTGCTCCGGGCCCACCATTCCTCCTTGTCCTGCTCCTGCAGCTGCTCAGTCTCTCTCCATCGCACACAGCTGCCAGGATGCCTTGCTTCTCTTGCATTGAGCTGTGGGCCGGGAATGCAGCCGTGCCTTCCCTGCGCTGGGCTGCAATCTGCAGCAAAATCAGGGCTTGAGCTCACGGGAGGAAAGGGGGATGCGGATACTTCGAGGGTTACCCGGAGCGGGGGAGAGCCTGGGGGCAAAAGCGTACAGCAGCCGTTATTCGAAGAGGTAACGAGGCAAAACAGAGTATGGGCTTAGACGGTGCAGAGGAAGCTTGCCACTGGTTTGAAGCAGCCTACAATGCCAACTACTCAACCACTACCCCGGGTGCATGAAGGCTCTGACCCAGATTCTCCCCCATTGCTCCGGGCCCACCATTCCTCCTTGTCCTGCTCCTGCAGCTGCTCAGTCTCTCTCCATCGCACACAGCTGCCAGGATGTCTTGCTTCTCTTGCATTGAGCTGTGGGCCGGAAATGCAGCCGTGCCTTCCCTGCGCTGGGCTGCAATCTGCAGCAAAATCAGGGCTTGAGCTCACGGGAGGAAAGGGGGATGCGGATACTTCGAGGGCTACCCGGAGGGGGGGAGAGCCTTGGGGCAAAAGCGTACAGCACTCGGCATTCTCAGGCGGTCTCCCACCCAAGCGGAAACGAGGAAAACGGAATATGGGCTTAGACGGTGCAGAGGAAGCTTGCCACTGGTTTGAAGCAGCCTACACTGCCAACTACTCAACCACTACCCCGGGTGCATGAAGGCTCCGACCCAGACTCTCCCCCATTGCTCCGGGCCCACCATTCCTCCTTGTCCTGCTCCTGCAGCTGCTCAGTCTCTCTCCATCGCACACAGCTGCCAGGATGCCTTGCTTCTCTTGCATTGAGCTGTGGGCCGGAAATGCAGCCGTGCCTTCCCTGCGCTGGGCTGCAATCTGCAGCAAAATCAGGGCTTGAGCTCACGGGAGGAAACGGGGATGCGGATACTTCGACGGCTACCCGGAGGGGGGGAGAGCCTGGGGGCAAAAGCGTACAGCACTCGGCATTCTCAGGCGGTCTCCCACCCAAGCGGAAACGAGGAAAACGGAATATGGGCTTAGACGGTGCAGAGGAAGCTTGCCACTGGTTTGAAGCAGCCTACAGTGCCAAGTACTCAACCACTACCCCGGGTGCATGAAGGCTCCGACCCAGACTCTCCCCCATTGCTCCGGGCCCACCATTCCTCCTTGTCCTGCTCCTGCAGCTGCTCAGTCTCTCTCCATCGCACACAGCTGCCAGGATGCCTTGCTTCTCTTGCATTGAGCTGTGGGCCGGAAATGCAGCCGTGCCTTCCCTGCTCTGGGCTGCAATCTGCAGCAAAATCAGGGCTTGAGCTCACGGGAGGAAAGGGGGATGCGGACACTTCGAGGGCTACCCGGAGGGGGGGAGAGCCTTGGGGCAAAAGCGTACAGCACTCGGCATTCTCAGGCGGTCTCCCACCCAAGCGGAAACGAGGAAAACGGAATATGGGCTTAGACGGTGCAGAGGAAGCTTGCCACTGGTTTGAAGCAGCCTACACTGCCAACTACTCAACCACTACCCCGGGTGCATGAAGGCTCCGACCCAGACTCTCCCCCATTGCTCCGGGCCCACCATTCCTCCTGGTCCTGCTCCTGCAGCTGCTCAGTCTCTCTCCATCGCACACAGCTGCCAGGATGTCTTGCTTCTCTTGCATTGAGCTGTGGGCCGGAAATGCAGCCGTGCCTTCCCTGAGCTGGGCTGCAATCTGCAGCAAAATCAGGGCTTGAGCTCACGGGAGGAAAGGGGGATGCGGATACTTCGAGGGCTACCCGGAGGGGGGGAGAGCCTGGGGGCAAAAGCGTACAGCACTCGGCATTCTCAGGCGGTCTCCCAACCAAGCGGAAACGAGGAAAACGGAATATGGGCTTAGACGGTGCAGAGGAAGCTTGCCACTGGTTTGAAGCAGCCTACACTGCCAACTACTCAACCACTACCCCGGGTGCATGAAGGCTCCGACCCAGACTCTCCCCCATTGCTCCGGGCCCACCATTCCTCCTTGTCCTGCTCCTGCAGCTGCTCAGTCTCTCTCCATCGCACACAGCTGCCAGGATGCCTTGCTTCTCTTGCATTGAGCTGTGGGCCGGAAATGCAGCCGTGCCTTCCCTGCGCTGGGCTGCAATCTGCAGCAAAATCAGGGCTTGAGCTCACGGGAGGAAAGGGGGATGCGGATACTTCGAGGGCTACCCGGAGCAGGGGAGAGCCTGGGGGCAAAAGCGTACAGCACCCGTTATTCGAAGAGGTAACGAGGCAAAACAGAGTATGGGCTTAGACGGTGCAGAGGAAGCTTGCCACTGGTTTGAAGCAGCCTACAATGCCAACTACTCAACCACTACCCCGGGTGCATGAAGGCTCTGACCCAGATTCTCCCCCATTGCTCCGGGCCCACCATTCCTCCTTGTCCTGCTCCTGCAGCTGCTTAGTCTCTCTCCATCGCACACAGCTGCCAGGATGCCTTGCTTCTCTTGCATTGAGCTGTGGGCCGGAAATGCAGCCGTGCCTTCCCTGCGCTGGGCTGCAATCTGCAGCAACATCAGGGCTTGAGCTCACGGGAGGAAAGGGGGATGCGGATACTTCGAAGGCTACCCGGAGGGGGGGAGAGCCTTGGGGCAAAAGCGTACAGCACTCGGCATTCTCAGGCGGTCTCCCACCCAAGCGGAAACGAGGAAAACGGAATATGGGCTTAGACGGTGCAGAGGAAGCTTGCCACTGGTTTGAAGCAGCCTACACTGCCAACTACTCAACCACTACCCCGGGTGCATGAAGGCTCCGACCCAGACTCTCCCCCATTGCTCCGGGCCCACCATTCCTCCTTGTCCTGCTCCTGCAGCTGCTCAGTCTCTCTCCATCGCACACAGCTGCCAGGATGCCTTGCTTCTCTTGCATTGAGCTGTGGGCCGGAAATGCAGCCGTGCCTTCCCTGCGCTGGGCTGCAATCTGCAGCAAAATCAGGGCTTGAGCTCACGGGAGGAAACGGGGATGCGGATACTTCGACGGCTACCCGGAGGGGGGGAGAGCCTGGGGGCAAAAGCGTACAGCACTCGGCATTCTCAGGCGGTCTCCCACCCAAGCGGAAACGAGGAAAACGGAATATGGGCTTAGACGGTGCAGAGGAAGCTTGCCACTGGTTTGAAGCAGCCTACACTGCCAACTACTCAACCACTACCCGGGGTGCATGAAGGCTCCGACCCAGACTCTCCCCCATTGCTCCGGGCCCACCATTCCTCCTTGTCCTGCTCCTGCAGCTGCTCAGTCTCTCTCCATCGCACACAGCTGCCAGGATGCCTTGCTTCTCTTGCATTGAGCTGTGGGCCGGGAATGCAGCCGTGCCTTCCCTGCGCTGGGCTGCAATCTGCAGCAAAATCAGGGCTTGAGCTCACGGGAGGAAAGGGGGATGCGGATACTTCGAGGGTTACCCGGAGCGGGGGAGAGCCTGGGGGCAAAAGCGTACAGCAGCCGTTATTCGAAGAGGTAACGAGGCAAAACAGAGTATGGGCTTAGACGGTGCAGAGGAAGCTTGCCACTGGTTTGAAGCAGCCTACAATGCCAACTACTCAACCACTACCCCGGGTGCATGAAGGCTCTGACCCAGATTCTCCCCCATTGCTCCGGGCCCACCATTCCTCCTTGTCCTGCTCCTGCAGCTGCTCAGTCTCTCTCCATCGCACACAGCTGCCAGGATGTCTTGCTTCTCTTGCATTGAGCTGTGGGCCGGAAATGCAGCCGTGCCTTCCCTGCGCTGGGCTGCAATCTGCAGCAAAATCAGGGCTTGAGCTCACGGGAGGAAAGGGGGATGCGGATACTTCGAGGGCTACCCGGAGGGGGGGAGAGCCTTGGGGCAAAAGCGTACAGCACTCGGCATTCTCAGGCGGTCTCCCACCCAAGCGGAAACGAGGAAAACGGAATATGGGCTTAGACGGTGCAGAGGAAGCTTGCCACTGGTTTGAAGCAGCCTACACTGCCAACTACTCAACCACTACCCCGGGTGCATGAAGGCTCCGACCCAGACTCTCCCCCATTGCTCCGGGCCCACCATTCCTCCTTGTCCTGCTCCTGCAGCTGCTCAGTCTCTCTCCATCGCACACAGCTGCCAGGATGCCTTGCTTCTCTTGCATTGAGCTGTGGGCCGGAAATGCAGCCGTGCCTTCCCTGCGCTGGGCTGCAATCTGCAGCAAAATCAGGGCTTGAGCTCACGGGAGGAAACGGGGATGCGGATACTTCGACGGCTACCCGGAGGGGGGGAGAGCCTGGGGGCAAAAGCGTACAGCACTCGGCATTCTCAGGCGGTCTCCCACCCAAGCGGAAACGAGGAAAACGGAATATGGGCTTAGACGGTGCAGAGGAAGCTTGCCACTGGTTTGAAGCAGCCTACAGTGCCAAGTACTCAACCACTACCCCGGGTGCATGAAGGCTCCGACCCAGACTCTCCCCCATTGCTCCGGGCCCACCATTCCTCCTTGTCCTGCTCCTGCAGCTGCTCAGTCTCTCTCCATCGCACACAGCTGCCAGGATGCCTTGCTTCTCTTGCATTGAGCTGTGGGCCGGAAATGCAGCCGTGCCTTCCCTGCGCTGGGCTGCAATCTGCAGCAAAATCAGGGCTTGAGCTCACGGGAGGAAAGGGGGATGCGGATACTTCGAGGGCTACCCGGAGCAGGGGAGAGCCTGGGGGCAAAAGCGTACAGCACTCGGCATTCTCAGGCGGTCTCCCACCCAAGCGGAAACGAGGAAAACGGAATATGGGCTTAGACGGTGCAGAGGAAGCTTGCCACTGGTTTGGAGCAGCCTACACTGCCAACGACTCAACCACTACCCCGGGTGCATGAAGGCTCCGACCCAGACTCTCCCCCATTGCTCCGGGCCCACCATTCCTCCTTGTCCTGCTCCTGCAGCTGCTCAGTCTCTCTCCATCGCACACAGCTGCCAGGATGCCTTGCTTCTCTTGCATTGAGCTGTGGGCCGGAAATGCAGCCGTGCCTTCCCTGCGCTGGGCTGCAATCTGCAGCAAAATCAGGGCTTGAGCTCACGGGAGGAAAGGGGGATGCGGATACTTCGAGGGCTACCCGGAGGGGGAGAGACTGGGGGCAAAAGCGTACAGCACTCGGCATTCTCAGGCGGTCTCCCACCCAAGCGGAAACGAGGAAAACGGAAAATGGGCTTAGACGGTGCAGAGGAAGCTTGCCACTGGTTTGGAGCAGCCTACACTGCCAACGACTCAACCACTACCCGGGTGCATGAAGGCTCCGACCCAGACTCTCCCCCATTGCTCCGGGCCCACCATTCCTCCTTGTCCTGCTCCTGCAGCTGCTCAGTCTCTCTCCATCGCACACAGCTGCCAGGATGCCTTGCTTCTCTTGCATTGAGCTGTGGGCCGGAAATGCAGCCGTGCCTTCCCTGCGCTGGGCTGCAATCTGCAGCAAAATCAGGGCTTGAGCTCACGGGAGGAAAGGGGGATGCGGATACTTCGAGGGCTACCCGGAGCGGGGGAGAGCCTGGGGGAAAAGCATACAGCACCCGTTATTCAAAGAGGTAACGAGGCAAAACAGAGTATGGGCTTAGACGGTGCAGAGGAAGCTTGCCACTGGTTTGAAGCAGCCTACAATGCCAACTACTCAACCACTACCCCGGGTGCATGAAGGCTCTGACCCAGACTCTCCCCCATTGCTCCGGGCCCACCATTCCTCCTTGTCCTGCTCCTGCAGCTGCTCAGTCTCTCTCCATCGCACACAGCTGCCAGGATGTCTTGCTTCTCTTGCATTGAGCTGTGGGCCGGAAATGCAGCCGTGCCTTCCCTGCTCTGGGCTGCAATCTGCAGCAAAATCAGGGCTTGAGCTCACGGGAGGAAAGGGGGATGCGGACACTTCGAGGGCTACCCGGAGGGGGGGAGAGCCTTGGGGCAAAAGCGTACAGCACTCGGCATTCTCAGGCGGTCTCCCACCCAAGCGGAAACGAGGAAAACGGAATATGGGCTTAGACGGTGCAGAGGAAGCTTGCCACTGGTTTGAAGCAGCCTACACTGCCAACTACTCAACCACTACCCCGGGTGCATGAAGGCTCCGACCCAGACTCTCCCCCATTGCTCCGGGCCCACCATTCCTCCTGGTCCTGCTCCTGCAGCTGCTCAGTCTCTCTCCATCGCACACAGCTGCCAGGATGTCTTGCTTCTCTTGCATTGAGCTGTGGGCCGGAAATGCAGCCGTGCCTTCCCTGCGCTGGGCTGCAATCTGCAGCAAAATCAGGGCTTGAGCTCACGGGAGGAAAGGGGGATGCGGATACTTCGAGGGCTACCCGGAGGGGGGGAGAGCCTGGGGGCAAAAGCGTACAGCACTCGGCATTCTCAGGCGGTCTCCCAACCAAGCGGAAACGAGGAAAACGGAATATGGGCTTAGACGGTGCAGAGGAAGCTTGCCACTGGTTTGAAGCAGCCTACACTGCCAACTACTCAACCACTACCCCGGGTGCATGAAGGCTCCGACCCAGACTCTCCCCCATTGCTCCGGGCCCACCATTCCTCCTTGTCCTGCTCCTGCAGCTGCTCAGTCTCTCTCCATCGCACACAGCTGCCAGGATGCCTTGCTTCTCTTGCATTGAGCTGTGGGCCGGAAATGCAGCCGTGCCTTCCCTGCGCTGGGCTGCAATCTGCAGCAAAATCAGGGCTTGAGCTCACGGGAGGAAAGGGGGATGCGGATACTTCGAGGGCTACCCGGAGCAGGGGAGAGCCTGGGGGCAAAAGCGTACAGCACCCGTTATTCGAAGAGGTAACGAGGCAAAACAGAGTATGGGCTTAGACGGTGCAGAGGAAGCTTGCCACTGGTTTGAAGCAGCCTACAATGCCAACTACTCAACCACTACCCCGGGTGCATGAAGGCTCTGACCCAGATTCTCCCCCATTGCTCCGGGCCCACCATTCCTCCTTGTCCTGCTCCTGCAGCTGCTCAGTCTCTCTCCATCGCACACAGCTGCCAGGATGCCTTGCTTCTCTTGCATTGAGCTGTGGGCCGGAAATGCAGCCGTGCCTTCCCTGCGCTGGGCTGCAATCTGCAGCAAAATCAGGGCTTGAGCTCACGGGAGGAAAGGGGGATGCGGATACTTCGAAGGCTACCCGGAGGGGGGGAGAGCCTTGGGGCAAAAGCGTACAGCACTCGGCATTCTCAGGCGGTCTCCCACCCAAGCGGAAACGAGGAAAACGGAATATGGGCTTAGACGGTGCAGAGGAAGCTTGCCACTGGTTTGAAGCAGCCTACACTGCCAACTACTCAACCACTAACCCGGGTGCATGAAGGCTCCGACCCAGACTCTCCCCCATTGCTCCGGGCCCACCATTCCTCCTTGTCCTGCTCCTGCAGCTGCTCAGTCTCTCTCCATCGCACACAGCTGCCAGGATGCCTTGCTTCTCTTGCATTGAGCTGTGGGCCGGAAATGCAGCCGTGCCTTCCCTGCGCTGGGCTGCAATCTGCAGCAAAATCAGGGCTTGAGCTCACGGGAGGAAACGGGGATGCGGTTACTTCGACGGCTACCCGGAGGGGGGGAGAGCCTGGGGGCAAAAGCGTACAGCACTCGGCATTCTCAGGCGGTCTCCCACCCAAGCGGAAACGAGGAAAACGGAATATGGGCTTAGACGGTGCAGAGGAAGCTTGCCACTGGTTTGAAGCAGCCTACAGTGCCAAGTACTCAACCACTACCCCGGGTGCATGAAGGCTCCGACCCAGACTCTCCCCCATTGCTCCGGGCCCACCATTCCTCCTTGTCCTGCTCCTGCAGCTGCTCAGTCTCTCTCCATCGCACACAGCTGCCAGGATGCCTTGCTTCTCTTGCATTGAGCTGTGGGCCGGAAATGCAGCCGTGCCTTCCCTGCGCTGGGCTGCAATCTGCAGCAAAATCAGGGCTTGAGCTCACGGGAGGAAAGGGGGATGCGGATACTTCGAGGGCTACCCGGAGCAGGGGAGAGCCTGGGGGCAAAAGCGTACAGCACTCGGCATTCTCAGGCGGTCTCCCACCCAAGCGGAAACGAGGAAAACGGAATATGGGCTTAGACGGTGCAGAGGAAGCTTGCCACTGGTTTGGAGCAGCCTACACTGCCAACGACTCAACCACTACCCCGGGTGCATGAAGGCTCCGACCCAGACTCTCCCCCATTGCTCCGGGCCCACCATTCCTCCTTGTCCTGCTCCTGCAGCTGCTCAGTCTTTCTCCATCGCACACAGCTGCCAGGATGCCTTGCTTCTCTTGCATTGAGTTGTGGGCCGGAAATGCAGCCGTGCCTTCCCTGCGCTGGGCTGCAATCTGCAGCAAAATCAGGGCTTGAGCTCACGGGAGGAAAGGGGAATGCGGATACTTCGAGGGCTACCCGGAGGGGGAGAGACTGGGGGCAAAAGCGTACAGCACTCGGCATTCTCAGGCGGTCTCCCACCCAAGCGGAAACGAGGAAAACGGAATATGGGCTTAGACGGTGCAGAGGAAGCTTGCCACTGGTTTGGAGCAGCCTACACTGCCAACGACTCAACCACTACCCCGGGTGCATGAAGGCTCCGACCCAGACTCTCCCCCATTGCTCCGGGCCCACCATTCCTCCTTGTCCTGCTCCTGCAGCTGCTCAGTCTCTCTCCATCGCACACAGCTGCCAGGATGCCTTGCTTCTCTTGCATTGAGCTGTGGGCCGGAAATGCAGCCGTGCCTTCCCTGCGCTGGGCTGCAATCTGCAGCAAAATCAGGGCTTGAGCTCACGGGAGGAAAGGGGGATGCGGATACTTCGAGGGCTACCCGGAGCGGGGGAGAGCCTGGGGGAAAAGCATACAGCACCCGTTATTCAAAGAGGTAACGAGGCAAAACAGAGTATGGGCTTAGACGGTGCAGAGGAAGCTTGCCACTGGTTTGAAGCAGCCTACAATGCCAACTACTCAACCACTACCCCGGGTGCATGAAGGCTCTGACCCAGACTCTCCCCCATTGCTCCGGGCCCACCATTCCTCCTTGTCCTGCTCCTGCAGCTGCTCAGTCTCTCTCCATCGCACACAGCTGCCAGGATGTCTTGCTTCTCTTGCATTGAGCTGTGGGCCGGAAATGCAGCCGTGCCTTCCCTGCTCTGGGCTGCAATCTGCAGCAAAATCAGGGCTTGAGCTCACGGGAGGAAAGGGGGATGGGGACACTTCGAGGGCTACCCGGAGGGGGGGAGAGCCTTGGGGCAAAAGCGTACAGCACTCGGCATTCTCAGGCGGTCTCCCACCCAAGCGGAAACGAGGAAAACGGAATATGGGCTTAGACGGTGCAGAGGAAGCTTGCCACTGGTTTGAAGCAGCCTACACTGCCAACTACTCAACCACTACGCCGGGTGCATGAAGGCTCCGACCCAGACTCTCCCCCATTGCTCCGGGCCCACCATTCCTCCTGGTCCTGCTCCTGCAGCTGCTCAGTCTCTCTCCATCGCACACAGCTGCCAGGATGTCTTGCTTCTCTTGCATTGAGCTGTGGGCCGGAAATGCAGCCGTGCCTTCCCTGCGCTGGGCTGCAATCTGCAGCAAAATCAGGGCTTGAGCTCACGGGAGGAAAGGGGGATGCGGATACTTCGAGGGCTACCCGGAGGGGGGGAGAGCCTGGGGGTAAAAGCGTACAGGACTCGGCATTCTCAGGCGGTCTCCCACCCAAGCGGAAACGAGGAAAACGGAATATGGGCTTAGACGGTGCAGAGGAAGCTTGCCACTGGTTTGAAGCAGCCTACACTGCCAACTACTCAACCACTACCCCGGGTGCATGAAGGCTCCGACCCAGACTCTCCCCCATTGCTCCGGGCCCACCATTCCTCCTTGTCCTGCTCCTGCAGCTGCTCAGTCTCTCTCCATCGCACACAGCTGCCAGGATGCCTTGCTTCTCTTGCATTGAGCTGTGGGCCGGAAATGCAGCCGTGCCTTCCCTGCGCTGGGCTGCAATCTGCAGCAAAATCAGGGCTTGAGCTCACGGGAGGAAACGGGGATGCGGATACTTCGAGGGCTACCCGGAGCAGGGGAGAGCCTGGGGGCAAAAGCGTACAGCACCCGTTATTCGAAGAGGTAACGAGGCAAAACAGAGTATGGGCTTAGACGGTGCAGAGGAAGCTTGCCACTGGTTTGAAGCAGCCTACAATGCCAACTACTCAACCACTACCCCGGGTGCATGAAGGCTCTGACCCAGATTCTCCCCCATTGCTCCGGGCCCACCATTCCTCCTTGTCCTGCTCCTGCAGCTGCTCAGTCTCTCTCCATCGCACACAGCTGCCAGGATGTCTTGCTTCTCTTGCATTGAGCTGTGGGCCGGAAATGCAGCCGTGCCTTCCCTGCGCTGGGCTGCAATCTGCAGCAAAATCAGGGCTTGAGCTCACGGGAGGAAAGGGGGATGCGGATACTTCGAAGGCTACCCGGAGGGGGGGAGAGCCTTGGGGCAAAAGCGTACAGCACTCGGCATTCTCAGGCGGTCTCCCACCCAAGCGGAAACGAGGAAAACGGAATATGGGCTTAGACGGTGCAGAGGAAGCTTGCCACTGGTTTGAAGCAGCCTACACTGCCAACTACTCAACCACTACCCCGGGTGCATGAAGGCTCCGACCCAGACTCTCCCCCATTGCTCCGGGCCCACCATTCCTCCTTGTCCTGCTCCTGCAGCTGCTCAGTCTCTCTCCATCGCACACAGCTGCCAGGATGCCTTGCTTCTCTTGCATTGAGCTGTGGGCCGGAAATGCAGCCGTGCCTTCCCTGCGCTGGGCTGCAATCTGCAGCAAAATCAGGGCTTGAGCTCACGGGAGGAAACGGGGATGCGGATACTTCGACGGCTACCCGGAGGGGGGGAGAGCCTGGGGGCAAAAGCGTACAGCACTCGGCATTCTCAGGCGGTCTCCCACCCAAGCGGAAACGAGGAAAACGGAATATGGGCTTAGACGGTGCAGAGGAAGCTTGCCACTGGTTTGAAGCAGCCTACAGTGCCAAGTACTGAACCACTACCCCGGGTGCATGAAGGCTCCGACCCAGACTCTCCCCCATTGCTCCGGGCCCACCATTCCTCCTTGTCCTGCTCCTGCAGCTGCTCAGTCTCTCTCCATCGCACACAGCTGCCAGGATGCCTTGCTTCTCTTGCATTGAGCTGTGGGCCGGAAATGCAGCCGTGCCTTCCCTGCGCTGGGCTGCAATCTGCAGCAAAATCAGGGCTTGAGCTCACGGGAGGAAAGGGGGATGCGGATACTTCGAGGGCTACCCGGAGCGGGGGAGAGCCTGGGGGCAAAAGCGTACAGCACCCGTTATTCGAAGAGGTAACGAGGCAAAACAGAGTATGGGCTTAGACGGTGCAGAGGAAGCTTGCCACTGGTTTGAAGCAGCCTACAATGCCAACTACTCAACCACTACCAAGGGGGCATGAAGGCTCTGACCCAGACTCTCCCCCATTGCTCCGGGCCCACCATTCCTCCTGGTCCTGCTCCTGCAGCTGCTCAGTCTCTCTCCATCGCACACAGCTGCCAGGATGTCTTGCTTCTCTTGCATTGAGCTGTGGGCCGGAAATGCAGCCGTGCCTTCCCTGCGCTGGGCTGCAATCTGCAGCAAAATCAGGGCTTGAGCTCACGGGAGGAAAGGGGGATGCGGATACTTCGAGGGCTACCCGGAGGGGGGGAGAGCCTTGGGGCAAAAGCGTACAGCACTCGGCATTCTCAGGCGGTCTCCCACCCAAGCGGAAACGAGGAAAACGGAATATGGGCTTAGACGGTGCAGAGGAAGCTTGCCACTGGTTTGAAGCAGCCTACAGTGCCAACTACTCAACCACTACCCCGGGCGCCTGAAGGCTCCGACCCAGACTCTCCCCCATTGCTCCGGGCCCACCATTCCTCCTTGTCCTGCTCCTGCAGCTGCTCAGTCTCTCTCCATCGCACACAGCTGCCAGAATGCCTTGCTTCTCTTGCATTGAGCTGTGGGCCGGAAATGCAGCCGTGCCTTCCCTGCGCTGGGCTGCAATCTGCAGCAAAATCAGGGCTTGAGCTAACGGGAGGAAAGGGGGATGCGGATACTTCGTGGGCTACCCGGAGGGGGGGAGAGCCTGGGGGCAAAAGCGTACCGCACTCGGCATTCTCAGGCGGTCTCCCACCCAAGCGGAAACGAGGAAAAGGGAATATCGGCTTAGACGGTGCAGAGGAAGCTTGCCACTGGTTTGAAGCAGCCTACACTGCCAACTACTCAACCACTACCCTGGGTGCATGAAGGCTCCGACCCAGACTCTCCCCCATTGCTCCGGGCCCACCATTCCTCCTTGTCCTGCTCCTGCAGCTGCTCAGTCTCTCTCCATCGCACACAGCTGCCAGGATGCCTTGCTTCTCTTGCATTGAGCTGTGGGCCGGAAATGCAGCCGTGCCTTCCCTGCGCTGGGCTGCAATCTGCAGCAAAATCAGGGCTTGAGCTCACGGGAGGAAAGGGGGATGCGGATACTTCGAGGGTTACCCGGAGCGGGGGAGAGCCTGGGGGCAAAAGCGTACAGCAGCCGTTATTCGAAGAGGTAACGAGGCAAAACAGAGTATGGGCTTAGACGGTGCAGAGGAAGCTTGCCACTGGTTTGAAGCAGCCTACAATGCCCACTACACAACCACTACCCCGGGTGCATGAAGGCTCTGACCCAGATTCTCCCCCATTGCTCCGGGCCCACCATTCCTCCTTGTCCTGCTCCTGCAGCTGCTCAGTCTCTCTCCATCGCACACAGCTGCCAGGATGTCTTGCTTCTCTTGCATTGAGCTGTGGGCCGGAAATGCAGCCGTGCCTTCCCTGCGCTGGGCTGCAATCTGCAGCAAAATCAGGGCTTGAGCTCACGGGAGGAAAGGGGGATGCGGATACTTCGAGGGCTACCCGGAGGGGGGGAGAGCCTTGGGGCAAAAGCGTACAGCACTCGGCATTCTCAGGCGGTCTCCCACCCAAGCGGAAACGAGGAAAACGGAATATGGGCTTAGACGGTGCAGAGGAAGCTTGCCACTGGTTTGAAGCAGCCTACACTGCCAACTACTCAACCACTACCCCGGGTGCATGAAGGCTCCGACCCAGACTCTCCGCCATTGCTCCGGGCCCACCATTCCTCCTTGTCCTGCTCCTGCAGCTGCTCAGTCTCTCTCCATCGCACACAGCTGCCAGGATGTCTTGCTTCTCTTGCATTGAGCTGTGGGCCGGAAATGCAGCCGTGCCTTCCCTGCGCTGGGCTGCAATCTGCAGCAAAATCAGGGCTTGAGCTCACGGGAGGAAAGGGGGATGCGGATACTTCGAGGGCTACCCGGAGGGGGGGAGAGCCTGGGGGCAAAAGCGTACAGCACTCGGCATTCTCAGGCGGTCTCCCACCCAAGCGGAAACGAGGAAAACGGAATATGGGCTTAGACGGTGCAGAGGAAGCTTGCCACTGGTTTGAAGCAGCCTACACTGCCAACTACTCAACCACTACCCCGGGTGCATGAAGGCTCCGACCCAGACTCTCCCCCATTGCTCCGGGCCCACCATTCCTCCTTGTCCTGCTCCTGCAGCTGCTCAGTCTCTCTCCATCGCACACAGCTGCCAGGATGCCTTGCTTCTCTTGCATTGAGCTGTGGGCCGGAAATGCAGCCGTGCCTTCCCTGCGCTGGGCTGCAATCTGCAGCAAAATCAGGGCTTGAGCTCACGGGAGGAAAGGGGGATGCGGATACTTCGAGGGCTACCCGGAGCAGGGGAGAGCCTGGGGGCAAAAGCGTACAGCACCCGTTATTCGAAGAGGTAACGAGGCAAAACAGAGTATGGGCTTAGACGGTGCAGAGGAAGCTTGCCACTGGTTTGAAGCAGCCTACAATGCCAACTACTCAACCACTACCCCGGGTGCATGAAGGCTCTGACCCAGATTCTCCCCCATTGCTCCGGGCCCACCATTCCTCCTTGTCCTGCTCCTGCAGCTGCTCAGTCTCTCTCCATCGCACACAGCTGCCAGGATGTCTTGCTTCTCTTGCATTGAGCTGTGGGCCGGAAATGCAGCTGTGCCTTCCCTGCGCTGGGCTGCAATCTGCAGCAAAATCAGGGCTTGAGCTCACGGGAGGAAAGGGGGATGCGGATACTTCGAGGGCTACCCGGAGGGGGGGAGAGCCTTGGGGCAAAAGCGTACAGCACTCGGCATTCTCAGGCGGTCTCCCACCCAAGCGGAAACGAGGAAAACGGAATATGGGCTTAGACGGTGCAGAGGAAGCTTGCCACTGGTTTGAAGCAGCCTACACTGCCAACTACTCAACCACTACCCCGGGTGCATGAAGGCTCTGACCCAGACTCTCCCCCATTGCTCCGGGCCCACCATTCCTCCTGGTCCTGCTCCTGCAGCTGCTCAGTCTCTCTCCATCGCACACAGCTGCCAGGATGTCTTGCTTCTCTTGCATTGAGCTGTGGGCCGGAAATGCAGCCGTGCCTTCCCTGCGCTGGGCTGCAATCTGCAGCAAAATCAGGGCTTGAGCTCACGGGAGGAAAGGGGGATGCGGATACTTCGAGGGCTACCCGGAGGGGGGGAGAGCCTTGGGGCAAAAGCGTACAGCACTCGGCATTCTCAGGCGGTCTCCCACCCAAGCGGAAACGAGGAAAACGGAATATGGGCTTAGACGGTGCAGAGGAAGCTTGCCACTGGTTTGAAGCAGCCTACAGTGCCAACTACTCAACCACTACCCCGGGTGCCTGAAGGCTCCGACCCAGACTCTCCCCCATTGCTCCGTGCCCACCATTCCTCCTTGTCCTGCTCCTGCAGCTGCTCAGTCTCTCTCCATCGCACACAGCTGCCAGAATGCCTTGCTTCTCTTGCATTGAGCTGTGGGCCGGAAATGCAGCCGTGCCTTCCCTGCGCTGGGCTGCAATCTGCAGCAAAATCAGGGCTTGAGCTAACGGGAGGAAAGGGGGATGCGGATACTTCGTGGGCTACCCGGAGGGGGGGAGAGCCTGGGGGCAAAAGCGTACCGCACTCGGCATTCTCAGGCGGTCTCCCACCCAAGCGGAAACGAGGAAAAGGGAATATCGGCTTAGACGGTGCAGAGGAAGCTTGCCACTGGTTTGAAGCAGCCTACACTGCCAACTACTCAACCACTACCCTGGGTGCATGAAGGCTCCGACCCAGACTCTCCCCCATTGCTCCGGGCCCACCATTCCTCCTTGTCCTGCTCCTGCAGCTGCTCAGTCTCTCTCCATCGCACACAGCTGCCAGGATGCCTTGCTTCTCTTGCATTGAGCTGTGGGCCGGAAATGCAGCCGTGCCTTCCCTGCGCTGGGCTGCAATCTGCAGCAAAATCAGGGCTTGAGCTCACGGGAGGAAAGGGGGATGCGGATACTTCGAGGGTTACCCGGAGCGGGGGAGAGCCTGGGGGCAAAAGCGTACAGCAGCCGTTATTCGAAGAGGTAACGAGGCAAAACAGAGTATGGGCTTAGACGGTGCAGAGGAAGCTTGCCACTGGTTTGAAGCAGCCTACAATGCCAACTACACAACCACTACCCCGGGTGCATGAAGGCTCTGACCCAGATTCTCCCCCATTGCTCCGGGCCCACCATTCCTCCTTGTCCTGCTCCTGCAGCTGCTCAGTCTCTCTCCATCGCACACAGCTGCCAGGATGTCTTGCTTCTCTTGCATTGAGCTGTGGGCCGGAAATGCAGCCGTGCCTTCCCTGCGCTGGGCTGCAATCTGCAGCAAAATCAGGGCTTGAGCTCACGGGAGGAAAGGGGGATGCGGATACTTCGAGGGCTACCCGGAGGGGGGGAGAGCCTTGGGGCAAAAGCGTACAGCACTCGGCATTCTCAGGCGGTCTCCCACCCAAGCGGAAACGAGGAAAACGGAATATGGGCTTAGACGGTGCAGAGGAAGCTTGCCACTGGTTTGAAGCAGCCTACACTGCCAACTACTCAACCACTACCCCGGGTGCATGAAGGCTCCGACCCAGACTCTCCCCCATTGCTCCGGGCCCACCATTCCTCCTGGTCCTGCTCCTGCAGCTGCTCAGTCTCTCTCCATCGCACACAGCTGCCAGGATGTCTTGCTTCTGTTGCATTGAGCTGTGGGCCGGAAATGCAGCCGTGCCTTCCCTGCGCTGGGCTGCAATCTGCAGCAAAATCAGGGCTTGAGCTCACGGGAGGAAAGGGGGATGCGGATACTTCGAGGGCTACCCGGAGGGGGGGAGAGCCTGGGGGCAAAAGCGTACAGCACTCGGCATTCTCAGGCGGTCTCCCACCCAAGCGGAAACGAGGAAAACGGAATATGGGCTTAGACGGTGCAGAGGAAGCTTGCCACTGGTTTGAAGCAGCCTACACTGCCAACTACTCAACCACTACCCCAGGTGCATGAAGGCTCCGACCCAGACTCTCCCCCATTGCTCCGGGCCCACCATTCCTCCTTGTCCTGCTCCTGCAGCTGCTCAGTCTCTCTCCATCGCACACAGCTGCCAGGATGCCTTGCTTCTCTTGCATTGAGCTGTGGGCCGGAAATGCAGCCGTGCCTTCCCTGCGCTGGGCTGCAATCTGCAGCAAAATCAGGGCTTGAGCTCACGGGAGGAAAGGGGGATGCGGATACTTCGAGGGCTACCCGGAGCAGGGGAGAGCCTGGGGGCAAAAGCGTACAGCACCCGTTATTCGAAGAGGTAACGAGGCAAAACAGAGTATGGGCTTAGACGGTGCAGAGGAAGCTTGCCACTGGTTTGAAGCAGCCTACAATGCCAACTACTCAACCACTACCCCGGGTGCATGAAGGCTCTGACCCAGATTCTCCCCCATTGCTCCGGGCCCACCATTCCTCCTTGTCCTGCTCCTGCAGCTGCTCAGTCTCTCTCCATCGCACACAGCTGCCAGGATGTCTTGCTTCTCTTGCATTGAGCTGTGGGCCGGAAATGCAGCCGTGCCTTCCCTGCGCTGGGCTGCAATCTGCAGCAAAATCAGGGCTTGAGCTCACGGGAGGAAAGGGGGATGCGGATACTTCGAGGGCTACCCGGAGGGGGGGAGAGCCTTGGGGCAAAAGCGTACAGCACTCGGCATTCTCAGGCGGTCTCCCACCCAAGCGGAAACGAGGAAAACGGAATATGGGCTTAGACGGTGCAGAGGAAGCTTGCCACTGGTTTGAAGCAGCCTACACTGCCAACTACTCAACCACTACCCCGGGTGCATGAAGGCTCCGACCCAGACTCTCCCCCATTGCTCCGGGCCCACCATTCCTCCTGGTCCTGCTCCTGCAGCTGCTCAGTCTCTCTCCATCGCACACAGCTGCCAGGATGTCTTGCTTCTCTTGCATTGAGCTGTGGGCCGGAAATGCAGCCGTGCCTTCCCTGCGCTGGGCTGCAATCTGCAGCAAAATCAGGGCTTGAGCTCACGGGAGGAAAGGGGGATGCGGATACTTCGAGGGCTACCCGGAGGGGGGGAGAGCCTGGGGGCAAAAGCGTACAGCACTCGGCATTCTCAGGCGGTCTCCCACCCAAGCGGAAACGAGGAAAACGGAATATGGGCTTAGACGGTGCAGAGGAAGCTTGCCACTGGTTTGAAGCAGCCTACACTGCCAACTACTCAACCACTACCCCGGGTGCATGAAGGCTCCGACCCAGACTCTCCCCCATTGCTCCGGGCCCACCATTCCTCCTTGTCCTGCTCCTGCAGCTGCTCAGTCTCTCTCCATCGCACACAGCTGCCAGGATGCCTTGCTTCTCTTGCATTGAGCTGTGGGCCGGAAATGCAGCCGTGCCTTCCCTGCGCTGGGCTGCAATCTGCAGCAAAATCAGGGCTTGAGCTGACGGGAGGAAAGGGGGATGCGGATACTTCGAGGGCTACCCGGAGCAGGGGAGAGCCTGGGGGCAAAAGCGTACAGCACCCGTTATTCGAAGAGGTAACGAGGCAAAACAGAGTATGGGCTTAGACGGTGCAGAGGAAGCTTGCCACTGGTTTGAAGCAGCCTACAATGCCAACTACTCAACCACTACCCCGGGTGCATGAAGGCTCTTACCCAGATTCTCCCCCATTGCTCCGGGCCCACCATTCCTCCTTGTCCTGCTCCTGCAGCTGCTCAGTCTCTCTCCATCGCACACAGCTGCCAGGATGTCTTGCTTCTCTTGCATTGAGCTGTGGGCCGGAAATGCAGCCGTGCCTTCCCTGCGCTGGGCTGCAATCTGCAGCAAAATCAGGGCTTGAGCTCACGGGAGGAAAGGGGGATGCGGATACTTCGAGGGCTACCCGGAGGGGGGGAGAGCCTTGGGGCAAAAGCGTACAGCACTCGGCATTCTCAGGCAGTCTCCCACCCAAGCGGAAACGAGGAAAACGGAATATGGGCTTAGACGGTGCAGAGGAAGCTTGCCACTGGTTTGAAGCAGCCTACACTGCCAACTACTCAACCACTACCCCGGGTGCATGAAGGCTCCGACCCAGACTCTCCCCCATTGCTCCGGGCCCACCATTCCTCCTTGTCCTGCTCCTGCAGCTGCTCAGTCTCTCTCCATCGCACACAGCTGCCAGGATGCCTTGCTTCTCTTGCATTGAGCTGTGGGCCGGAAATGCAGCCGTGCCTTCCCTGCGCTGGGCTGCAATCTGCAGCAAAATCAGGGCTTGAGCTCACGGGAGGAAACGGGGATGCGGATACTTCGACGGCTACCCGGAGGGGGGGAGAACCTGGGGGCAAAAGCGTACAGCACTCGGCATTCTCAGGCGGTCTCCCACCCAAGCGGAAACGAGGAAAACGGAATATGGGCTTAGACGGTGCAGAGGAAGCTTGCCACTGGATTGAAGCAGCCTACAGTGCCAAGTACTCAACCACTACCCCGGGTGCATGAAGGCTCCGACCCAGACTCTCCCCCATTGCTCCGGGCCCACCATTCCTCCTTGTCCTGCTCCTGCAGCTGCTCAGTCTCTCTCCATCGCACACAGCTGCCAGGATGCCTTGCTTCTCTTGCATTGAGCTGTGGGCCGGAAATGCAGCCGTGCCTTCCCTGCGCTGGGCTGCAATCTGCAGCAAAATCAGGGCTTGAGCTCACGGGAGGAAAGGGGGATGCGGATACTTCGAGGGCTACCCGGAGCGGGGGAGAGCCTGGGGGAAAAGCATACAGCACCCGTTATTCAAAGAGGTAACGAGGCAAAACAGAGTATGGGCTTAGACGGTGCAGAGGAAGCTTGCCACTGGTTTGAAGCAGCCTACAATGCCAACTACTCAACCACTACCCCGGGTGCATGAAGGCTCTGACCCAGACTCTCCCCCATTGCTCCGGGCCCACCATTCCTCCTTGTCCTGCTCCTGCAGCTGCTCAGTCTCTCTCCATCGCACACAGCTGCCAGGATGTCTTGCTTCTCTTGCATTGAGCTGTGGGCCGGAAATGCAGCCGTGCCTTCCCTGCGCTGGGCTGCAATCTGCAGCAAAATCAGGGCTTGAGCTCACGGGAGGAAAGGGGGATGCGGATACTTCGAGGGCTACCCGGAGCGGGGGAGAGCCTGGGGGAAAAGCATACAGCACCCGTTATTCAAAGAGGTAACGAGGCAAAACAGAGTATGGGCTTAGACGGTGCAGAGGAAGCTTGCCACTGGTTTGAAGCAGCCTACACTGCCAACTACTCAACCACTACCCCGGGTGCATGAAGGCTCCGACCCAGACTCTCCCCCATTGCTCCGGGCCCACCATTCCTCCTTGTCCTGCTCCTGCAGCTGCTCAGTCTCTCTCCATCGCACACAGCTGCCAGGATGCCTTGCTTCTCTTGCATTGAGCTGTGGGCCGGAAATGCAGCCGTGCCTTCCCTGCGCTGGGCTGCAATCTGCAGCAAAATCAGGGCTTGAGCTCACGGGAGGAAACGGGGATGCGGATACTTCGACGGCTACCCGGAGGGGGGGAGAGCCTGGGGGCAAAAGCGTACAGCACTCGGCATTCTCAGGCGGTCTCCCACCCAAGCGGAAACGAGGAAAACGGAATATGGGCTTAGACGGTGCAGAGGAAGCTTGCCACTGGTTTGAAGCAGCCTACAGTGCCAAGTACTCAACCACTACCCCGGGTGCATGAAGGCTCCGACCCAGACTCTCCCCCATTGCTCCGGGCCCACCATTCCAACTTGTCCTGCTCCTGCAGCTGCTCAGTCTCTCTCCATCGCACACAGCTGCCAGGGTGCCTTGCTTCTCTTGCATTGAGCTGTGGGCCGGAAATGCAGCCGTGCCTTCCCTGCGCTGGGCTGCAATCTGCAGCAAAATCAGGGCTTGAGCTCACGGGAGGAAAGGGGGATGCGGATACTTCGAGGGCTACCCGGAGCGGGGGAGAGCCTGGGGGAAAAGCATACAGCACCCGTTATTTAAAGAGGTAACGAGGCAAAACAGAGTATGGGCTTAGACGGTGCAGAGGAAGCTTGCCACTGGTTTGAAGCAGCCTACAATGCCAACTACTCAACCACTACCCCGGGTGCATGAAGGCTCTGACCCAGACTCTCCCCCATTGCTCCGGGCCCACCATTCCTCCTTGTCCTGCTCCTGCAGCTGCTCAGTCTCTCTCCATCGCACACAGCTGCCAGGATGTCTTGCTTCTCTTGCATTGAGCTGTGGGCCGGAAATGCAGCCGTGCCTCCCCTGCTCTGGGCTGCAATCTGCAGCAAAATCAGGGCTTGAGCTCACGGGAGGAAAGGGGGATGCGGACACTTCGAGGGCTACCCGGAGGGGGGGAGAGCCTGGGGGCAAAAGCGTACAGCACTCGGCATTCTCAGGCAGTCTCCCACCCAAGCGGAAACGAGGAAAACGGAATATGGGCTTAGACGGTGCAGAGGAAGCTTGCCACTGGTTTGAAGCAGCCTACACTGCCAACTACTCAACCACTACCCCGGGTGCATGAAGGCTCCGACCCAGACTCTCCCCCATTGCTCCGGGCCCACCATTCCTCCTTGTCCTGCTCCTGCAGCTGCTCAGTCTCTCTCCATCGCACACAGCTGCCAGGATGCCTTGCTTCTCTTGCATTGAGCTGTGGGCCGGAAATGCAGCCGTGCCTTCCCTGCGCTGGGCTGCAATCTGCAGCAAAATCAGGGCTTGAGCTCACGGGAGGAAACGGGGATGCGGATACTTCGACGGCTACCCGGAGGGGGGGAGAACCTGGGGGCAAAAGCGTACAGCACTCGGCATTCTCAGGCGGTCTCCCACCCAAGCGGAAACGAGGAAAACGGAATATGGGCTTAGACGGTGCAGAGGAAGCTTGCCACTGGATTGAAGCAGCCTACAGTGCCAAGTACTCAACCACTACCCCGGGTGCATGAAGGCTCCGACCCAGACTCTCCCCCATTGCTCCGGGCCCACCATTCCTCCTTGTCCTGCTCCTGCAGCTGCTCAGTCTCTCTCCATCGCACACAGCTGCCAGGATGCCTTGCTTCTCTTGCATTGAGCTGTGGGCCGGAAATGCAGCCGTGCCTTCCCTGCGCTGGGCTGCAATCTGCAGCAAAATCAGGGCTTGAGCTCACGGGAGGAAAGGGGGATGCGGATACTTCGAGGGCTACCCGGAGCGGGGGAGAGCCTGGGGGAAAAGCATACAGCACCCGTTATTCAAAGAGGTAACGAGGCAAAACAGAGTATGGGCTTAGACGGTGCAGAGGAAGCTTGCCACTGGTTTGAAGCAGCCTACAATGCCAACTACTCAACCACTACCCCGGGTGCATGAAGGCTCTGACCCAGACTCTCCCCCATTGCTCCGGGCCCACCATTCCTCCTTGTCCTGCTCCTGCAGCTGCTCAGTCTCTCTCCATCGCACACAGCTGCCAGGATGTCTTGCTTCTCTTGCATTGAGCTGTGGGCCGGAAATGCAGCCGTGCCTTCCCTGCGCTGGGCTGCAATCTGCAGCAAAATCAGGGCTTGAGCTCACGGGAGGAAAGGGGGATGCGGATACTTCGAGGGCTACCCGGAGCGGGGGAGAGCCTGGGGGAAAAGCATACAGCACCCGTTATTCAAAGAGGTAACGAGGCAAAACAGAGTATGGGCTTAGACGGTGCAGAGGAAGCTTGCCACTGGTTTGAAGCAGCCTACACTGCCAACTACTCAACCACTACCCCGGGTGCATGAAGGCTCCGACCCAGACTCTCCCCCATTGCTCCGGGCCCACCATTCCTCCTTGTCCTGCTCCTGCAGCTGCTCAGTCTCTCTCCATCGCACACAGCTGCCAGGATGCCTTGCTTCTCTTGCATTGAGCTGTGGGCCGGAAATGCAGCCGTGCCTTCCCTGCGCTGGGCTGCAATCTGCAGCAAAATCAGGGCTTGAGCTCACGGGAGGAAACGGGGATGCGGATACTTCGACGGCTACCCGGAGGGGGGGAGAGCCTGGGGGCAAAAGCGTACAGCACTCGGCATTCTCAGGCGGTCTCCCACCCAAGCGGAAACGAGGAAAACGGAATATGGGCTTAGACGGTGCAGAGGAAGCTTGCCACTGGTTTGAAGCAGCCTACAGTGCCAAGTACTCAACCACTACCCCGGGTGCATGAAGGCTCCGACCCAGACTCTCCCCCATTGCTCCGGGCCCACCATTCCAACTTGTCCTGCTCCTGCAGCTGCTCAGTCTCTCTCCATCGCACACAGCTGCCAGGGTGCCTTGCTTCTCTTGCATTGAGCTGTGGGCCGGAAATGCAGCCGTGCCTTCCCTGCGCTGGGCTGCAATCTGCAGCAAAATCAGGGCTTGAGCTCACGGGAGGAAAGGGGGATGCGGATACTTCGAGGGCTACCCGGAGCGGGGGAGAGCCTGGGGGAAAAGCATACAGCACCCGTTATTTAAAGAGGTAACGAGGCAAAACAGAGTATGGGCTTAGACGGTGCAGAGGAAGCTTGCCACTGGTTTGAAGCAGCCTACAATGCCAACTACTCAACCACTACCCCGGGTGCATGAAGGCTCTGACCCAGACTCTCCCCCATTGCTCCGGGCCCACCATTCCTCCTTGTCCTGCTCCTGCAGCTGCTCAGTCTCTCTCCATCGCACACAGCTGCCAGGATGTCTTGCTTCTCTTGCATTGAGCTGTGGGCCGGAAATGCAGCCGTGCCTCCCCTGCTCTGGGCTGCAATCTGCAGCAAAATCAGGGCTTGAGCTCACGGGAGGAAAGGGGGATGCGGACACTTCGAGGGCTACCCGGAGGGGGGGAGAGCCTGGGGGCAAAAGCGTACAGCACTCGGCATTCTCAGGCGGTCTCCCACCCAAGCGGAAACGAGGAAAACGGAATATGGGCTTAGACGGTGCAGAGGAAGCTTGCCACTGGTTTGAAGCAGCCTACAGTGCCAACTACTCAACCACTACCCCGGGTGCCTGAAGGCTCCGACCCAGACTCTCCCCCATTGCTCCGGGCCCACCATTCCTCCTTGTCCTGCTCCTGCAGCTGCTCAGTCTCTCTCCATCGCACACAGCTGCCAGGATGCCTTGCTTCTCTTGCATTGAGCTGTGGGCCGGAAATGCAGCCGTGCCTTCCCTGCGCTGGGCTGCAATCTGCAGCAAAATCAGGGCTTGAGCTCACGGGAGGAAAGGGGGATGCGGATACTTCGAGGGCTACCCGGAGGGGGAGAGACTGGGGGCAAAAGCGTACAGCACTCGGCATTCTCAGGCGGTCTCCCACCCAAGCGGAAACGAGGAAAACGGAATATGGGCTTAGACGGTGCAGAGGAAGCTTGCCACTGGTTTGGAGCAGCCTACACTGCCAACGACTCAACCACTACCCCGGGTGCATGAAGGCTCCGACTCAGACTCTCCCCCATTGCTCCGGGCCCACCATTCCTCCTTGTCCTGCTCCTGCAGCTGCTCAGTCTCTCTCCATCGCACACAGCTGCCAGGATGCCTTGCTTCTCTTGCATTGAGCTGTGGGCCGGAAATGCAGCCGTGCCTTCCCTGCGCTGGGCTGCAATCTGCAGCAAAATCAGGGCTTGAGCTCACGGGAGGAAAGGGGGATGCGGATACTTCGAGGGCTACCCGGAGCGGGGGAGAGCCTGGGGGAAAAGCATACAGCACCCGTTATTCAAAGAGGTAACGAGGCAAAACAGAGTATGGGCTTAGACGGTGCAGAGGAAGCTTGCCACTGGTTTGAAGCAGCCTACACTGCCAACTACTCAACCACTACCCCGGGTGCATGAAGGCTCCGACCCAGACTCTCCCCCATTGCTCCGGGCCCACCATTCCTCCTTGTCCTGCTCCTGCAGCTGCTCAGTCTCTCTCCATCGCACACAGCTGCCAGGATGCCTTGCTTCTCTTGCATTGAGCTGTGGGCCGGAAATGCAGCCGTGCCTTCCCTGCGCTGGGCTGCAATCTGCAGCAAAATCAGGGCTTGAGCTCACGGGAGGAAACGGGGATGCGGATACTTCGACGGCTACCCGGAGGGGGGGAGAGCCTGGGGGCAAAAGCGTACAGCACTCGGCATTCTCAGGCGGTCTCCCACCCAAGCGGAAACGAGGAAAACGGAATATGGGCTTAGACGGTGCAGAGGAAGCTTGCCACTGGTTTGAAGCAGCCTACAGTGCCAAGTACTCAACCACTACCCCGGGTGCATGAAGGCTCCGACCCAGACTCTCCCCCATTGCTCCGGGCCCACCATTCCTCCTTGTCCTGCTCCTGCAGCTGCTCAGTCTCTCTCCATCGCACACAGCTGCCAGGATGCCTTGCTTCTCTTGCATTGAGCTGTGGGCCGGAAATGCAGCCGTGCCTTCCCTGCGCTGGGCTGCAATCTGCAGCAAAATCAGGGCTTGAGCTCACGGGAGGAAAGGGGGATGCGGATACTTCGAGGGCTACCCGGAGCGGGGGAGAGCCTGGGGGAAAAGCATACAGCACCCGTTATTCAAAGAGGTAACGAGGCAAAACAGAGTATGGGCTTAGACGGTGCAGAGGAAGCTTGCCACTGGTTTGAAGCAGCCTACAATGCCAACTACTCAACCACTACCCCGGGTGCATGAAGGCTCTGACCCAGACTCTCCCCCATTGCTCCGGGCCCACCATTCCTCCTTGTCCTGCTCCTGCAGCTGCTCAGTCTCTCTCCATCGCACACAGCTGCCAGGATGTCTCGCTTCTCTTGCATTGAGCTGTGGGCCGGAAATGCAGCCGTGCCTTCCCTGCTCTGGGCTGCAATCTGCAGCAAAATCAGGGCTTGAGCTCACGGGAGTGTGAGGGGGGGGGTGAAGAGCATCCCCTAAGGGTGCCTCAAACTCATGACTAAGCAAAAAGACGGCTACAGATGGTGAACGGACCCTGAACTTTGAATATATGAGACAAGGATGTGGGTGTGTGAATAAGATTGTTTAGGTTGAGAATTTGTAGCTGATAATAGTGGGTAATAGCTGGAGCCAGCAAGGCCAAGCAAGGGGGAGGGATTGCTAAAGATTGTGTAAATTTTCTTGTGAAGTAAGGAGGGAGTACAGGCCCTGATATGCATGAAAAAACCTTAGAGGTGATTAGCACATTCCTGAGGATGTGATCAATGTCTCGGGGATGTGTTGATTACTTGCATCACAAGTCTGTTCTTCCTCTTCCTGACAAAAGGGCAATCACGGTTATCTTGACCTTATGTAAATTAAACTAGGATCTGGTGAGCCATCCAAGTCGAAAACAACGATAAGGATTGTAGGAACATCCTGACATCCTGCTGACATTGTAAATGTGTAAATCAAGGTGGCTACTTCAAGGTAACAGGAAGATTGTGAGCTGAGCCCCCGAAAGGGGGGGAGGACAGATTTAGGGTATAAAATGTTTGTGGAAACCTTGTTCTTTGTTCCTTCTTGCACGGAGGGACCCGCCTTTGCAAATGCGTTACAAGTAAACCCTTTTCTCTGTATCATCGAACCTTGTGAATTGGAATTCTTCTGGGAGGTTTTTCCCGCTGACAATTTGGCGAGCCAGCCAGGAGCCTGAGGTTCAGGACCGATCCAGAGGGGTTGCAGTGAGAGGGTAAGTGGCCACCGCTTCCCATTGTTGAAGTGTCCCTGCTTGAGACCCCTCGGGACCGCCTGCCCAGGTTCCTATACAGAGCGACGATCCAGAGAAAAGAAGCGAAGCCCAGCTGGCGGAGCAGCGGGTGGAGAAGACCAACCGGTTGGAGGCCAACTGATCGAGGAGGATCAGTTGAGCGTTGTCCAGTCGTAGGCTCTGACGAGAAGCTGGAATAGGTGAGTTGTAAGGCTTGTGGGAGGACGTGACTGACCGAGGGACTCTTTGGTGTGGGTGGTTAAACAGTCGCAGTTCCTGCAGGTAGCCGTGAGAGTCCGGTGCCTCAGGTCGGCTGTAGTGCTCCATCGGGGGTGGGTATTGAAGGAGTCAGACTTTAAAAATAGCCAGCGTCTGCTGGGAGTCTGATAAGATCTTGCCGTGAAAGCGAGGGCTTAAAATTCGCATCCAGCGTGTGCTGGAGTCCTCGGGGCGAGATCAGTGAGAAGAACGGTCAGTCATGGGGAAAGAACAGAGCAAACTGCCTAGGAGACTGGAGGCTGGCAATCGAGTAGGATCCAGCAGAGGGCCAGATCCGGATGTGCCCTTAGGACTGGTTATAAACCAGTGGAGCATGCCATGGCTGAAAAGGTATACCAGAGGATTAGAGAAGGTGATGATGATTAAGCTGTGCACAAAACAGTGGCCAAAATACCCATTGGTCGATCCCGAACGTCCCTATTTTTGGGATCCCAATGGGATGTCCGATGGGTATTGGATCACTCAATTAAAGAACTATATTGTGGAACATGGTCTCACGGACCAGGTGCCTCATGTAGAAGTCTGGTAACATGTGTCTTGGGAAGGGCCAGACCCGCCCACAGGCATTTTTGTAAGTAAAGAGGACAGCAGTGATGAGGAATGCCTTTTTAAACTCGTCTCGATGCCATAGGTTGAGGTCGGACTTTAAAACTAGCCAGCGCTTGCTGGGAGGCCGGCCCGGTTTTGCCCCCGACAGTCAGAGGCTTAAAATTGCTGGAAAGCAAATCCAGCGTGGGCTGGAGTACTCTACCTTGGGTGTAAAACAATCAGAAGGCCGAGAGGGGCTAGTGCTGATCAAGGATCAGGGTGAGAGAAGGCAGTAAGCAAGATGGGCTGAGGAGAGTATAGAGGATTTCTTAAAAGAAACAGAAAAACATAAGCAGGAGGGCAGGATCAGGGTAGCAACAATAAGGGAGGTTATGGAACAAAGGGAACACAGCAGGATGCCGCCACTCAGAGATGAGGAAAGTATAGGTGTGGAAATGGCGGGGAAGAAGAGAACTGGTAGAAATCAATCCTGGGAGTCCTTCAGGACTGTCAGAATTTGTATGAGTATGTGAAAATGTTTTCCATTTGTAGGTAGTTGCCTGTGTATTGGTATGTATATTTGTTGAGGGAAATGGTGCAGAGAGTGTGTGTGTGTGCTCATGTGTGTGTGTGGCATGGGCATCTGTCCTGAGCTGAGGAGAGAAAGTTTGAAGAGGGAAGGAAGGGAGAGAGAAGCTATGTGAGCGTGTCCCTTAAGGAGTTAAACGTGAGTCTGTCCCTTTAGGGGAACTGAACTCCTCCACAGTAGAAGGGGAATGCTTCAGGTTTTTGGAAATCCATAGCCCTGGCCAGGCTGTGGGTCTTCCAAATTTTTGGCTTTGCTGTGAATGGAGGGACATGGGATTTGATTGTGCCATGTGTTCAGTGCTGTGAGTAGGTGTGGAAGGGAATTGGGTAAAAGTGAATTAAATAAAGTGAAGGAGAAATAAGAATGAACTTGTGATGTTGAGATGACTTGAGAGAAAGAATGCCTATGGGGTGGTACACAATTTTGAAAAATATGGTTAGAGAGGGGACTAAAGGGAAAGAAGTTTTTCCCTGTAATAACACCACAATTAAACACCGGAGAAAGATGATTTGTGGATGGGTCAAACAAAGTAGAAGAGGGAAAGAGGAAGTTGGGTTTTGCGATTGTTGAAGGAAATGGGGAAGTGATAGAGAGGGAGCTTTGCCTCTGAGTTGGTCAGCGCAGCGATATACCAGCTCATCAGAGAGGCCATAGCCCAGGGGTGGTGGGAAATCGGTGGGCAGATAATGGGCAAAGGAGGCCGCTGGCCAATTGGAATTACAAATGGTGGCGGTGCCAATTTCGGACCCTCCAGAGAGCCCGGTCTGGAAACCCACTGAGCAAGGAAAGAAAAAGTTAAGAGAGGAGGGTTGCAGAGAGACGGAGAAAGGATGGCAAATAGAAGGAGGGGGAGAAGTAGTATCTCCCGAGGTTATGAAGGGAATTCTGGAAAAAGTGCATGAAGGAGCATTGGGGAACCGATGCTTTGGTAGATGCAGTGAAAGGAAGGTTTTGGTGCTTAACTATGTGAACCATAAAGGGCACAGGTAGACTGAGCTGCCAGAAAAAGGGGGGTGCTGGCAGAGCCCATAAATGAACAGGGTGTTTGCAGAACAACCCCAGGAGGAGAGAGAGAGAGAAAGAAAGAAAAAGAAAGATGACATGCCTTGTTTGTAGCTCAAGGTTTGCGGCCCCAAAGAGGGGGAGGCAGGGGGAGTTCTCGGAAGATTGGGTCGAGGAGGTATTCCATAGAATAGAGGGCTCGAGAAACAGACAGGCGCGGAAAGGCCCTGGAGAGACGCAGGCTCTCTGGGAGGAGAGTTGAGTTGAATCACAATAGGGCAGTTGAGTGTGGATTGACTCCAATAGGCCTGGGAGCGGCTAAATTCATCTTGATGGGAGCTATCGCCCTTTTAATAAAGCATTCCTTTCTCCTGGCTGAAAGGCAGGGAGGAAGAGTTTCTGTGTTCCTGCAGGGCTGTGATGGATTGCATGTGGCAACAGCCTGTTGAGGCATTGGTGTGCAGTTTTCTTTTAGAGAGCATTTGTTTGTCTGAATGTGTGCGTACACGTAAGGTTGAGAAACTGTTTTGAGTTGTGAAAAGAGAGTTGAGAGATTGTGTGAGTTTATTCCTTAGATTTTGTGTGTGTGTGTGTTGTGATTTATGTAATTTGAATGCATATGATGGGAAAGTTGAAAGGTTTTTGTCAATCCTTTCCCCATTTGTTTTGTTTGTTTTTTAATTGTTTGAGGGGTATGTGTGTTTCATTATTTGCCCAGTCTCACCCAAACTCCCCCCTTCAGTCTGCCTCTTGCCTGCTTGTTACAGGCTTGAGGATCTAGATGAGGGGACAGAAGGGTGACAGAGGGGAGGGGCAATGCTTTTACAGAAGAAGCAATGACTCAGAGTGAGGGGGGGGCACCCCTTTGCTCTCACAGCTCCACTCTGCTCTGCCCCTGGCATTCCAGTTTTAGAAAAGTGTGTGTGTTTTTATAAATTTTATATGGATTAAATTTTAATCACTCCTCAACATAGCACATGATGATAAAAACAGGAGAGAGAGAGAGGGAAAATTTTGGACAATGTATGGTTTTAAGTAGAGCTTCCATGGACTGGTATGATCTATCTGAATTTTTGTTTTTGTTTTTGTTTTGACAGTTTTGGTTATGGAAACAGTCCAAACACTAGATGGGCTCTTATGTCAATGCTTTCTTTTTGTGGTGATTGTCTTATAAGTTTTGATTTTAAGGAAGTTATTGAGAAATTAAAAATTGGCAAGTAAAATCCAAAGTAGTGTTTAGATATATCCAAAACTACACCTACCAATCTAGTCACATGGGACAAACGCTTTGGGGGATTGTGTGACTAGAACATGGACACAGGCCTTTGTGGTAACAATACTAAGTCTCTGGATTGCTCCTAAGAAAAGACTAGGAGTCAATCCATTTGAGATGGGTGACTCTATCTTGGAATTCTTAGTGGAGAAGTAGGAGACATGCATGCCATGGGGAAAAAAATTTGTCTGCAAGTATTTGAAACAGTTATCTGCGCAAGTCTTGTCCTTGTCTCCCTATCTACAGGAACACAGAGTCCTCCTGTTGGAATAGCAGACGCATCCTTTTAAGTCTGGAAATCGAGTTAAACCAGACAGAGGGGAGTCAGCAACTGAGTTGGGAGAAACCCTAAAAAAGACACTGGTGTTGCCAAATACTGCTGGACACTGGACTGTACAGAAAAAGAAAATGCGCCTGAACTTTTGTTTAATACCTTGTAGTTTTGATGACCATAATAGTTCCTGAACCTGGAAAAGAGAGTCACAGGGTTCAAGGGAAGCTTTGAAAACTCAATTTAGCACAATAGGGAATTTCTATTTCCATATGAAAAGGGATTAGGATACAGTTCTGAAATCCAGCCTACCTGTAGTATGGAACTACGGTTAATCCACTGGTATGGATTTGTTAGCCTTATGGGCTGGTGCCTATAACTCACACCATCCAAGAGATGGAAGCTTCAGTTAAACGGCATTATCAACAATGGGGAAATGAGAACCTGGGAGAAGATGATGATTGGAGCTGGCTATGGGATTGGTTACCAGGGTTTGGGTGGATAAAACAGCATATTAATATGTTGTTGTATTCAATGTGCCCCTACATGTATTCAGATGGGAAAAGGGTTGTGTGACAGCTTGAAGTGGAGGACGGAGCGTCAGATGTTGCTTGAGTTTGAGGCAGTAAGAAAGTTGTGAGAAAAAGGGGGGAGTTGTGAGGGGGGGGGTGAAGAGCATCCCCTAAGGGTGCCTCAAACTCATGACTAAGCAAAAAGACGGCTACAGATGGTGAACGGACCCTGAACTTTGAATATATGAGACAAGGATGTGGGTGTGTGAATAAGATTGTTTAGGTTGAGAATTTGTAGCTGATAATAGTGGGTAATAGCTGGAGCCAGCAAGGCCAAGCAAGGGGGAGGGATTGCTAAAGATTGTGTAAATTTTCTTGTGAAGTAAGGAGGGAGTACAGGCCCTGATATGCATGAAAAAACCTTAGAGGTGATTAGCACATTCCTGAGGATGTGATCAATGTCTCGGGGATGTGTTGATTACTTGCATCACAAGTCTGTTCTTCCTCTTCCTGACAAAAGGGCAATCACGGTTATCTTGACCTTATGTAAATTAAACTAGGATCTGGTGAGCCATCCAAGTCGAAAACAACGATAAGGATTGTAGGAACATCCTGACATCCTGCTGACATTGTAAATGTGTAAATCAAGGTGGCTACTTCAAGGTAACAGGAAGATTGTGAGCTGAGCCCCCGAAAGGGGGGGAGGACAGATTTAGGGTATAAAATGTTTGTGGAAACCTTGTTCTTTGTTCCTTCTTGCACGGAGGGACCCGCCTTTGCAAATGCGTTACAAGTAAACCCTTTTCTCTGTATCATCGAACCTTGTGAATTGGAATTCTTCTGGGAGGTTTTTCCCGCTGACAGGAGGAAAGGGGGATGCGGACACTTCGAGGGCTACCCGGAGGGGGGGAGAGCCTGGGGGCAAAAGCGTACAGCACTCGGCATTCTCAGGCGGTCTCCCACCCAAGCGGAAACGAGGAAAACGGAATATGGGCTTAGACGGTGCAGAGGAAGCTTGCCACTGGTTTGAAGCAGCCTACACTGCCAACTACTCAACCACTACCCCGGGTGCATGAAGGCTCCGACCCAGACTCTCCCCCATTGCTCCGGGCCCACCATTCCTCCTTGTCCTGCTCCTGCAGCTGCTCAGTCTCTCTCCATCGCACACAGCTGCCAGGATGCCTTGCTTCTCTTGCATTGAGCTGTGGGCCGGAAATGCAGCCGTGCCTTCCCTGCGCTGGGCTGCAATCTGCAGCAAAATCAGGGCTTGAGCTCACGGGAGGAAACGGGGATGCGGATACTTCGACGGCTACCCGGAGGGGGGGAGAGCCTGGGGGCAAAAGCGTACAGCACTCGGCATTCTCAGGCGGTCTCCCACCCAAGCGGAAACGAGGAAAACGGAATATGGGCTTAGACGGTGCAGAGGAAGCTTGCCACTGGTTTGAAGCAGCCTACAGTGCCAAGTACTCAACCACTACCCCGGGTGCATGAAGGCTCCGACCCAGACTCTCCCCCATTGCTCCGGGCCCACCATTCCTCCTTGTCCTGCTCCTGCAGCTGCTCAGTCTCTCTCCATCGCACACAGCTGCCAGGATGCCTTGCTTCTCTTGCATTGAGCTGTGGGCCGGAAATGCAGCCGTGCCTTCCCTGCGCTGGGCTGCAATCTGCAGCAAAATCAGGGCTTGAGCTCACGGGAGGAAAGGGGGATGCGGATACTTCGAGGGCTACCCGGAGCGGGGGAGAGCCTGGGGGAAAAGCATACAGCACCCGTTATTCAAAGAGGTAACGAGGCAAAACAGAGTATGGGCTTAGACGGTGCAGAGGAAGCTTGCCACTGGTTTGAAGCAGCCTACAATGCCAACTACTCAACCACTACCCCGGGTGCATGAAGGCTCTGACCCAGACTCTCCCCCATTGCTCCGGGCCCACCATTCCTCCTTGTCCTGCTCCTGCAGCTGCTCAGTCTCTCTCCATCGCACACAGCTGCCAGGATGTCTTGCTTCTCTTGCATTGAGCTGTGGGCCGGAAATGCAGCCGTGCCTTCCCTGCTCTGGGCTGCAATCTGCAGCAAAATCAGGGCTTGAGCTCACGGGAGGAAAGGGGGATGCGGACACTTCGAGGGCTACCCGGAGGGGGGGAGAGCCTGGGGGCAAAAGCGTACAGCACTCGGCATTCTCAGGCGGTCTCCCACCCAAGCGGAAACGAGGAAAACGGAATATGGGCTTAGACGGTGCAGAGGAAGCTTGCCACTGGTTTGAAGCAGCCTACACTGCCAACTACTCAACCACTACCCCGGGTGCATGAAGGCTCCGACCCAGACTCTCCCCCATTGCTCCGGGCCCACCATTCCTCCTTGTCCTGCTCCTGCAGCTGCTCAGTCTCTCTCCATCGCACACAGCTGCCAGGATGCCTTGCTTCTCTTGCATTGAGCTGTGGGCCGGAAATGCAGCCGTGCCTTCCCTGCGCTGGGCTGCAATCTGCAGCAAAATCAGGGCTTGAGCTCACGGGAGGAAACGGGGATGCGGATACTTCGACGGCTACTCGGAGGGGGGGAGAGCCTGGGGGCAAAAGCGTACAGCACTCGGCATTCTCAGGCGGTCTCCCACCCAAGCGGAAACGAGGAAAACGGAATATGGGCTTAGACGGTGCAGAGGAAGCTTGCCACTGGTTTGAAGCAGCCTACAGTGCCAAGTACTCAACCACTACCCCGGGTGCATGAAGGCTCCGACCCAGACTCTCCCCCATTGCTCCGGGCCCACCATTCCTCCTTGTCCTGCTCCTGCAGCTGCTCAGTCTCTCTCCATCGCACACAGCTGCCAGGATGCCTTGCTTCTCTTGCATTGAGCTGTGGGCCGGAAATGCAGCCGTGCCTTCCCTGCGCTGGGCTGCAATCTGCAGCAAAATCAGGGCTTGAGCTCACGGGAGGAAAGGGGGATGCGGATACTTCGAGGGCTACCCGGAGCGGGGGAGAGCCTGGGGGAAAAGCATACAGCACCCGTTATTCAAAGAGGTAACGAGGCAAAACAGAGTATGGGCTTAGACGGTGCAGAGGAAGCTTGCCACTGGTTTGAAGCAGCCTACAATGCCAACTACTCAACCACTACCCCGGGTGCATGAAGGCTCTGACCCAGACTCTCCCCCATTGCTCCGGGCCCACCATTCCTCCTTGTCCTGCTCCTGCAGCTGCTCAGTCTCTCTCCATCGCACACAGCTGCCAGGATGTCTTGCTTCTCTTGCATTGAGCTGTGGGCCGGAAATGCAGCCGTGCCTTCCCTGCTCTGGGCTGCAATCTGCAGCAAAATCAGGGCTTGAGCTCACGGGAGGAAAGGGGGATGCGGACACTTCGAGGGCTACCCGGAGGGGGGGAGAGCCTGGGGGCAAAAGCGTACAGCACTCGGCATTCTCAGGCGGTCTCCCACCCAAGCGGAAACGAGGAAAACGGAATATGGGCTTAGACGGTGCAGAGGAAGCTTGCCACTGGTTTGAAGCAGCCTACACTGCCAACTACTCAACCACTACCCCGGGTGCATGAAGGCTCCGACCCAGACTCTCCCCCATTGCTCCGGGCCCACCATTCCTCCTTGTCCTGCTCCTGCAGCTGCTCAGTCTCTCTCCATCGCACACAGCTGCCAGGATGCCTTGCTTCTCTTGCATTGAGCTGTGGGCCGGAAATGCAGCCGTGCCTTCCCTGCGCTGGGCTGCAATCTGCAGCAAAATCAGGGCTTGAGCTCACGGGAGGAAACGGGGATGCGGATACTTCGACGGCTACCCGGAGGGGGGGAGAGCCTGGGGGCAAAAGCGTACAGCACTCGGCATTCTCAGGCGGTCTCCCACCCAAGCGGAAACGAGGAAAACGGAATATGGGCTTAGACGGTGCAGAGGAAGCTTGCCACTGGTTTGAAGCAGCCTACAGTGCCAAGTACTCAACCACTACCCCGGGTGCATGAAGGCTCCGACCCAGACTCTCCCCCATTGCTCCGGGCCCACCATTCCTCCTTGTCCTGCTCCTGCAGCTGCTCAGTCTCTCTCCATCGCACACAGCTGCCAGGATGCCTTGCTTCTCTTGCATTGAGCTGTGGGCCGGAAATGCAGCCGTGCCTTCCCTGCGCTGGGCTGCAATCTGCAGCAAAATCAGGGCTTGAGCTCACGGGAGGAAAGGGGGATGCGGATACTTCGAGGGCTACCCGGAGCGGGGGAGAGCCTGGGGGAAAAGCATACAGCACCCGTTATTCAAAGAGGTAACGAGGCAAAACAGAGTATGGGCTTAGACGGTGCAGAGGAAGCTTGCCACTGGTTTGAAGCAGCCTACAATGCCAACTACTCAACCACTACCCCGGGTGCATGAAGGCTCTGACCCAGACTCTCCCCCATTGCTCCGGGCCCACCATTCCTCCTTGTCCTGCTCCTGCAGCTGCTCAGTCTCTCTCCATCGCACACAGCTGCCAGGATGTCTTGCTTCTCTTGCATTGAGCTGTGGGCCGGAAATGCAGCCGTGCCTTCCCTGCTCTGGGCTGCAATCTGCAGCAAAATCAGGGCTTGAGCTCACGGGAGGAAAGGGGGATGCGGACACTTCGAGGGCTACCCGGAGGGGGGGAGAGCCTGGGGGCAAAAGCGTACAGCACTCGGCATTCTCAGGCGGTCTCCCACCCAAGCGGAAACGAGGAAAACGGAATATGGGCTTAGACGGTGCAGAGGAAGCTTGCCACTGGTTTGAAGCAGCCTACAGTGCCAACTACTCAACCACTACCCCGGGTGCCTGAAGGCTCCGACCCAGACTCTCCCCCATTGCTCCGGGCCCACCATTCCTCCTTGTCCTGCTCCTGCAGCTGCTCAGTCTCTCTCCATCGCACACAGCTGCCAGGATGCCTTGCTTCTCTTGCATTGAGCTGTGGGCCGGAAATGCAGCCGTGCCTTCCCTGCGCTGGGCTGCAATCTGCAGCAAAATCAGGGCTTGAGCTCACGGGAGGAAAGGGGGATGCGGATACTTCGAGGGCTACCCGGAGGGGGAGAGACTGGGGGCAAAAGCGTACAGCACTCGGCATTCTCAGGCGGTCTCCCACCCAAGCGGAAACGAGGAAAACGGAATATGGGCTTAGACGGTGCAGAGGAAGCTTGCCACTGGTTTGGAGCAGCCTACACTGCCAACGACTCAACCACTACCCCGGGTGCATGAAGGCTCCGACCCAGACTCTCCCCCATTGCTCCGGGCCCACCATTCCTCCTTGTCCTGCTCCTGCAGCTGCTCAGTCTCTCTCCATCGCACACAGCTGCCAGGATGCCTTGCTTCTCTTGCATTGAGCTGTGGGCCGGAAATGCAGCCGTGCCTTCCCTGCGCTGGGCTGCAATCTGCAGCAAAATCAGGGCTTGAGCTCACGGGAGGAAAGGGGGATGCGGATACTTCGAGGGCTACCCGGAGCGGGGGAGAGCCTGGGGGAAAAGCATACAGCACCCGTTATTCAAAGAGGTAACGAGGCAAAACAGAGTATGGGCTTAGACGGTGCAGAGGAAGCTTGCCACTGGTTTGAAGCAGCCTACAATGCCAACTACTCAACCACTACCCCGGGTGCATGAAGGCTCTGACCCAGACTCTCCCCCATTGCTCCGGGCCCACCATTCCTCCTTGTCCTGCTCCTGCAGCTGCTCAGTCTCTCTCCATCGCACACAGCTGCCAGGATGTCTTGCTTCTCTTGCATTGAGCTGTGGGCCGGAAATGCAGCCGTGCCTTCCCTGCTCTGGGCTGCAATCTGCAGCAAAATCAGGGCTTGAGCTCACGGGAGGAAAGGGGGATGCGGACACTTCGAGGGCTACCCGGAGGGGGGGAGAGCCTGGGGGCAAAAGCGTACAGCACTCGGCATTCTCAGGCGGTCTCCCACCCAAGCGGAAACGAGGAAAACGGAATATGGGCTTAGACGGTGCAGAGGAAGCTTGCCACTGGTTTGAAGCAGCCTACAGTGCCAACTACTCAACCACTACCCCGGGTGCATGAAGGCTCCGACCCAGACTCTCCCCCATTGCTCCGGGCCCACCATTCCTCCTTGTCCTGCTCCTGCAGCTGCTCAGTCTCTCTCCATCGCACACAGCTGCCAGGATGCCTTGCTTCTCTTGCATTGAGCTGTGGGCCGGAAATGCAGCCGTGCCTTCCCTGCGCTGGGCTGCAATCTGCAGCAAAATCAGGGCTTGAGCTCACGGGAGGAAACGGGGATGCGGATACTTCGACGGCTACCCGGAGGGGGGGAGAGCCTGGGGGCAAAAGCGTACAGCACTCGGCATTCTCAGGCGGTCTCCCACCCAAGCGGAAACGAGGAAAACGGAAAATGGGCTTAGACGGTGCAGAGGAAGCTTGCCACTGGTTTGAAGCAGCCTACAGTGCCAAGTACTCAACCACTACCCCGGGTGCATGAAGGCTCCGACCCAGACTCTCCCCCATTGCTCCGGGCCCACCATTCCTCCTTGTCCTGCTCCTGCAGCTGCTCAGTCTCTCTCCATCGCACACAGCTGCCAGGATGCCTTGCTTCTCTTGCATTGAGCTGTGGGCCGGAAATGCAGCCGTGCCTTCCCTGCGCTGGGCTGCAATCTGCAGCAAAATCAGGGCTTGAGCTCACGGGAGGAAAGGGGGATGCGGATACTTCGAGGGCTACCCGGAGCGGGGGAGAGCCTGGGGGAAAAGCATACAGCACCCGTTATTCAAAGAGGTAACGAGGCAAAACAGAGTATGGGCTTAGACGGTGCAGAGGAAGCTTGCCACTGGTTTGAAGCAGCCTACAATGCCAACTACTCAACCACTACCCCGGGTGCATGAAGGCTCTGACCCAGACTCTCCCCCATTGCTCCGGGCCCACCATTCCTCCTTGTCCTGCTCCTGCAGCTGCTCAGTCTCTCTCCATCGCACACAGCTGCCAGGATGTCTTGCTTCTCTTGCATTGAGCTGTGGGCCGGAAATGCAGCCGTGCCTTCCCTGCTCTGGGCTGCAATCTGCAGCAAAATCAGGGCTTGAGCTCACGGGAGGAAAGGGGGATGCGGACACTTCGAGGGCTACCCGGAGGGGGGGAGAGCCTGGGGGCAAAAGCGTACAGCACTCGGCATTCTCAGGCGGTCTCCCACCCAAGCGGAAACGAGGAAAACGGAATATGGGCTTAGACGGTGCAGAGGAAGCTTGCCACTGGTTTGAAGCAGCCTACAGTGCCAACTACTCAACCACTACCCCGGGTGCCTGAAGGCTCCGACCCAGACTCTCCCCCATTGCTCCGGGCCCACCATTCCTCCTTGTCCTGCTCCTGCAGCTGCTCAGTCTCTCTCCATCGCACACAGCTGCCAGGATGCCTTGCTTCTCTTGCATTGAGCTGTGGGCCGGAAATGCAGCCGTGCCTTCCCTGCGCTGGGCTGCAATCTGCAGCAAAATCAGGGCTTGAGCTCACGGGAGGAAAGGGGGATGCGGATACTTCGAGGGCTACCCGGAGCGGGGGAGAGCCTGGGGGAAAAGCATACAGCACCCGTTATTCAAAGAGGTAACGAGGCAAAACAGAGTATGGGCTTAGACGGTGCAGAGGAAGCTTGCCACTGGTTTGAAGCAGCCTACAATGCCAACTACTCAACCACTACCCCGGGTGCATGAAGGCTCTGACCCAGACTCTCCCCCATTGCTCCGGGCCCACCATTCCTCCTTGTCCTGCTCCTGCAGCTGCTCAGTCTCTCTCCATCGCACACAGCTGCCAGGATGTCTTGATTCTCTTGCATTGAGCTGTGGGCCGGAAATGCAGCCGTGCCTTCCCTGCTCTGGGCTGCAATCTGCAGCAAAATCAGGGCTTGAGCTCACGGGAGGAAAGGGGGATGCGGACACTTCGAGGGCTACCCGGAGGGGGGGAGAGCCTGGGGGCAAAAGCGTACAGCACTCGGCATTCTCAGGCGGTCTCCCACCCAAGCGGAAACGAGGAAAACGGAATATGGGCTTAGACGGTGCAGAGGAAGCTTGCCACTGGTTTGAAGCAGCCTACAGTGCCAACTACTCAACCACTACCCCGGGTGCCTGAAGGCTCCGACCCAGACTCTCCCCCATTGCTCCGGGCCCACCATTCCTCCTTGTCCTGCTCCTGCAGCTGCTCAGTCTCTCTCCATCGCACACAGCTGCCAGGATGCCTTGCTTCTCTTGCATTGAGCTGTGGGCCGGAAATGCAGCCGTGCCTTCCCTGCGCTGGGCTGCAATCTGCAGCAAAATCAGGGCTTGAGCTCACGGGAGGAAAGGGGGATGCGGATACTTCGAGGGTTACCCGGAGCGGGGGAGAGCCTGGGGGCAAAAGCGTACAGCACCCGTTATTCGAAGAGGTAACGAGGCAAAACAGGGTATGGGCTTAGACGGTGCAGAGGAAGCTTGCCACTGGTTTGAAGCAGCCTACAATGCCAACTACTCAACCACTACCCCGGGTGCATGAAGGCTCTGACCCAGATTCTCCCCCATTGCTCCGGGCCCACCATTCCTCCTTGTCCTGCTCCTGCAGCTGCTCAGTCTCTCTCCATCGCACACAGCTGCCAGGATGCCTTGCTTCTCTTGCATTGAGCTGTGGGCCGGAAATGCAGCCGTGCCTTCCCTGCGCTGGGCTGCAATCTGCAGCAAAATCAGGGCTTGAGCTCACGGGAGGAAAGGGGGATGCGGATACTTCGAGGGCTACCCGGAGGGGGGGAGAGCCTGGGGGCAAAAGCGTACAGCACCCGTTATTCAAAGAGGTAACGAGGCAAAACAGAGTATGGGCTTAGACGGTGCAGAGGAAGCTTGCCACTGGTTTGAAGCAGCCTACAATGCCAACTACTCAACCACTACCCCGGGTGCATGAAGGCTCTGACCCAGACTCTCCCCCATTGCTCCGGGCCCACCATTCCTCCTTGTCCTGCTCCTGCAGCTGCTCAGTCTCTCTCCATCGCACACAGCTGCCAGGATGTCTTGATTCTCTTGCATTGAGCTGTGGGCCGGAAATGCAGCCGTGCCTTCCCTGCTCTGGGCTGCAATCTGCAGCAAAATCAGGGCTTGAGCTCACGGGAGGAAAGGGGGATGCGGACACTTCGAGGGCTACCCGGAGGGGGGGAGAGCCTGGGGGCAAAAGCGTACAGCACTCGGCATTCTCAGGCGGTCTCCCACCCAAGCGGAAACGAGGAAAACGGAATATGGGCTTAGACGGTGCAGAGGAAGCTTGCCACTGGTTTGAAGCAGCCTACAGTGCCAACTACTCAACCACTACCCCGGGTGCCTGAAGGCTCCGACCCAGACTCTCCCCCATTGCTCCGGGCCCACCATTCCTCCTTGTCCTGCTCCTGCAGCTGCTCAGTCTCTCTCCATCGCACACAGCTGCCAGGATGCCTTGCTTCTCTTGCATTGAGCTGTGGGCCGGAAATGCAGCCGTGCCTTCCCTGCGCTGGGCTGCAATCTGCAGCAAAATCAGGGCTTGAGCTCACGGGAGGAAAGGGGGATGCGGATACTTCGAGGGTTACCCGGAGCGGGGGAGAGCCTGGGGGCAAAAGCGTACAGCACCCGTTATTCGAAGAGGTAACGAGGCAAAACAGAGTATGGGCTTAGACGGTGCAGAGGAAGCTTGCCACTGGTTTGAAGCAGCCTACAATGCCAACTACTCAACCACTACCCCGGGTGCATGAAGGCTCTGACCCAGATTCTCCCCCATTGCTCCGGGCCCACCATTCCTCCTTGTCCTGCTCCTGCAGCTGCTCAGTCTCTCTCCATCGCACACAGCTGCCAGGATGCCTTGCTTCTCTTGCATTGAGCTGTGGGCCGGAAATGCAGCCGTGCCTTCCCTGCGCTGGGCTGCAATCTGCAGCAAAATCAGGGCTTGAGCTCACGGGAGGAAAGGGGGATGCGGATACTTCGAGGGCTACCCGGAGGGGGGGAGAGCCTGGGGGCAAAAGCGTACAGCACCCGTTATTCAAAGAGGTAACGAGGCAAAACAGAGTATGGGCTTAGACGGTGCAGAGGAAGCTTGCCACTGGTTTGAAGCAGCCTACAATGCCAACTACTCAACCACTACCCCGGGTGCATGAAGGCTCTGACCCAGACTCTCCCCCATTGCTCCGGGCCCACCATTCCTCCTTGTCCTGCTCCTGCAGCTGCTCAGTCTCTCTCCATCGCACACAGCTGCCAGGATGTCTTGCTTCTCTTGCATTGAGCTGTGGGCCGGAAATGCAGCCGTGCCTTCCATGCTCTGGGCTGCAATCTGCAGCAAAATCAGGGCTTGAGCTCACGGGAGGAAACGGGGATGCGGACACTTCGAGGGCTACCCGGAGGGGGGGAGAGCCTGGGGGCAAAAGCGTACAGCACTCGGCATTCTCAGGCGGTCTCCCACCCAAGCGGAAACGAGGAAAACGGAATATGGGCTTAGACGGTGCAGAGGAAGCTTGCCACTGGTTTGAAGCAGCCTACAGTGCCAACTACTCAACCACTACCCCGGGTGCCTGAAGGCTCCGACCCAGACTCTCCCCCATTGCTCCGGGCCCACCATTCCTCCTTGTCCTGCTCCTGCAGCTGCTCAGTCTCTCTCCATCGCACACAGCTGCCAGGATGCCTTGCTTCTCTTGCATTGAGCTGTGGGCCGGAAATGCAGCCGTGCCTTCCCTGCGCTGGGCTGCAATCTGCAGCAAAATCAGGGCTTGAGCTCACGGGAGGAAAGGGGGATGCGGATACTTCGAGGGCTACCCGGAGGGGGAGAGACTGGGGGCAAAAGCGTACAGCACTCGGCATTCTCAGGCGGTCTCCCACCCAAGCGGAAACGAGGAAAACGGAATATGGGCTTAGACGGTGCAGAGGAAGCTTGCCACTGGTTTGGAGCAGCCTACACTGCCAACGACTCAACCACTACCCCGGGTGCATGAAGGCTCCGACTCAGACTCTCCCCCATTGCTCCGGGCCCACCATTCCTCCTTGTCCTGCTCCTGCAGCTGCTCAGTCTCTCTCCATCGCACACAGCTGCCAGGATGCCTTGCTTCTCTTGCATTGAGCTGTGGGCCGGAAATGCAGCCGTGCCTTCCCTGCGCTGGGCTGCAATCTGCAGCAAAATCAGGGCTTGAGCTCACGGGAGGAAAGGGGGATGCGGATACTTCGAGGGCTACCCGGAGCGGGGGAGAGCCTGGGGGAAAAGCATACAGCACCCGTTATTCAAAGAGGTAACGAGGCAAAACAGAGTATGGGCTTAGACGGTGCAGAGGAAGCTTGCCACTGGTTTGAAGCAGCCTACACTGCCAACTACTCAACCACTACCCCGGGTGCATGAAGGCTCCGACCCAGACTCTCCCCCATTGCTCCGGGCCCACCATTCCTCCTTGTCCTGCACCTGCAGCTGCTCAGTCTCTCTCCATCGCACACAGCTGCCAGGATGCCTTGCTTCTCTTGCATTGAGCTGTGGGCCGGAAATGCAGCCGTGCCTTCCCTGCGCTGGGCTGCAATCTGCAGCAAAATCAGGGCTTGAGCTCACGGGAGGAAACGGGGATGCGGATACTTCGACGGCTACCCGGAGGGGGGGAGAGCCTGGGGGCAAAAGCGTACAGCACTCGGCATTCTCAGGCGGTCTCCCACCCAAGCGGAAACGAGGAAAACGGAATATGGGCTTAGACGGTGCAGAGGAAGCTTGCCACTGGTTTGAAGCAGCCTACAGTGCCAACTACTCAACCACTACCCCGGGTGCCTGAAGGCTCCGACCCAGACTCTCCCCCATTGCTCCGGGCCCACCATTCCTCCTTGTCCTGCTCCTGCAGCTGCTCAGTCTCTCTCCATCGCACACAGCTGCCAGGATGCCTTGCTTCTCTTGCATTGAGCTGTGGGCCGGAAATGCAGCCGTGCCTTCCCTGCGCTGGGCTGCAATCTGCAGCAAAATCAGGGCTTGAGCTCACGGGAGGAAAGGGGGATGCGGATACTTCGAGGGCTACCCGGAGGGGGAGAGACTGGGGGCAAAAGCGAACAGCACTCGGCATTCTCAGGCGGTCTCCCACCCAAGCGGAAACGAGGAAAACGGAATATGGGCTTAGACGGTGCAGAGGAAGCTTGCCACTGGTTTGGAGCAGCCTACACTGCCAACGACTCAACCACTACCCCGGGTGCATGAAGGCTCCGACTCAGACTCTCCCCCATTGCTCCGGGCCCACCATTCCTCCTTGTCCTGCTCCTGCAGCTGCTCAGTCTCTCTCCATCGCACACAGCTGCCAGGATGCCTTGCTTCTCTTGCATTGAGCTGTGGGCCGGAAATGCAGCCGTGCCTTCCCTGCGCTGGGCTGCAATCTGCAGCAAAATCAGGGCTTGAGCTCACGGGAGGAAAGGGGGATGCGGATACTTCGAGGGCTACCCGGAGCGGGGGAGAGCCTGGGGGAAAAGCATACAGCACCCGTTATTCAAAGAGGTAACGAGGCAAAACAGAGTATGGGCTTAGACGGTGCAGAGGAAGCTTGCCACTGGTTTGAAGCAGCCTACAATGCCAACTACTCAACCACTACCCCGGGTGCATGAAGGCTCTGACCCAGACTCTCCCCCATTGCTCCGGGCCCACCATTCCTCCTTGTCCTGCTCCTTCAGCTGCTCAGTCTCTCTCCATCGCACACAGCTGCCAGGATGTCTTGCTTCTCTTGCATTGAGCTGTGGGCCGGAAATGCAGCCGTGCCTTCCCTGCTCTGGGCTGCAATCTGCAGCAAAATCAGGGCTTGAGCTCACGGGAGGAAAGGGGGATGCGGACACTTCGAGGGCTACCCGGAGGGGGGGAGAGCCTGGGGGCAAAAGCGTACAGCACTCGGCATTCTCAGGCGGTCTCCCACCCAAGCGGAAACGAGGAAAACGGAATATGGGCTTAGACGGTGCAGAGGAAGCTTGCCACTGGTTTGAAGCAGCCTACAGTGCCAACTACTCAACCACTACCCCGGGTGCCTGAAGGCTCCGACCCAGACTCTCCCCCATTGCTCCGGGCCCACCATTCCTCCTTGTCCTGCTCCTGCAGCTGCTCAGTCTCTCTCCATCGCACACAGCTGCCAGGATGCCTTGCTTCTCTTGCATTGAGCTGTGGGCCGGAAATGCAGCCGTGCCTTCCCTGCGCTGGGCTGCAATCTGCAGCAAAATCAGGGCTTGAGCTCACGGGAGGAAAGGGGGATGCGGATACTTCGAGGGCTACCCGGAGGGGGAGAGACTGGGGGCAAAAGCGTACAGCACTCGGCATTCTCAGGCGGTCTCCCACCCAAGCGGAAACGAGGAAAACGGAATATGGGCTTAGACGGTGCAGAGGAAGCTTGCCACTGGTTTGGAGCAGCCTACACTGCCAACGACTCAACCACTACCCCGGGTGCATGAAGGCTCCGACTCAGACTCTCCCCCATTGCTCCGGGCCCACCATTCCTCCTTGTCCTGCTCCTGCAGCTGCTCAGTCTCTCTCCATCGCACACAGCTGCCAGGATGCCTTGCTTCTCTTGCATTGAGCTGTGGGCCGGAAATGCAGCCGTGCCTTCCCTGCGCTGGGCTGCAATCTGCAGCAAAATCAGGGCTTGAGCTCACGGGAGGAAAGGGGGATGCGGATACTTCGAGGGCTACCCGGAGCGGGGGAGAGCCTGGGGGAAAAGCATACAGCACCCGTTATTCAAAGAGGTAACGAGGCAAAACAGAGTATGGGCTTAGACGGTGCAGAGGAAGCTTGCCACTGGTTTGAAGCAGCCTACAATGCCAACTACTCAACCACTACCCCGGGTGCATGAAGGCTCTGACCCAGACTCTCCCCCATTGCTCCGGGCCCACCATTCCTCCTTGTCCTGCTCCTTCAGCTGCTCAGTCTCTCTCCATCGCACACAGCTGCCAGGATGTCTTGCTTCTCTTGCATTGAGCTGTGGGCCGGAAATGCAGCCGTGCCTTCCCTGCTCTGGGCTGCAATCTGCAGCAAAATCAGGGCTTGAGCTCACGGGAGGAAAGGGGGATGCGGACACTTCGAGGGCTACCCGGAGGGGGGGAGAGCCTGGGGGCAAAAGCGTACAGCACTCGGCATTCTCAGGCGGTCTCCCACCCAAGCGGAAACGAGGAAAACGGAATATGGGCTTAGACGGTGCAGAGGAAGCTTGCCACTGGTTTGAAGCAGCCTACAGTGCCAACTACTCAACCACTACCCCGGGTGCATGAAGGCTCCGACCCAGACTCTCCCCCATTGCTCCGGGCCCACCATTCCTCCTTGTCCTGCTCCTGCAGCTGCTCAGTCTCTCTCCATCGCACACAGCTGCCAGGATGCCTTGCTTCTCTTGCATTGAGCTGTGGGCCGGAAATGCAGCCGTGCCTTCCCTGCGCTGGGCTGCAATCTGCAGCAAAATCAGGGCTTGAGCTCACGGGAGGAAAGGGGGATGCGGATACTTCGAGGGCTACCCGGAGCAGGGGAGAGCCTGGGGGCAAAAGCGTACAGCACCCGTTATTCGAAGAGGTAACGAGGCAAAACAGAGTATGGGCTTAGACGGTGCAGAGGAAGCTTGCCACTGGTTTGAAGCAGCCTACAATGCCAACTACTCAACCACTACCCCGGGTGCATGAAGGCTCCGACCCAGACTCTCCCCCATTGCTCCGGGCCCACCATTCCTCCTTGTCCTGCTCCTGCAGCTGCTCAGTCTCTCTCCATCGCACACAGCTGCCAGGATGCCTTGCTTCTCTTGCATTGAGCTGTGGGCCGGAAATGCAGCGGTGCCTTCCCTGCGCTGGGCTGCAATCTGCAGCAAAATCAGGGCTTGAGCTCACGGGAGGAAAGGGGGATGCGGATACTTCGAGGGCTACCCGGAGGGGGAGAGACTGGGGGCAAAAGCGTACAGCACTCGGCATTCTCAGGCGGTCTCCCACCCAAGCGGAAACGAGGAAAACGGAATATGGGCTTAGACGGTGCAGAGGAAGCTTGCCACTGGTTTGGAGCAGCCTACACTGCCAACGACTCAACCACTACCCCGGGTGCATGAAGGCTCCGACTCAGACTCTCCCCCATTGCTCCGGGCCCACCATTCCTCCTTGTCCTGCTCCTGCAGCTGCTCAGTCTCTCTCCATCGCACACAGCTGCCAGGATGCCTTGCTTCTCTTGCATTGAGCTGTGGGCCGGAAATGCAGCCGTGCCTTCCCTGCGCTGGGCTGCAATCTGCAGCAAAATCAGGGCTTGAGCTCACGGGAGGAAAGGGGGATGCGGATACTTCGAGGGCTACCCGGAGCGGGGGAGAGCCTGGGGGAAAAGCATACAGCACCCGTTATTCAAAGAGGTAACGAGGCAAAACAGAGTATGGGCTTAGACGGTGCAGAGGAAGCTTGCCACTGGTTTGAAGCAGCCTACACTGCCAACTACTCAACCACTACCCCGGGTGCATGAAGGCTCCGACCCAGACTCTCCCCCATTGCTCCGGGCCCACCATTCCTCCTTGTCCTGCTCCTGCAGCTGCTCAGTCTCTCTCCATCGCACACAGCTGCCAGGATGCCTTGCTTCTCTTGCATTGAGCTGTGGGCCGGAAATGCAGCCGTGCCTTCCCTGCGCTGGGCTGCAATCTGCAGCAAAATCAGGGCTTGAGCTCACGGGAGGAAACGGGGATGCGGATACTTCGACGGCTACCCGGAGGGGGGGAGAGCCTGGGGGCAAAAGCGTACAGCACTCGGCATTCTCAGGCGGTCTCCCACCCAAGCGGAAACGAGGAAAACGGAATATGGGCTTAGACGGTGCAGAGGAAGCTTGCCACTGGTTTGAAGCAGCCTACAGTGCCAACTACTCAACCACTACCCCGGGTGCCTGAAGGCTCCGACCCAGACTCTCCCCCATTGCTCCGGGCCCACCATTCCTCCTTGTCCTGCTCCTGCAGCTGCTCAGTCTCTCTCCATCGCACACAGCTGCCAGGATGCCTTGCTTCTCTTGCATTGAGCTGTGGGCCGGAAATGCAGCCGTGCCTTCCCTGCGCTGGGCTGCAATCTGCAGCAAAATCAGGGCTTGAGCTCACGGGAGGAAAGGGGGATGCGGATACTTCGAGGGCTACCCGGAGGGGGAGAGACTGGGGGCAAAAGCGTACAGCACTCGGCATTCTCAGGCGGTCTCCCACCCAAGCGGAAACGAGGAAAACGGAATATGGGCTTAGACGGTGCAGAGGAAGCTTGCCACTGGTTTGGAGCAGCCTACACTGCCAACGACTCAACCACTACCCCGGGTGCATGAAGGCTCCGACTCAGACTCTCCCCCATTGCTCCGGGCCCACCATTCCTCCTTGTCCTGCTCCTGCAGCTGCTCAGTCTCTCTCCATCGCACACAGCTGCCAGGATGCCTTGCTTCTCTTGCATTGAGCTGTGGGCCGGAAATGCAGCCGTGCCTTCCCTGCGCTGGGCTGCAATCTGCAGCAAAATCAGGGCTTGAGCTCACGGGAGGAAAGGGGGATGCGGATACTTCGAGGGCTACCCGGAGCGGGGGAGAGCCTGGGGGAAAAGCATACAGCACCCGTTATTCAAAGAGGTAACGAGGCAAAACAGAGTATGGGCTTAGACGGTGCAGAGGAAGCTTGCCACTGGTTTGAAGCAGCCTACAATGCCAACTACTCAACCACTACCCCGGGTGCATGAAGGCTCTGACCCAGACTCTCCCCCATTGCTCCGGGCCCACCATTCCTCCTTGTCCTGCTCCTTCAGCTGCTCAGTCTCTCTCCATCGCACACAGCTGCCAGGATGTCTTGCTTCTCTTGCATTGAGCTGTGGGCCGGAAATGCAGCCGTGCCTTCCCTGCTCTGGGCTGCAATCTGCAGCAAAATCAGGGCTTGAGCTCACGGGAGGAAAGGGGGATGCGGACACTTCGAGGGCTACCCGGAGGGGGGGAGAGCCTGGGGGCAAAAGCGTACAGCACTCGGCATTCTCAGGCGGTCTCCCACCCAAGCGGAAACGAGGAAAACGGAATATGGGCTTAGACGGTGCAGAGGAAGCTTGCCACTGGTTTGAAGCAGCCTACAGTGCCAACTACTCAACCACTACCCCGGGTGCATGAAGGCTCCGACCCAGACTCTCCCCCATTGCTCCGGGCCCACCATTCCTCCTTGTCCTGCTCCTGCAGCTGCTCAGTCTCTCTCCATCGCACACAGCTGCCAGGATGCCTTGCTTCTCTTGCATTGAGCTGTGGGCCGGAAATGCAGCCGTGCCTTCCCTGCGCTGGGCTGCAATCTGCAGCAAAATCAGGGCTTGAGCTCACGGGAGGAAAGGGGGATGCGGATACTTCGAGGGCTACCCGGAGCAGGGGAGAGCCTGGGGGCAAAAGCGTACAGCACCCGTTATTCGAAGAGGTAACGAGGCAAAACAGAGTATGGGCTTAGACGGTGCAGAGGAAGCTTGCCACTGGTTTGAAGCAGCCTACAATGCCAACTACTCAACCACTACCCCGGGTGCATGAAGGCTCCGACCCAGACTCTCCCCCATTGCTCCGGGCCCACCATTCCTCCTTGTCCTGCTCCTGCAGCTGCTCAGTCTCTCTCCATCGCACACAGCTGCCAGGATGCCTTGCTTCTCTTGCATTGAGCTGTGGGCCGGAAATGCAGCCGTGCCTTCCCTGCGCTGGGCTGCAATCTGCAGCAAAATCAGGGCTTGAGCTCACGGGAGGAAAGGGGGATGCGGATACTTCGAGGGCTACCCGGAGGGGGAGAGACTGGGGGCAAAAGCGTACAGCACTCGGCATTCTCAGGCGGTCTCCCACCCAAGCGGAAACGAGGAAAACGGAATATGGGCTTAGACGGTGCAGAGGAAGCTTGCCACTGGTTTGGAGCAGCCTACACTGCCAACGACTCAACCACTACCCCGGGTGCATGAAGGCTCCGACTCAGACTCTCCCCCATTGCTCCGGGCCCACCATTCCTCCTTGTCCTGCTCCTGCAGCTGCTCAGTCTCTCTCCATCGCACACAGCTGCCAGGATGCCTTGCTTCTCTTGCATTGAGCTGTGGGCCGGAAATGCAGCCGTGCCTTCCCTGCGCTGGGCTGCAATCTGCAGCAAAATCAGGGCTTGAGCTCACGGGAGGAAAGGGGGATGCGGATACTTCGAGGGCTACCCGGAGCGGGGGAGAGCCTGGGGGAAAAGCATACAGCACCCGTTATTCAAAGAGGTAACGAGGCAAAACAGAGTATGGGCTTAGACGGTGCAGAGGAAGCTTGCCACTGGTTTGAAGCAGCCTACACTGCCAACTACTCAACCACTACCCCGGGTGCATGAAGGCTCCGACCCAGACTCTCCCCCATTGCTCCGGGCCCACCATTCCTCCTTGTCCTGCTCCTGCAGCTGCTCAGTCTCTCTCCATCGCACACAGCTGCCAGGATGCCTTGCTTCTCTTGCATTGAGCTGTGGGCCGGAAATGCAGCCGTGCCTTCCCTGCGCTGGGCTGCAATCTGCAGCAAAATCAGGGCTTGAGCTCACGGGAGGAAACGGGGATGCGGATACTTCGACGGCTACCCGGAGGGGGGGAGAGCCTGGGGGCAAAAGCGTACAGCACTCGGCATTCTCAGGCGGTCTCCCACCCAAGCGGAAACGAGGAAAACGGAATATGGGCTTAGACGGTGCAGAGGAAGCTTGCCACTGGTTTGAAGCAGCCTACAGTGCCAAGTACTCAACCACTACCCCGGGTGCATGAAGGCTCCGACCCAGACTCTCCCCCATTGCTCCGGGCCCACCATTCCTCCTTGTCCTGCTCCTGCAGCTGCTCAGTCTCTCTCCATCGCACACAGCTGCCAGGATGCCTTGCTTCTCTTGCATTGAGCTGTGGGCCGGAAATGCAGCCGTGCCTTCCCTGCGCTGGGCTGCAATCTGCAGCAAAATCAGGGCTTGAGCTCACGGGAGGAAAGGGGGATGCGGATACTTCGAGGGCTACCCGGAGCGGGGGAGAGCCTGGGGGAAAAGCATACAGCACCCGTTATTCAAAGAGGTAACGAGGCAAAACAGAGTATGGGCTTAGACGGTGCAGAGGAAGCTTGCCACTGGTTTGAAGCAGCCTACAATGCCAACTACTCAACCACTACCCCGGGTGCATGAAGGCTCTGACCCAGACTCTCCCCCATTGCTCCGGGCCCACCATTCCTCCTTGTCCTGCTCCTGCAGCTGCTCAGTCTCTCTCCATCGCACACAGCTGCCAGGATGTCTTGCTTCTCTTGCATTGAGCTGTGGGCCGGAAATGCAGCCGTGCCTTCCCTGCTCTGGGCTGCAATCTGCAGCAAAATCAGGGCTTGAGCTCACGGGAGGAAAGGGGGATGCGGACACTTCGAGGGCTACCCGGAGGGGGGGAGAGCCTGGGGGCAAAAGCGTACAGCACTCGGCATTCTCAGGCGGTCTCCCACCCAAGCGGAAACGAGGAAAACGGAATATGGGCTTAGACGGTGCAGAGGAAGCTTGCCACTGGTTTGAAGCAGCCTACACTGCCAACTACTCAACCACTACCCCGGGTGCATGAAGGCTCCGACCCAGACTCTCCCCCATTGCTCCGGGCCCACCATTCCTCCTTGTCCTGCTCCTGCAGCTGCTCAGTCTCTCTCCATCGCACACAGCTGCCAGGATGCCTTGCTTCTCTTGCATTGAGCTGTGGGCCGGAAATGCAGCCGTGCCTTCCCTGCGCTGGGCTGCAATCTGCAGCAAAATCAGGGCTTGAGCTCACGGGAGGAAACGGGGATGCGGATACTTCGACGGCTACTCGGAGGGGGGGAGAGCCTGGGGGCAAAAGCGTACAGCACTCGGCATTCTCAGGCGGTCTCCCACCCAAGCGGAAACGAGGAAAACGGAATATGGGCTTAGACGGTGCAGAGGAAGCTTGCCACTGGTTTGAAGCAGCCTACAGTGCCAAGTACTCAACCACTACCCCGGGTGCATGAAGGCTCCGACCCAGACTCTCCCCCATTGCTCCGGGCCCACCATTCCTCCTTGTCCTGCTCCTGCAGCTGCTCAGTCTCTCTCCATCGCACACAGCTGCCAGGATGCCTTGCTTCTCTTGCATTGAGCTGTGGGCCGGAAATGCAGCCGTGCCTTCCCTGCGCTGGGCTGCAATCTGCAGCAAAATCAGGGCTTGAGCTCACGGGAGGAAAGGGGGATGCGGATACTTCGAGGGCTACCCGGAGCGGGGGAGAGCCTGGGGGAAAAGCATACAGCACCCGTTATTCAAAGAGGTAACGAGGCAAAACAGAGTATGGGCTTAGACGGTGCAGAGGAAGCTTGCCACTGGTTTGAAGCAGCCTACAATGCCAACTACTCAACCACTACCCCGGGTGCATGAAGGCTCTGACCCAGACTCTCCCCCATTGCTCCGGGCCCACCATTCCTCCTTGTCCTGCTCCTGCAGCTGCTCAGTCTCTCTCCATCGCACACAGCTGCCAGGATGTCTTGCTTCTCTTGCATTGAGCTGTGGGCCGGAAATGCAGCCGTGCCTTCCCTGCTCTGGGCTGCAATCTGCAGCAAAATCAGGGCTTGAGCTCACGGGAGGAAAGGGGGATGCGGACACTTCGAGGGCTACCCGGAGGGGGGGAGAGCCTGGGGGCAAAAGCGTACAGCACTCGGCATTCTCAGGCGGTCTCCCACCCAAGCGGAAACGAGGAAAACGGAATATGGGCTTAGACGGTGCAGAGGAAGCTTGCCACTGGTTTGAAGCAGCCTACACTGCCAACTACTCAACCACTACCCCGGGTGCATGAAGGCTCCGACCCAGACTCTCCCCCATTGCTCCGGGCCCACCATTCCTCCTTGTCCTGCTCCTGCAGCTGCTCAGTCTCTCTCCATCGCACACAGCTGCCAGGATGCCTTGCTTCTCTTGCATTGAGCTGTGGGCCGGAAATGCAGCCGTGCCTTCCCTGCGCTGGGCTGCAATCTGCAGCAAAATCAGGGCTTGAGCTCACGGGAGGAAACGGGGATGCGGATACTTCGACGGCTACCCGGAGGGGGGGAGAGCCTGGGGGCAAAAGCGTACAGCACTCGGCATTCTCAGGCGGTCTCCCACCCAAGCGGAAACGAGGAAAACGGAATATGGGCTTAGACGGTGCAGAGGAAGCTTGCCACTGGTTTGAAGCAGCCTACAGTGCCAAGTACTCAACCACTACCCCGGGTGCATGAAGGCTCCGACCCAGACTCTCCCCCATTGCTCCGGGCCCACCATTCCTCCTTGTCCTGCTCCTGCAGCTGCTCAGTCTCTCTCCATCGCACACAGCTGCCAGGATGCCTTGCTTCTCTTGCATTGAGCTGTGGGCCGGAAATGCAGCCGTGCCTTCCCTGCGCTGGGCTGCAATCTGCAGCAAAATCAGGGCTTGAGCTCACGGGAGGAAAGGGGGATGCGGATACTTCGAGGGCTACCCGGAGCGGGGGAGAGCCTGGGGGAAAAGCATACAGCACCCGTTATTCAAAGAGGTAACGAGGCAAAACAGAGTATGGGCTTAGACGGTGCAGAGGAAGCTTGCCACTGGTTTGAAGCAGCCTACAATGCCAACTACTCAACCACTACCCCGGGTGCATGAAGGCTCTGACCCAGACTCTCCCCCATTGCTCCGGGCCCACCATTCCTCCTTGTCCTGCTCCTGCAGCTGCTCAGTCTCTCTCCATCGCACACAGCTGCCAGGATGTCTTGCTTCTCTTGCATTGAGCTGTGGGCCGGAAATGCAGCCGTGCCTTCCCTGCTCTGGGCTGCAATCTGCAGCAAAATCAGGGCTTGAGCTCACGGGAGGAAAGGGGGATGCGGACACTTCGAGGGCTACCCGGAGGGGGGGAGAGCCTGGGGGCAAAAGCGTACAGCACTCGGCATTCTCAGGCGGTCTCCCACCCAAGCGGAAACGAGGAAAACGGAATATGGGCTTAGACGGTGCAGAGGAAGCTTGCCACTGGTTTGAAGCAGCCTACAGTGCCAACTACTCAACCACTACCCCGGGTGCCTGAAGGCTCCGACCCAGACTCTCCCCCATTGCTCCGGGCCCACCATTCCTCCTTGTCCTGCTCCTGCAGCTGCTCAGTCTCTCTCCATCGCACACAGCTGCCAGGATGCCTTGCTTCTCTTGCATTGAGCTGTGGGCCGGAAATGCAGCCGTGCCTTCCCTGCGCTGGGCTGCAATCTGCAGCAAAATCAGGGCTTGAGCTCACGGGAGGAAAGGGGGATGCGGATACTTCGAGGGCTACCCGGAGGGGGAGAGACTGGGGGCAAAAGCGTACAGCACTCGGCATTCTCAGGCGGTCTCCCACCCAAGCGGAAACGAGGAAAACGGAATATGGGCTTAGACGGTGCAGAGGAAGCTTGCCACTGGTTTGGAGCAGCCTACACTGCCAACGACTCAACCACTACCCCGGGTGCATGAAGGCTCCGACCCAGACTCTCCCCCATTGCTCCGGGCCCACCATTCCTCCTTGTCCTGCTCCTGCAGCTGCTCAGTCTCTCTCCATCGCACACAGCTGCCAGGATGCCTTGCTTCTCTTGCATTGAGCTGTGGGCCGGAAATGCAGCCGTGCCTTCCCTGCGCTGGGCTGCAATCTGCAGCAAAATCAGGGCTTGAGCTCACGGGAGGAAAGGGGGATGCGGATACTTCGAGGGCTACCCGGAGCGGGGGAGAGCCTGGGGGAAAAGCATACAGCACCCGTTATTCAAAGAGGTAACGAGGCAAAACAGAGTATGGGCTTAGACGGTGCAGAGGAAGCTTGCCACTGGTTTGAAGCAGCCTACAATGCCAACTACTCAACCACTACCCCGGGTGCATGAAGGCTCTGACCCAGACTCTCCCCCATTGCTCCGGGCCCACCATTCCTCCTTGTCCTGCTCCTGCAGCTGCTCAGTCTCTCTCCATCGCACACAGCTGCCAGGATGTCTTGCTTCTCTTGCATTGAGCTGTGGGCCGGAAATGCAGCCGTGCCTTCCCTGCTCTGGGCTGCAATCTGCAGCAAAATCAGGGCTTGAGCTCACGGGAGGAAAGGGGGATGCGGACACTTCGAGGGCTACCCGGAGGGGGGGAGAGCCTGGGGGCAAAAGCGTACAGCACTCGGCATTCTCAGGCGGTCTCCCACCCAAGCGGAAACGAGGAAAACGGAATATGGGCTTAGACGGTGCAGAGGAAGCTTGCCACTGGTTTGAAGCAGCCTACAGTGCCAACTACTCAACCACTACCCCGGGTGCATGAAGGCTCCGACCCAGACTCTCCCCCATTGCTCCGGGCCCACCATTCCTCCTTGTCCTGCTCCTGCAGCTGCTCAGTCTCTCTCCATCGCACACAGCTGCCAGGATGCCTTGCTTCTCTTGCATTGAGCTGTGGGCCGGAAATGCAGCCGTGCCTTCCCTGCGCTGGGCTGCAATCTGCAGCAAAATCAGGGCTTGAGCTCACGGGAGGAAACGGGGATGCGGATACTTCGACGGCTACCCGGAGGGGGGGAGAGCCTGGGGGCAAAAGCGTACAGCACTCGGCATTCTCAGGCGGTCTCCCACCCAAGCGGAAACGAGGAAAACGGAAAATGGGCTTAGACGGTGCAGAGGAAGCTTGCCACTGGTTTGAAGCAGCCTACAGTGCCAAGTACTCAACCACTACCCCGGGTGCATGAAGGCTCCGACCCAGACTCTCCCCCATTGCTCCGGGCCCACCATTCCTCCTTGTCCTGCTCCTGCAGCTGCTCAGTCTCTCTCCATCGCACACAGCTGCCAGGATGCCTTGCTTCTCTTGCATTGAGCTGTGGGCCGGAAATGCAGCCGTGCCTTCCCTGCGCTGGGCTGCAATCTGCAGCAAAATCAGGGCTTGAGCTCACGGGAGGAAAGGGGGATGCGGATACTTCGAGGGCTACCCGGAGCGGGGGAGAGCCTGGGGGAAAAGCATACAGCACCCGTTATTCAAAGAGGTAACGAGGCAAAACAGAGTATGGGCTTAGACGGTGCAGAGGAAGCTTGCCACTGGTTTGAAGCAGCCTACAATGCCAACTACTCAACCACTACCCCGGGTGCATGAAGGCTCTGACCCAGACTCTCCCCCATTGCTCCGGGCCCACCATTCCTCCTTGTCCTGCTCCTGCAGCTGCTCAGTCTCTCTCCATCGCACACAGCTGCCAGGATGTCTTGCTTCTCTTGCATTGAGCTGTGGGCCGGAAATGCAGCCGTGCCTTCCCTGCTCTGGGCTGCAATCTGCAGCAAAATCAGGGCTTGAGCTCACGGGAGGAAAGGGGGATGCGGACACTTCGAGGGCTACCCGGAGGGGGGGAGAGCCTGGGGGCAAAAGCGTACAGCACTCGGCATTCTCAGGCGGTCTCCCACCCAAGCGGAAACGAGGAAAACGGAATATGGGCTTAGACGGTGCAGAGGAAGCTTGCCACTGGTTTGAAGCAGCCTACAGTGCCAACTACTCAACCACTACCCCGGGTGCCTGAAGGCTCCGACCCAGACTCTCCCCCATTGCTCCGGGCCCACCATTCCTCCTTGTCCTGCTCCTGCAGCTGCTCAGTCTCTCTCCATCGCACACAGCTGCCAGGATGCCTTGCTTCTCTTGCATTGAGCTGTGGGCCGGAAATGCAGCCGTGCCTTCCCTGCGCTGGGCTGCAATCTGCAGCAAAATCAGGGCTTGAGCTCACGGGAGGAAAGGGGGATGCGGATACTTCGAGGGCTACCCGGAGCGGGGGAGAGCCTGGGGGAAAAGCATACAGCACCCGTTATTCAAAGAGGTAACGAGGCAAAACAGAGTATGGGCTTAGACGGTGCAGAGGAAGCTTGCCACTGGTTTGAAGCAGCCTACAATGCCAACTACTCAACCACTACCCCGGGTGCATGAAGGCTCTGACCCAGACTCTCCCCCATTGCTCCGGGCCCACCATTCCTCCTTGTCCTGCTCCTGCAGCTGCTCAGTCTCTCTCCATCGCACACAGCTGCCAGGATGTCTTGATTCTCTTGCATTGAGCTGTGGGCCGGAAATGCAGCCGTGCCTTCCCTGCTCTGGGCTGCAATCTGCAGCAAAATCAGGGCTTGAGCTCACGGGAGGAAAGGGGGATGCGGACACTTCGAGGGCTACCCGGAGGGGGGGAGAGCCTGGGGGCAAAAGCGTACAGCACTCGGCATTCTCAGGCGGTCTCCCACCCAAGCGGAAACGAGGAAAACGGAATATGGGCTTAGACGGTGCAGAGGAAGCTTGCCACTGGTTTGAAGCAGCCTACAGTGCCAACTACTCAACCACTACCCCGGGTGCCTGAAGGCTCCGACCCAGACTCTCCCCCATTGCTCCGGGCCCACCATTCCTCCTTGTCCTGCTCCTGCAGCTGCTCAGTCTCTCTCCATCGCACACAGCTGCCAGGATGCCTTGCTTCTCTTGCATTGAGCTGTGGGCCGGAAATGCAGCCGTGCCTTCCCTGCGCTGGGCTGCAATCTGCAGCAAAATCAGGGCTTGAGCTCACGGGAGGAAAGGGGGATGCGGATACTTCGAGGGTTACCCGGAGCGGGGGAGAGCCTGGGGGCAAAAGCGTACAGCACCCGTTATTCGAAGAGGTAACGAGGCAAAACAGGGTATGGGCTTAGACGGTGCAGAGGAAGCTTGCCACTGGTTTGAAGCAGCCTACAATGCCAACTACTCAACCACTACCCCGGGTGCATGAAGGCTCTGACCCAGATTCTCCCCCATTGCTCCGGGCCCACCATTCCTCCTTGTCCTGCTCCTGCAGCTGCTCAGTCTCTCTCCATCGCACACAGCTGCCAGGATGCCTTGCTTCTCTTGCATTGAGCTGTGGGCCGGAAATGCAGCCGTGCCTTCCCTGCGCTGGGCTGCAATCTGCAGCAAAATCAGGGCTTGAGCTCACGGGAGGAAAGGGGGATGCGGATACTTCGAGGGCTACCCGGAGGGGGGGAGAGCCTGGGGGCAAAAGCGTACAGCACCCGTTATTCAAAGAGGTAACGAGGCAAAACAGAGTATGGGCTTAGACGGTGCAGAGGAAGCTTGCCACTGGTTTGAAGCAGCCTACAATGCCAACTACTCAACCACTACCCCGGGTGCATGAAGGCTCTGACCCAGACTCTCCCCCATTGCTCCGGGCCCACCATTCCTCCTTGTCCTGCTCCTGCAGCTGCTCAGTCTCTCTCCATCGCACACAGCTGCCAGGATGTCTTGATTCTCTTGCATTGAGCTGTGGGCCGGAAATGCAGCCGTGCCTTCCCTGCTCTGGGCTGCAATCTGCAGCAAAATCAGGGCTTGAGCTCACGGGAGGAAAGGGGGATGCGGACACTTCGAGGGCTACCCGGAGGGGGGGAGAGCCTGGGGGCAAAAGCGTACAGCACTCGGCATTCTCAGGCGGTCTCCCACCCAAGCGGAAACGAGGAAAACGGAATATGGGCTTAGACGGTGCAGAGGAAGCTTGCCACTGGTTTGAAGCAGCCTACAGTGCCAACTACTCAACCACTACCCCGGGTGCCTGAAGGCTCCGACCCAGACTCTCCCCCATTGCTCCGGGCCCACCATTCCTCCTTGTCCTGCTCCTGCAGCTGCTCAGTCTCTCTCCATCGCACACAGCTGCCAGGATGCCTTGCTTCTCTTGCATTGAGCTGTGGGCCGGAAATGCAGCCGTGCCTTCCCTGCGCTGGGCTGCAATCTGCAGCAAAATCAGGGCTTGAGCTCACGGGAGGAAAGGGGGATGCGGATACTTCGAGGGTTACCCGGAGCGGGGGAGAGCCTGGGGGCAAAAGCGTACAGCACCCGTTATTCGAAGAGGTAACGAGGCAAAACAGAGTATGGGCTTAGACGGTGCAGAGGAAGCTTGCCACTGGTTTGAAGCAGCCTACAATGCCAACTACTCAACCACTACCCCGGGTGCATGAAGGCTCTGACCCAGATTCTCCCCCATTGCTCCGGGCCCACCATTCCTCCTTGTCCTGCTCCTGCAGCTGCTCAGTCTCTCTCCATCGCACACAGCTGCCAGGATGCCTTGCTTCTCTTGCATTGAGCTGTGGGCCGGAAATGCAGCCGTGCCTTCCCTGCGCTGGGCTGCAATCTGCAGCAAAATCAGGGCTTGAGCTCACGGGAGGAAAGGGGGATGCGGATACTTCGAGGGCTACCCGGAGGGGGGGAGAGCCTGGGGGCAAAAGCGTACAGCACCCGTTATTCAAAGAGGTAACGAGGCAAAACAGAGTATGGGCTTAGACGGTGCAGAGGAAGCTTGCCACTGGTTTGAAGCAGCCTACAATGCCAACTACTCAACCACTACCCCGGGTGCATGAAGGCTCTGACCCAGACTCTCCCCCATTGCTCCGGGCCCACCATTCCTCCTTGTCCTGCTCCTGCAGCTGCTCAGTCTCTCTCCATCGCACACAGCTGCCAGGATGTCTTGCTTCTCTTGCATTGAGCTGTGGGCCGGAAATGCAGCCGTGCCTTCCATGCTCTGGGCTGCAATCTGCAGCAAAATCAGGGCTTGAGCTCACGGGAGGAAACGGGGATGCGGACACTTCGAGGGCTACCCGGAGGGGGGGAGAGCCTGGGGGCAAAAGCGTACAGCACTCGGCATTCTCAGGCGGTCTCCCACCCAAGCGGAAACGAGGAAAACGGAATATGGGCTTAGACGGTGCAGAGGAAGCTTGCCACTGGTTTGAAGCAGCCTACAGTGCCAACTACTCAACCACTACCCCGGGTGCCTGAAGGCTCCGACCCAGACTCTCCCCCATTGCTCCGGGCCCACCATTCCTCCTTGTCCTGCTCCTGCAGCTGCTCAGTCTCTCTCCATCGCACACAGCTGCCAGGATGCCTTGCTTCTCTTGCATTGAGCTGTGGGCCGGAAATGCAGCCGTGCCTTCCCTGCGCTGGGCTGCAATCTGCAGCAAAATCAGGGCTTGAGCTCACGGGAGGAAAGGGGGATGCGGATACTTCGAGGGCTACCCGGAGGGGGAGAGACTGGGGGCAAAAGCGAACAGCACTCGGCATTCTCAGGCGGTCTCCCACCCAAGCGGAAACGAGGAAAACGGAATATGGGCTTAGACGGTGCAGAGGAAGCTTGCCACTGGTTTGGAGCAGCCTACACTGCCAACGACTCAACCACTACCCCGGGTGCATGAAGGCTCCGACTCAGACTCTCCCCCATTGCTCCGGGCCCACCATTCCTCCTTGTCCTGCTCCTGCAGCTGCTCAGTCTCTCTCCATCGCACACAGCTGCCAGGATGCCTTGCTTCTCTTGCATTGAGCTGTGGGCCGGAAATGCAGCCGTGCCTTCCCTGCGCTGGGCTGCAATCTGCAGCAAAATCAGGGCTTGAGCTCACGGGAGGAAAGGGGGATGCGGATACTTCGAGGGCTACCCGGAGCGGGGGAGAGCCTGGGGGAAAAGCATACAGCACCCGTTATTCAAAGAGGTAACGAGGCAAAACAGAGTATGGGCTTAGACGGTGCAGAGGAAGCTTGCCACTGGTTTGAAGCAGCCTACAATGCCAACTACTCAACCACTACCCCGGGTGCATGAAGGCTCTGACCCAGACTCTCCCCCATTGCTCCGGGCCCACCATTCCTCCTTGTCCTGCTCCTTCAGCTGCTCAGTCTCTCTCCATCGCACACAGCTGCCAGGATGTCTTGCTTCTCTTGCATTGAGCTGTGGGCCGGAAATGCAGCCGTGCCTTCCCTGCTCTGGGCTGCAATCTGCAGCAAAATCAGGGCTTGAGCTCACGGGAGGAAAGGGGGATGCGGACACTTCGAGGGCTACCCGGAGGGGGGGAGAGCCTGGGGGCAAAAGCGTACAGCACTCGGCATTCTCAGGCGGTCTCCCACCCAAGCGGAAACGAGGAAAACGGAATATGGGCTTAGACGGTGCAGAGGAAGCTTGCCACTGGTTTGAAGCAGCCTACAGTGCCAACTACTCAACCACTACCCCGGGTGCCTGAAGGCTCCGACCCAGACTCTCCCCCATTGCTCCGGGCCCACCATTCCTCCTTGTCCTGCTCCTGCAGCTGCTCAGTCTCTCTCCATCGCACACAGCTGCCAGGATGCCTTGCTTCTCTTGCATTGAGCTGTGGGCCGGAAATGCAGCCGTGCCTTCCCTGCGCTGGGCTGCAATCTGCAGCAAAATCAGGGCTTGAGCTCACGGGAGGAAAGGGGGATGCGGATACTTCGAGGGCTACCCGGAGGGGGAGAGACTGGGGGCAAAAGCGTACAGCACTCGGCATTCTCAGGCGGTCTCCCACCCAAGCGGAAACGAGGAAAACGGAATATGGGCTTAGACGGTGCAGAGGAAGCTTGCCACTGGTTTGGAGCAGCCTACACTGCCAACGACTCAACCACTACCCCGGGTGCATGAAGGCTCCGACTCAGACTCTCCCCCATTGCTCCGGGCCCACCATTCCTCCTTGTCCTGCTCCTGCAGCTGCTCAGTCTCTCTCCATCGCACACAGCTGCCAGGATGCCTTGCTTCTCTTGCATTGAGCTGTGGGCCGGAAATGCAGCCGTGCCTTCCCTGCGCTGGGCTGCAATCTGCAGCAAAATCAGGGCTTGAGCTCACGGGAGGAAAGGGGGATGCGGATACTTCGAGGGCTACCCGGAGCGGGGGAGAGCCTGGGGGAAAAGCATACAGCACCCGTTATTCAAAGAGGTAACGAGGCAAAACAGAGTATGGGCTTAGACGGTGCAGAGGAAGCTTGCCACTGGTTTGAAGCAGCCTACAATGCCAACTACTCAACCACTACCCCGGGTGCATGAAGGCTCTGACCCAGACTCTCCCCCATTGCTCCGGGCCCACCATTCCTCCTTGTCCTGCTCCTTCAGCTGCTCAGTCTCTCTCCATCGCACACAGCTGCCAGGATGTCTTGCTTCTCTTGCATTGAGCTGTGGGCCGGAAATGCAGCCGTGCCTTCCCTGCTCTGGGCTGCAATCTGCAGCAAAATCAGGGCTTGAGCTCACGGGAGGAAAGGGGGATGCGGACACTTCGAGGGCTACCCGGAGGGGGGGAGAGCCTGGGGGCAAAAGCGTACAGCACTCGGCATTCTCAGGCGGTCTCCCACCCAAGCGGAAACGAGGAAAACGGAATATGGGCTTAGACGGTGCAGAGGAAGCTTGCCACTGGTTTGAAGCAGCCTACAGTGCCAACTACTCAACCACTACCCCGGGTGCATGAAGGCTCCGACCCAGACTCTCCCCCATTGCTCCGGGCCCACCATTCCTCCTTGTCCTGCTCCTGCAGCTGCTCAGTCTCTCTCCATCGCACACAGCTGCCAGGATGCCTTGCTTCTCTTGCATTGAGCTGTGGGCCGGAAATGCAGCCGTGCCTTCCCTGCGCTGGGCTGCAATCTGCAGCAAAATCAGGGCTTGAGCTCACGGGAGGAAAGGGGGATGCGGATACTTCGAGGGCTACCCGGAGCAGGGGAGAGCCTGGGGGCAAAAGCGTACAGCACCCGTTATTCGAAGAGGTAACGAGGCAAAACAGAGTATGGGCTTAGACGGTGCAGAGGAAGCTTGCCACTGGTTTGAAGCAGCCTACAATGCCAACTACTCAACCACTACCCCGGGTGCATGAAGGCTCCGACCCAGACTCTCCCCCATTGCTCCGGGCCCACCATTCCTCCTTGTCCTGCTCCTGCAGCTGCTCAGTCTCTCTCCATCGCACACAGCTGCCAGGATGCCTTGCTTCTCTTGCATTGAGCTGTGGGCCGGAAATGCAGCGGTGCCTTCCCTGCGCTGGGCTGCAATCTGCAGCAAAATCAGGGCTTGAGCTCACGGGAGGAAAGGGGGATGCGGATACTTCGAGGGCTACCCGGAGGGGGAGAGACTGGGGGCAAAAGCGTACAGCACTCGGCATTCTCAGGCGGTCTCCCACCCAAGCGGAAACGAGGAAAACGGAATATGGGCTTAGACGGTGCAGAGGAAGCTTGCCACTGGTTTGGAGCAGCCTACACTGCCAACGACTCAACCACTACCCCGGGTGCATGAAGGCTCCGACTCAGACTCTCCCCCATTGCTCCGGGCCCACCATTCCTCCTTGTCCTGCTCCTGCAGCTGCTCAGTCTCTCTCCATCGCACACAGCTGCCAGGATGCCTTGCTTCTCTTGCATTGAGCTGTGGGCCGGAAATGCAGCCGTGCCTTCCCTGCGCTGGGCTGCAATCTGCAGCAAAATCAGGGCTTGAGCTCACGGGAGGAAAGGGGGATGCGGATACTTCGAGGGCTACCCGGAGCGGGGGAGAGCCTGGGGGAAAAGCATACAGCACCCGTTATTCAAAGAGGTAACGAGGCAAAACAGAGTATGGGCTTAGACGGTGCAGAGGAAGCTTGCCACTGGTTTGAAGCAGCCTACACTGCCAACTACTCAACCACTACCCCGGGTGCATGAAGGCTCCGACCCAGACTCTCCCCCATTGCTCCGGGCCCACCATTCCTCCTTGTCCTGCTCCTGCAGCTGCTCAGTCTCTCTCCATCGCACACAGCTGCCAGGATGCCTTGCTTCTCTTGCATTGAGCTGTGGGCCGGAAATGCAGCCGTGCCTTCCCTGCGCTGGGCTGCAATCTGCAGCAAAATCAGGGCTTGAGCTCACGGGAGGAAACGGGGATGCGGATACTTCGACGGCTACCCGGAGGGGGGGAGAGCCTGGGGGCAAAAGCGTACAGCACTCGGCATTCTCAGGCGGTCTCCCACCCAAGCGGAAACGAGGAAAACGGAATATGGGCTTAGACGGTGCAGAGGAAGCTTGCCACTGGTTTGAAGCAGCCTACAGTGCCAACTACTCAACCACTACCCCGGGTGCCTGAAGGCTCCGACCCAGACTCTCCCCCATTGCTCCGGGCCCACCATTCCTCCTTGTCCTGCTCCTGCAGCTGCTCAGTCTCTCTCCATCGCACACAGCTGCCAGGATGCCTTGCTTCTCTTGCATTGAGCTGTGGGCCGGAAATGCAGCCGTGCCTTCCCTGCGCTGGGCTGCAATCTGCAGCAAAATCAGGGCTTGAGCTCACGGGAGGAAAGGGGGATGCGGATACTTCGAGGGCTACCCGGAGGGGGAGAGACTGGGGGCAAAAGCGTACAGCACTCGGCATTCTCAGGCGGTCTCCCACCCAAGCGGAAACGAGGAAAACGGAATATGGGCTTAGACGGTGCAGAGGAAGCTTGCCACTGGTTTGGAGCAGCCTACACTGCCAACGACTCAACCACTACCCCGGGTGCATGAAGGCTCCGACTCAGACTCTCCCCCATTGCTCCGGGCCCACCATTCCTCCTTGTCCTGCTCCTGCAGCTGCTCAGTCTCTCTCCATCGCACACAGCTGCCAGGATGCCTTGCTTCTCTTGCATTGAGCTGTGGGCCGGAAATGCAGCCGTGCCTTCCCTGCGCTGGGCTGCAATCTGCAGCAAAATCAGGGCTTGAGCTCACGGGAGGAAAGGGGGATGCGGATACTTCGAGGGCTACCCGGAGCGGGGGAGAGCCTGGGGGAAAAGCATACAGCACCCGTTATTCAAAGAGGTAACGAGGCAAAACAGAGTATGGGCTTAGACGGTGCAGAGGAAGCTTGCCACTGGTTTGAAGCAGCCTACAATGCCAACTACTCAACCACTACCCCGGGTGCATGAAGGCTCTGACCCAGACTCTCCCCCATTGCTCCGGGCCCACCATTCCTCCTTGTCCTGCTCCTTCAGCTGCTCAGTCTCTCTCCATCGCACACAGCTGCCAGGATGTCTTGCTTCTCTTGCATTGAGCTGTGGGCCGGAAATGCAGCCGTGCCTTCCCTGCTCTGGGCTGCAATCTGCAGCAAAATCAGGGCTTGAGCTCACGGGAGGAAAGGGGGATGCGGACACTTCGAGGGCTACCCGGAGGGGGGGAGAGCCTGGGGGCAAAAGCGTACAGCACTCGGCATTCTCAGGCGGTCTCCCACCCAAGCGGAAACGAGGAAAACGGAATATGGGCTTAGACGGTGCAGAGGAAGCTTGCCACTGGTTTGAAGCAGCCTACAGTGCCAACTACTCAACCACTACCCCGGGTGCATGAAGGCTCCGACCCAGACTCTCCCCCATTGCTCCGGGCCCACCATTCCTCCTTGTCCTGCTCCTGCAGCTGCTCAGTCTCTCTCCATCGCACACAGCTGCCAGGATGCCTTGCTTCTCTTGCATTGAGCTGTGGGCCGGAAATGCAGCCGTGCCTTCCCTGCGCTGGGCTGCAATCTGCAGCAAAATCAGGGCTTGAGCTCACGGGAGGAAAGGGGGATGCGGATACTTCGAGGGCTACCCGGAGCAGGGGAGAGCCTGGGGGCAAAAGCGTACAGCACCCGTTATTCGAAGAGGTAACGAGGCAAAACAGAGTATGGGCTTAGACGGTGCAGAGGAAGCTTGCCACTGGTTTGAAGCAGCCTACAATGCCAACTACTCAACCACTACCCCGGGTGCATGAAGGCTCCGACCCAGACTCTCCCCCATTGCTCCGGGCCCACCATTCCTCCTTGTCCTGCTCCTGCAGCTGCTCAGTCTCTCTCCATCGCACACAGCTGCCAGGATGCCTTGCTTCTCTTGCATTGAGCTGTGGGCCGGAAATGCAGCCGTGCCTTCCCTGCGCTGGGCTGCAATCTGCAGCAAAATCAGGGCTTGAGCTCACGGGAGGAAAGGGGGATGCGGATACTTCGAGGGCTACCCGGAGGGGGAGAGACTGGGGGCAAAAGCGTACAGCACTCGGCATTCTCAGGCGGTCTCCCACCCAAGCGGAAACGAGGAAAACGGAATATGGGCTTAGACGGTGCAGAGGAAGCTTGCCACTGGTTTGGAGCAGCCTACACTGCCAACGACTCAACCACTACCCCGGGTGCATGAAGGCTCCGACTCAGACTCTCCCCCATTGCTCCGGGCCCACCATTCCTCCTTGTCCTGCTCCTGCAGCTGCTCAGTCTCTCTCCATCGCACACAGCTGCCAGGATGCCTTGCTTCTCTTGCATTGAGCTGTGGGCCGGAAATGCAGCCGTGCCTTCCCTGCGCTGGGCTGCAATCTGCAGCAAAATCAGGGCTTGAGCTCACGGGAGGAAAGGGGGATGCGGATACTTCGAGGGCTACCCGGAGCGGGGGAGAGCCTGGGGGAAAAGCATACAGCACCCGTTATTCAAAGAGGTAACGAGGCAAAACAGAGTATGGGCTTAGACGGTGCAGAGGAAGCTTGCCACTGGTTTGAAGCAGCCTACACTGCCAACTACTCAACCACTACCCCGGGTGCATGAAGGCTCCGACCCAGACTCTCCCCCATTGCTCCGGGCCCACCATTCCTCCTTGTCCTGCTCCTGCAGCTGCTCAGTCTCTCTCCATCGCACACAGCTGCCAGGATGCCTTGCTTCTCTTGCATTGAGCTGTGGGCCGGAAATGCAGCCGTGCCTTCCCTGCGCTGGGCTGCAATCTGCAGCAAAATCAGGGCTTGAGCTCACGGGAGGAAACGGGGATGCGGATACTTCGACGGCTACCCGGAGGGGGGGAGAGCCTGGGGGCAAAAGCGTACAGCACTCGGCATTCTCAGGCGGTCTCCCACCCAAGCGGAAACGAGGAAAACGGAATATGGGCTTAGACGGTGCAGAGGAAGCTTGCCACTGGTTTGAAGCAGCCTACAGTGCCAACTACTCAACCACTACCCCGGGTGCCTGAAGGCTCCGACCCAGACTCTCCCCCATTGCTCCGGGCCCACCATTCCTCCTTGTCCTGCTCCTGCAGCTGCTCAGTCTCTCTCCATCGCACACAGCTGCCAGGATGCCTTGCTTCTCTTGCATTGAGCTGTGGGCCGGAAATGCAGCCGTGCCTTCCCTGCGCTGGGCTGCAATCTGCAGCAAAATCAGGGCTTGAGCTCACGGGAGGAAAGGGGGATGCGGATACTTCGAGGGCTACCCGGAGGGGGAGAGACTGGGGGCAAAAGCGTACAGCACTCGGCATTCTCAGGCGGTCTCCCACCCAAGCGGAAACGAGGAAAACGGAATATGGGCTTAGACGGTGCAGAGGAAGCTTGCCACTGGTTTGGAGCAGCCTACACTGCCAACGACTCAACCACTACCCCGGGTGCATGAAGGCTCCGACTCAGACTCTCCCCCATTGCTCCGGGCCCACCATTCCTCCTTGTCCTGCTCCTGCAGCTGCTCAGTCTCTCTCCATCGCACACAGCTGCCAGGATGCCTTGCTTCTCTTGCATTGAGCTGTGGGCCGGAAATGCAGCCGTGCCTTCCCTGCGCTGGGCTGCAATCTGCAGCAAAATCAGGGCTTGAGCTCACGGGAGGAAAGGGGGATGCGGATACTTCGAGGGCTACCCGGAGCGGGGGAGAGCCTGGGGGAAAAGCATACAGCACCCGTTATTCAAAGAGGTAACGAGGCAAAACAGAGTATGGGCTTAGACGGTGCAGAGGAAGCTTGCCACTGGTTTGAAGCAGCCTACAATGCCAACTACTCAACCACTACCCCGGGTGCATGAAGGCTCTGACCCAGACTCTCCCCCATTGCTCCGGGCCCACCATTCCTCCTTGTCCTGCTCCTTCAGCTGCTCAGTCTCTCTCCATCGCACACAGCTGCCAGGATGTCTTGCTTCTCTTGCATTGAGCTGTGGGCCGGAAATGCAGCCGTGCCTTCCCTGCTCTGGGCTGCAATCTGCAGCAAAATCAGGGCTTGAGCTCACGGGAGGAAAGGGGGATGCGGACACTTCGAGGGCTACCCGGAGGGGGGGAGAGCCTGGGGGCAAAAGCGTACAGCACTCGGCATTCTCAGGCGGTCTCCCACCCAAGCGGAAACGAGGAAAACGGAATATGGGCTTAGACGGTGCAGAGGAAGCTTGCCACTGGTTTGAAGCAGCCTACAGTGCCAACTACTCAACCACTACCCCGGGTGCATGAAGGCTCCGACCCAGACTCTCCCCCATTGCTCCGGGCCCACCATTCCTCCTTGTCCTGCTCCTGCAGCTGCTCAGTCTCTCTCCATCGCACACAGCTGCCAGGATGCCTTGCTTCTCTTGCATTGAGCTGTGGGCCGGAAATGCAGCCGTGCCTTCCCTGCGCTGGGCTGCAATCTGCAGCAAAATCAGGGCTTGAGCTCACGGGAGGAAAGGGGGATGCGGATACTTCGAGGGCTACCCGGAGCAGGGGAGAGCCTGGGGGCAAAAGCGTACAGCACCCGTTATTCGAAGAGGTAACGAGGCAAAACAGAGTATGGGCTTAGACGGTGCAGAGGAAGCTTGCCACTGGTTTGAAGCAGCCTACAATGCCAACTACTCAACCACTACCCCGGGTGCATGAAGGCTCTGACCCAGATTCTCCCCCATTGCTCCGGGCCCACCATTCCTCCTTGTCCTGCTCCTGCAGCTGCTCAGTCTCTCTCCATCGCACACAGCTGCCAGGATGTCTTGCTTCTCTTGCATTGAGCTGTGGGCCGGAAATGCAGCCGTGCCTTCCCTGCGCTGGGCTGCAATCTGCAGCAAAATCAGGGCTTGAGCTCACGGGAGGAAAGGGGGATGCGGATACTTCGAGGGCTACCCGGAGGGGGGGAGAGCCTTGGGGCAAAAGCGTACAGCACTCGGCATTCTCAGGCAGTCTCCCACCCAAGCGGAAACGAGGAAAACGGAATATGGGCTTAGACGGTGCAGAGGAAGCTTGCCACTGGTTTGAAGCAGCCTACACTGCCAACTACTCAACCACTACCCCGGGTGCATGAAGGCTCCGACCCAGACTCTCCCCCATTGCTCTGGGCCCACCATTCCTCCTTGTCCTGCTCCTGCAGCTGCTCAGTCTCTCTCCATCGCACACAGCTGCCAGGATGTCTTGCTTCTCTTGCATTGAGCTGTGGGCCGGAAATGCAGCCGTGCCTTCCCTGCTCTGGGCTGCAATCTGCAGGAAAATCAGGGCTTGAGCTCACGGGAGGAAAGGGGGATGCGGACACTTCGAGGGCTACCCGGAGGGGGGGAGAGCCTGGGGGCAAAAGCGTACAGCACTCGGCATTCTCAGGCGGTCTCCCACCCAAGCGGAAACGAGGAAAACGGAATATGGGCTTAGACGGTGCAGAGGAAGCTTGCCACTGGTTTGAAGCAGCCTACAGTGCCAACTACTCAACCACTACCCCGGGTGCATGAAGGCTCCGACCCAGACTCTCCCCCATTGCTCCGGGCCCACCATTCCTCCTTGTCCTGCTCCTGCAGCTGCTCAGTCTCTCTCCATCGCACACAGCTGCCAGGATGCCTTGCTTCTCTTGCATTGAGCTGTGGGCCGGAAATGCAGCCGTGCCTTCCCTGCGCTGGGCTGCAATCTGCAGCAAAATCAGGGCTTGAGCTCACGGGAGGAAAGGGGGATGCGGATACTTCGAGGGCTACCCGGAGGGGGAGAGACTGGGGGCAAAAGCGTACAGCACTCGGCATTCTCAGGCGGTCTCCCACCCAAGCGGAAACGAGGAAAACGGAATATGGGCTTAGACGGTGCAGAGGAAGCTTGCCACTGGTTTGGAGCAGCCTACACTGCCAACCACTCAACCACTACCCCGGGTGCATGAAGACTCCGACTCAGACTCTCCCCCATTGCTCCGGGCCCACCATTCCTCCTTGTCCTGCTCCTGCAGCTGCTCAGTCTCTCTCCATCGCACACAGCTGCCAGGATGCCTTGCTTCTCTTGCATTGAGCTGTGGGCCGGAAATGCAGCCGTGCCTTCCCTGCGCTGGGCTGCAATCTGCAGCAAAATCAGGGCTTGAGCTCACGGGAGGAAAGGGGGATGCGGATACTTCGAGGGCTACCCGGAGCGGGGGAGAGCCTGGGGGAAAAGCATACAGCACCCGTTATTCAAAGAGGTAACGAGGCAAAACAGAGTATGGGCTTAGACGGTGCAGAGGAAGCTTGCCACTGGTTTGAAGCAGCCTACAATGCCAACTACTCAACCACTACCCCGGGTGCATGAAGGCTCTGACCCAGACTCTCCCCCATTGCTCCGGGCCCACCATTCCTCCTTGTCCTGCTCCTGCAGCTGCTCAGTCTCTCTCCATCGCACACAGCTGCCAGGATGTCTTGCTTCTCTTGCATTGAGCTGTGGGCCGGAAATGCAGCCGTGCCTTCCCTGCTCTGGGCTGCAATCTGCAGCAAAATCAGGGCTTGAGCTCACGGGAGGAAAGGGGGATGCGGACACTTCGAGGGCTACCCGGAGGGGGGGAGAGCCTGGGGGCAAAAGCGTACAGCACTCGGCATTCTCAGGCGGTCTCCCACCCAAGCGGAAACGAGGAAAACGGAATATGGGCTTAGACGGTGCAGAGGAAGCTTGCCACTGGTTTGAAGCAGCCTACAGTGCCAACTACTCAACCACTACCCCGGGTGCCTGAAGGCTCCGACCCAGACTCTCCCCCATTGCTCTGTGCCCACCATTCCTCCTTGTCCTGCTCCTGCAGCTGCTCAGTCTCTCTCCATCGCACACAGCTGCCAGGATGCCTTGCTTCTCTTGCATTGAGCTGTGGGCCGGAAATGCAGCCGTGCCTTCCCTGCGCTGGGCTGCAATCTGCAGCAAAATCAGGGCTTGAGCTCACGGGAGGAAAGGGGGATGCGGATACTTCGAGGGTTACCCGGAGCGGGGGAGAGCCTGGGGGCAAAAGCGTACAGCACCCGTTATTCGAAGAGGTAACGAGGCAAAACAGAGTATGGGCTTAGACGGTGCAGAGGAAGCTTGCCACTGGTTTGAAGCAGCCTACAATGCCAACTACTCAACCACTACCCCGGGTGCATGAAGGCTCTGACCCAGATTCTCCCCCATTGCTCCGGGCCCACCATTCCTCCTTGTCCTGCTCCTGCAGCTGCTCAGTCTCTCTCCATCGCACACAGCTGCCAGGATGTCTTGCTTCTCTTGCATTGAGCTGTGGGCCGGAAATGCAGCCGTGCCTTCCCTGCGCTGGGCTGCAATCTGCAGCAAAATCAGGGCTTGAGCTCACGGGAGGAAAGGGGGATGCGGATACTTCGAGGGCTACCCGGAGGGGGGGAGAGCCTGGGGGCAAAAGCGTACAGCACTCGGCATTCTCAGGCGGTCTCCCACCCAAGCGGAAACGAGGAAAACGGAATATGGGCTTAGACGGTGCAGAGGAAGCTTGCCACTGGTTTGAAGCAGCCTACAGTGCCAACTACTCAACCACTACCCCGGGTGCATGAAGGCTCCGACCCAGACTCTCCCCCATTGCTCCGGGCCCACCATTCCTCCTTGTCCTGCTCCTGCAGCTGCTCAGTCTCTCTCCATCGCACACAGCTGCCAGGATGCCTTGCTTCTCTTGCATTGAGCTGTGGGCCGGAAATGCAGCCGTGCCTTCCCTGCGCTGGGCTGCAATCTGCAGCAAAATCAGGGCTTGAGCTCACGGGAGGAAAGGGGGATGCGGATACTTCGAGGGCTACCCGGAGCAGGGGAGAGCCTGGGGGCAAAAGCGTACAGCACCCGTTATTCGAAGAGGTAACGAGGCAAAACAGAGTATGGGCTTAGACGGTGCAGAGGAAGCTTGCCACTGGTTTGAAGCAGCCTACAATGCCAACTACTCAACCACTACCCCGGGTGCATGAAGGCTCTGACCCAGATTCTCCCCCATTGCTCCGGGCCCACCATTCCTCCTTGTCCGGCTCCTGCAGCTGCTCAGTCTCTCTCCATCGCACACAGCTGCCAGGATGTCTTGCTTCTCTTGCATTGAGCTGTGGGCCGGAAATGCAGCCGTGCCTTCCCTGCGCTGGGCTGCAATCTGCAGCAAAATCAGGGCTTGAGCTCACGGGAGGAAAGGGGGATGCGGATACTTCGAGGGCTACCCGGAGGGGGGGAGAGCCTTGGGGCAAAAGCGTACAGCACTCGGCATTCTCAGGCAGTCTCCCACCCAAGCGGAAACGAGGAAAACGGAATATGGGCTTAGACGGTGCAGAGGAAGCTTGCCACTGGTTTGAAGCAGCCTACACTGCCAACTACTCAACCACTACCCCGGGTGCATGAAGGCTCCGACCCAGACTCTCCCCCATTGCTCTGGGCCCACCATTCCTCCTTGTCCTGCTCCTGCAGCTGCTCAGTCTCTCTCCATCGCACACAGCTGCCAGGATGTCTTGCTTCTCTTGCATTGAGCTGTGGGCCGGAAATGCAGCCGTGCCTTCCCTGCTCTGGGCTGCAATCTGCAGGAAAATCAGGGCTTGAGCTCACGGGAGGAAAGGGGGATGCGGACACTTCGAGGGCTACCCGGAGGGGGGGAGAGCCTGGGGGCAAAAGCGTACAGCACTCGGCATTCTCAGGCGGTCTCCCACCCAAGCGGAAACGAGGAAAACGGAATATGGGCTTAGACGGTGCAGAGGAAGCTTGCCACTGGTTTGAAGCAGCCTACAGTGCCAACTACTCAACCACTACCCCGGGTGCATGAAGGCTCCGACCCAGACTCTCCCCCATTGCTCCGGGCCCACCATTCCTCCTTGTCCTGCTCCTGCAGCTGCTCAGTCTCTCTCCATCGCACACAGCTGCCAGGATGCCTTGCTTCTCTTGCATTGAGCTGTGGGCCGGAAATGCAGCCGTGCCTTCCCTGCGCTGGGCTGCAATCTGCAGCAAAATCAGGGCTTGAGCTCACGGGAGGAAAGGGGGATGCGGATACTTCGAGGGCTACCCGGAGGGGGAGAGACTGGGGGCAAAAGCGTACAGCACTCGGCATTCTCAGGCGGTCTCCCACCCAAGCGGAAACGAGGAAAACGGAATATGGGCTTAGACGGTGCAGAGGAAGCTTGCCACTGGTTTGGAGCAGCCTACACTGCCAACGACTCAACCACTACCCCGGGTGCATGAAGACTCCGACTCAGACTCTCCCCCATTGCTCCGGGCCCACCATTCCTCCTTGTCCTGCTCCTGCAGCTGCTCAGTCTCTCTCCATCGCACACAGCTGCCAGGATGCCTTGCTTCTCTTGCATTGAGCTGTGGGCCGGAAATGCAGCCGTGCCTTCCCTGCGCTGGGCTGCAATCTGCAGCAAAATCAGGGCTTGAGCTCACGGGAGGAAAGGGGGATGCGGATACTTCGAGGGCTACCCGGAGCGGGGGAGAGCCTGGGGGAAAAGCATACAGCACCCGTTATTCAAAGAGGTAACGAGGCAAATCAGAGTATGGGCTTAGACGGTGCAGAGGAAGCTTGCCACTGGTTTGAAGCAGCCTACAATGCCAACTACTCAACCACTACCCCGGGTGCATGAAGGCTCTGACCCAGACTCTCCCCCATTGCTCCGGGCCCACCATTCCTCCTTGTCCTGCTCCTGCAGCTGCTCAGTCTCTCTCCATCGCACACAGCTGCCAGGATGTCTTGCTTCTCTTGCATTGAGCTGTGGGCCGGAAATGCAGCCGTGCCTTCCCTGCTCTGGGCTGCAATCTGCAGCAAAATCAGGGCTTGAGCTCACGGGAGGAAAGGGGGATGCGGACACTTCGAGGGCTACCCGGAGGGGGGGAGAGCCTGGGGGCAAAAGCGTACAGCACTCGGCATTCTCAGGCGGTCTCCCACCCAAGCGGAAACGAGGAAAACGGAATATGGGCTTAGACGGTGCAGAGGAAGCTTGCCACTGGTTTGAAGCAGCCTACAGTGCCAACTACTCAACCACTACCCCGGGTGCCTGAAGGCTCCGACCCAGACTCTCCCCCATTGCTCTGTGCCCACCATTCCTCCTTGTCCTGCTCCTGCAGCTGCTCAGTCTCTCTCCATCGCACACAGCTGCCAGGATGCCTTGCTTCTCTTGCATTGAGCTGTGGGCCGGAAATGCAGCCGTGCCTTCCCTGCGCTGGGCTGCAATCTGCAGCAAAATCAGGGCTTGAGCTCACGGGAGGAAAGGGGGATGCGGATACTTCGAGGGTTACCCGGAGCGGGGGAGAGCCTGGGGGCAAAAGCGTACAGCACCCGTTATTCGAAGAGGTAACGAGGCAAAACAGAGTATGGGCTTAGACGGTGCAGAGGAAGCTTGCCACTGGTTTGAAGCAGCCTACAATGCCAACTACTCAACCACTACCCCGGGTGCATGAAGGCTCTGACCCAGATTCTCCCCCATTGCTCCGGGCCCACCATTCCTCCTTGTCCTGCTCCTGCAGCTGCTCAGTCTCTCTCCATCGCACACAGCTGCCAGGATGTCTTGCTTCTCTTGCATTGAGCTGTGGGCCGGAAATGCAGCCGTGCCTTCCCTGCGCTGGGCTGCAATCTGCAGCAAAATCAGGGCTTGAGCTCACGGGAGGAAAGGGGGATGCGGATACTTCGAGGGCTACCCGGAGGGGGGGAGAGCCTGGGGGCAAAAGCGTACAGCACTCGGCATTCTCAGGCGGTCTCCCACCCAAGCGGAAACGAGGAAAACGGAATATGGGCTTAGACGGTGCAGAGGAAGCTTGCCACTGGTTTGAAGCAGCCTACACTGCCAACTACTCAACCACTACCCCGGGTGCATGAAGGCTCCGACCCAGACTCTCCCCCATTGCTCCGGGCCCACCATTCCTCCTGGTCCTGCTCCTGCAGCTGCTCAGTCTCTCTCCATCGCACACAGCTGCCAGGATGTCTTGCTTCTCTTCCATTGAGCTGTGGGCCGGAAATGCAGCCGTGCCTTCCCTGCGCTGGGCTGCAATCTGCAGCAAAATCAGGGCTTGAGCTCACGGGAGGAAAGGGGGATGCGGATACTTCGAGGGCTACCCGGAGGGGGGGAGAGCCTGGGGGCAAAAGCGTACAGCACTCGGCATTCTCAGGCGGTCTCCCACCCAAGCGGAAACGAGGAAAACGGAATATGGGCTTAGACGGTGCAGAGGAAGCTTGCCACTCGTTTGAAGCAGCCTACACTGCCAACTACTCAACCACTACCCCGGGTGCATGAAGGCTCCGACCCAGACTCTCCCCCATTGCTCCGGGCCCACCATTCCTCCTTGTCCTGCTCCTGCAGCTGCTCAGTCTCTCTCCATCGCACACAGCTGCCAGGATGCCTTGCTTCTCTTGCATTGAGCTGTGGGCCGGAAATGCAGCCGTGCCTTCCCTGTGCTGGGCTGCAATCTGCAGCAAAATCAGGGCTTGAGCTCACGGGAGGAAAGGGGGATGCGGATACTTCGAGGGCTACCCGGAGCAGGGGAGAGCCTGGGGGCAAAAGCGTACAGCACCCGTTATTCGAAGAGGTAACGAGGCAAAACAGAGTATGGGCTTAGACGGTGCAGAGGAAGCTTGCCACTGGTTTGAAGCAGCCTACAATGCCAACTACTCAACCACTACCCCGGGTGCATGAAGGCTCTGACCCAGATTCTCCCCCATTGCTCCGGGCCCACCATTCCTCCTTGTCCTGCTCCTGCAGCTGCTCAGTCTCTCTCCATCGCACACAGCTGCCAGGATGTCTTGCTTCTCTTGCATTGAGCTGTGGGCCGGAAATGCAGCCGTGCCTTCCCTGCGCTGGGCTGCAATCTGCAGCAAAATCAGGGCTTGAGCTCACGGGAGGAAAGGGGGATGCGGATACTTCGAGGGCTACCCGGAGGGGGGGAGAGCCTTGGGGCAAAAGCGTACACCACTCGGCATTCTCAGGCAGTCTCCCACCCAAGCGGAAACGAGGAAAACGGAATATGGGCTTAGACGGTGCAGAGGAAGCTTGCCACTGGTTTGAAGCAGCCTACACTGCCAACTACTCAACCACTACCCCGGGTGCATGAAGGCTCCGACCCAGACTCTCCCCCATTGCTCCGGGCCCACCATTCCTCCTTGTCCTGCTCCTGCAGCTGCTCAGTCTCTCTCCATCGCACACAGCTGCCAGGATGCCTTGCTTCTCTTGCATTGAGCTGTGGGCCGGAAATGCAGCCGTGCCTTCCCTGCGCTGGGCTGCAATCTGCAGCAAAATCAGGGCTTGAGCTCACGGGAGGAAACGGGGATGCGGATACTTCGACGGCTACCCGGAGGGGGGGAGAGCCTGGGGGAAAAAGCGTACAGCACTCGGCATTCTCAGGCGGTCTCCCACCCAAGCGGAAACGAGGAAAATGGAATATGGGCTTAGACGGTGCAGAGGAAGCTTGCCACTGGTTTGAAGCAGCCTACAGTGCCAAGTACTCAACCACTACCCCGGGTGCATGAAGGCTCCGACCCAGACTCTCCCCCATTGCTCCGGGCCCACCATTCCTCCTTGTCCTGCTCCTGCAGCTGCTCAGTCTCTCTCCATCGCACACAGCTGCCAGGATGCCTTGCTTCTCTTGCATTGAGCTGTGGGCCGGAAATGCAGCCGTGCCTTCCCTGCGCTGGGCTGCAATCTGCAGCAAAATCAGGGCTTGAGCTCAGGGGAGGAAAGGGGGATGCGGATACTTCGAGGGCTACCCGGAGCGGGGGAGAGCCTGGGGGAAAAGCATACAGCACCCGTTATTCAAAGAGGTAACGAGGCAAAACAGAGTATGGGCTTAGACGGTGCAGAGGAAGCTTGCCACTGGTTTGAAGCAGCCTACAATGCCAACTACTCAACCACTACCCCGGGTGCATGAAGGCTCTGACCCAGACTCTCCCCCATTGCTCCGGGCCCACCATTCCTCCTTGTCCTGCTCCTGCAGCTGCTCAGTCTCTCTCCATCGCACACAGCTGCCAGGATGTCTTGCTTCTCTTGCATTGAGCTGTGGGCCGGAAATGCAGCCGTGCCTTCCCTGCGCTGGGCTGCAATCTGCAGCAAAATCAGGGCTTGAGCTCACGGGAGGAAAGGGGGATGCGGATACTTCGAGGGCTACCCGGAGGGGGGGAGAGCCTTGGGGCAAAAGCGTACAGCACTCGGCATTCTCAGGCGGTCTCCCACCCAAGCGGAAACGAGGAAAACGGAATATGGGCTTAGACGGTGCAGAGGAAGCTTGCCACTGGTTTGAAGCAGCCTACACTGCCAACTACTCAACCACTACCCCGGGTGCATGAAGGCTCCGACCCAGACTCTCCCCCATTGCTCCGGGCCCACCATTCCTCCTGGTCCTGCTCCTGCAGCTGCTCAGTCTCTCTCCATCGCACACAGCTGCCAGGATGTCTTGCTTCTCTTGCATTGAGCTGTGGGCCGGAAATGCAGCCGTGCCTTCCCTGCGCTGGGCTGCAATCTGCAGCAAAATCAGGGCTTGAGCTCACGGGAGGAAAGGGGGATGCGGATACTTCGAGGGCTACCCGGAGGGGGGGAGAGCCTGGGGGCAAAAGCGTACAGCACTCGGCATTCTCAGGCGGTCTCCCACCCAAGCGGAAACGAGGAAAACGGAATATGGGCTTAGACGGTGCAGAGGAAGCTTGCCACTGGTTTCAAGCAGCCTACACTGCCAACTACTCAACCACTACCCCGGGTGCATGAAGGCTCCGACCCAGACTCTCCCCCATTGCTCCGGGCCCACCATTCCTCCTTGTCCTGCTCCTGCAGCTGCTCAGTCTCTCTCCATCGCACACAGCTGCCAGGATGCCTTGCTTCTCTTGCATTGAGCTGTGGGCCGGAAATGCAGCCGTGCCTTCCCTGCGCTGGGCTGCAATCTGCAGCAAAATCAGGGCTTGAGCTCACGGGAGGAAAGGGGGATGCGGATACTTCGAGGGCTACCCGGAGCAGGGGAGAGCCTGGGGGCAAAAGCGTACAGCACCCGTTATTCGAAGAGGTAACGAGGCAAAACAGAGTATGGGCTTAGACGGTGCAGAGGAAGCTTGCCACTGGTTTGAAGCAGCCTACAATGCCAACTACTCAACCACTACCCCGGGTGCATGAAGGCTCTGACCCAGATTCTCCCCCATTGCTCCGGGTCCACCATTCCTCCTTGTCCTGCTCCTGCAGCCGCTCAGTCTCTCTCCATCGCACACAGCTGCCAGGATGTCTTGCTTCTCTTGCATTGAGCTGTGGGCCGGAAATGCAGCCGTGCCTTCCCTGCGCTGGGCTGCAATCTGCAGCAAAATCAGGGCTTGAGCTCACGGGAGGAAAGGGGGATGCAGATACTTCGAGGGCTACCCGGAGGGGGGGAGAGCCTTGGGGCAAAAGCGTACAGCACTCGGCATTCTCAGGCAGTCTCCCACCCAAGCGGAAACGAGGAAAACGGAATATGGGCTTAGACGGTGCAGAGGAAGCTTGCCACTGGTTTGAAGCAGCCTACACTGCCAACTACTCAACCACTACCCCGGGTGCATGAAGGCTCCGACCCAGACTCTCCCCCATTGCTCCGGGCCCACCATTCCTCCTTGTCCTGCTCCTGCAGCTGCTCAGTCTCTCTCCATCGCACACAGCTGCCAGGATGCCTTGCTTCTCTTGCATTGAGCTGTGGGCCGGAAATGCAGCCGTGCCTTCCCTGCGCTGGGCTGCAATCTGCAGCAAAATCAGGGCTTGAGCTCACGGGAGGAAACGGGGATGCGGATACTTCGAGGGCTACCCGGAGCGGGGGAGAGCCTGGGGGAAAAGCATACAGCACCCGTTATTCAAAGAGGTAACGAGGCAAAACAGAGTATGGGCTTAGACGGTGCAGAGGAAGCTTGCCACTGGTTTGAAGCAGCCTACAATGCCAACTACTCAACCACTACCCCGGGTGCATGAAGGCTCTGACCCAGACTCTCCCCCATTGCTCCGGGCCCACCATTCCTCCTTGTCCTGCTCCTGCAGCTGCTCAGTCTCTCTCCATCGCACACAGCTGCCAGGATGTCTTGCTTCTCTTGCATTGAGCTGTGGGCCGGAAATGCAGCCGTGCCTTCCCTGCTCTGGGCTGCAATCTGCAGCAAAATCAGGGCTTGAGCTCACGGGAGGAAAGGGGGATGCGGACACTTCGAGGGCTACCCGGAGGGGGGGAGAGCCTGGGGGCAAAAGCGTACAGCACTCGGCATTCTCAGGCGGTCTCCCACCCAAGCGGAAACGAGGAAAACGGAATATGGGCTTAGACGGTGCAGAGGAAGCTTGCCACTGGTTTGAAGCAGCCTACAGTGCCAACTACTCAACCACTACCCCGGGTGCCTGAAGGCTCCGACCCAGACTCTCCCCCATTGCTCCGGGCCCACCATTCCTCCTTGTCCTGCTCCTGCAGCTGCTCAGTCTCTCTCCATCGCACACAGCTGCCAGGATGCCTTGCTTCTCTTGCATTGAGCTGTGGGCCGGAAATGCAGCCGTGCCTTCCCTGCGCTGGGCTGCAATCTGCAGCAAAATCAGGGCTTGAGCTCACGGGAGGAAAGGGGGATGCGGATACTTTGAGGGCTACCCGGAGGGGGAGAGACTGGGGGCAAAAGCGTACAGCACTCGGCATTCTCAGGCGGTCTCCCACCCAAGCGGAAACGAGGAAAACGGAATATGGGCTTAGACGGTGCAGAGGAAGCTTGCCACTGGTTTGGAGCAGCCTACACTGCCAACGACTCAACCGCTACCCCGGGTGCATGAAGGCTCCGACCCAGACTCTCCCCCATTGCTCCGGGCCCACCATTCCTCCTTGTCCTGCTCCTGCAGCTGCTCAGTCTCTCTCCATCGCACACAGCTGCCAGGATGCCTTGCTTCTCTTGCATTGAGCTGTGGGCCGGAAATGCAGCCGTGCCTTCCCTGCGCTGGGCTGCAATCTGCAGCAAAATCAGGGCTTGAGCTCACGGGAGGAAAGGGGGATGCGGATACTTCGAGGGTACCCGGAGCGGGGGAGAGCCTGGGGGAAAAGCATACAGCACCCGTTATTCAAAGAGGTAACGAGGCAAAACAGAGTATGGGCTTAGACGGTGCAGAGGAAGCTTGCCACTGGTTTGAAGCAGCCTACAATGCCAACTACTCAACCACTACCCCGGGTGCATGAAGGCTCTGACCCAGACTCTCCCCCATTGCTCCGGGCCCACCATTCCTCCTTGTCCTGCTCCTGCAGCTGCTCAGTCTCTCTCCATCACACACAGCTGCCAGGATGTCTTGCTTCTCTTGCATTGAGCTGTGGGCCGGAAATGCAGCCGTGCCTTCCCTGCTCTGGGCTGCAATCTGCAGCAAAATCAGGGCTTGAGCTCACGGGAGGAAAGGGGGATGCGGACACTTCGAGGGCTACCCGGAGGGGGGGAGAGCCTGGGGGCAAAAGCGTACAGCACTCGGCATTCTCAGGCGGTCTCCTACCCAAGCGGAAACGAGGAAAACGGAATATGGGCTTAGACGGTTCAGAGGAAGCTTGCCACTGGTTTGGCGCAGCCTACACTGCCAACGACTCAACCACTACCCCGGGTGCATGAAGGCTCCGACCCAGACTCTCCCCCATTGCTCCGGGGCCACCATTCCTCCTTGTCCTGCTCCTGCAGCTGCTCAGTCTCTCTCCATCGCACACAGCTGCCAGGATGCCTTGCTTCTCTTGCATTGAGCTGTGGGCCGGAAATGCAGCCGTGCCTTCCCTGCGCTGGGCTGCAATCTGCAGCAAAATCAGGGCTTGAGCTCACGGGAGGAAAGGGGGATGCGGATACTTCGAGAGCTACCCGGAGGGGGAGAGACTGGGGGCAAAAGCGTACAGCACTCGGCATTCTCAGGCGGTCTCCCACCCAAGCGGAAACGAGGAAAACGGAATATGGGCTTAGACGGTGCAGAGGAAGCTTGCCACTGGTTTGGAGCAGCCTACACTGCCAACGACTCAACCACTACCCCGGGTGCATGAAGGCTCCGACCCAGACTCTCCCCCATTGCTCCGGGGCCACCATTCCTCCTTGTCCTGCTCCTGCAGCTGCTCAGTCTCTCTCCATCGCACACAGCTGCCAGGATGCCTTGCTTCTCTTGCATTGAGCTGTGGGCCGGAAATGCAGCCGTGCCTTCCCTGCGCTGGGCTGCAATCTGCAGCAAAATCAGGGCTTGAGCTCACGGGAGGAAAGGGGGATGCGGATACTTCGAGGGCTACCCGGAGCGGGGGAGAGCCTGGGGGAAAAGCATACAGCACCCGTTATTCAAAGAGGTAACGAGGCAAAACAGAGTATGGGCTTAGACGGTGCAGAGGAAGCTTGCCACTGGTTTGAAGCAGCCTACAATGCCAACTACTCAACCACTACCCCGGGTGCATGAAGGCTCTGACCCAGACTCTCCCCCATTGCTCCGGGCCCACCATTCCTCCTTGTCCTGCTCCTGCAGCTGCTCAGTCTCTCTCCATCGCACACAGCTGCCAGGATGTCTTGCTTCTCTTGCATTGAGGTGTGGGCCGGAAATGCAGCCGTGCCTTCCCTGCTCTGGGCTGCAATCTGCAGCAAAATCAGGGCTTGAGCTCACGGGAGGAAAGGGGGATGCGGACACTTCGAGGGCTACCCGGAGGGGGGGAGAGCCTGGGGGCAAAAGCGTACAGCACTCGGCATTCTCAGACGGTCTCCCACCCAAGCGGAAACGAGGAAAACGGAATATGGGCTTAGACGGTGCAGAGGAAGCTTGCCACTGGTTTGAAGCAGCCTACAGTGCCAACTACTCAACCACTACCCCGGGTGCCTGAAGGCTCCGACCCAGACTCTCCCCCATTGCTCCGTGCCCACCATTCCTCCTTGTCCTGCTCCTGCAGCTGCTCAGTCTCTCTCCATCGCACACAGCTGCCAGGATGCCTTGCTTCTCTTGCATTGAGCTGTGGGCCGGAAATGCAGCCGTGCCTTCCCTGCGCTGGGCTGCAATCTGCAGCAAAATCAGGGCTTGAGCTCACGGGAGGAAAGGGGGATGCGGATACTTCGAGGGCTACCCGGAGGGGGGGAGAGCCTTGGGGCAAAAGCGTACAGCACTCGGCATTCTCAGGCGGTCTCCCACCCAAGCGGAAACGAGGAAAACGGAATATGGGCTTAGACGGTGCAGAGGAAGCTTGCCACTGGTTTGAAGCAGCCTACAATGCCAACTACTCAACCACTACCCCGGGTGCATGAAGGCTCTGACCCAGATTCTCCCCCATTGCTCCGGGCCCACCATTCCTCCTTGTCCTGCTCCTGCAGCTGCTCAGTCTCTCTCCATCGCACACAGCTGCCAGGATGTCTTGCTTCTCTTGCATTGAGCTGTGGGCCGGAAATGCAGCCGTGCCTTCCCTGCGCTGGGCTGCAATCTGCAGCAAAATCAGGGCTTGAGCTCACGGGAGGAAAGGGGGATGCGGATACTTCGAGGGCTACCCGGAGGGGGGGAGAGCCTTGGGGCAAAAGCGTACAGCACCCGTTATTTGAAGAGGTAACGAGGCAAAACAGACTATGGGCTTAGACGGTGCAGAGGAAGCTTGCCACTGGTTTGAAGCAGCCTACAATGCCAACTACTCAACCACTACCCCGGGTGCATGAAGGCTCTGACCCAGATTCTCCCCCATTGCTCCGGGCCCACCATTCCTCCTTGTCCTGCTCCTGCAGCTGCTCAGTCTCTCTCCATCGCACACAGCTGCCAGGATGTCTTGCTTCTCTTGCATTGAGCTGTGGGCCGGAAATGCAGCCGTGCCTTCCCTGCGCTGGGCTGCAATCTGCAGCAAAATCAGGGCTTGAGCTCACGGGAGGAAAGGGGGTTGCGGATACTTCGAGGGCTACCCGGAGGGGGGGAGAGCCTGGGGGCAAAAGCGTACAGCACCCGTTATTTGAAGAGGTAACGAGGCAAAACAGAGTATGGGCTTAGACGGTGCAGAGGAAGCTTGCCACTGGTTTGAAGCAGCCTACAATGCCAACTACTCAACCACTAACCCGGGTGCATGAAGGCTCTGACCCAGATTCTCCCCCATTGCTCCGGGCCCACCATTCCTCCTTGTCCTGCTCCTGCAGCTGCTCAGTCTCTCTCCATCACACACAGCTGCCAGGATGTCTTGCTTCTCTTGCATTGAGCTGTGGGCCGGAAATGCAGCCGTGCCTTCCCTGCGCTGGGCTGCAATCTGCAGCAAAATCAGGGCTTGAGCTCACGGGAGGAAAGGGGGATGCGGATACTTCGAGGGCTACCCGGAGGGGGGGAGAGCCTTGGGGCAAAAGCGTACAGCACTCGGCATTCTCAGGCAGTCTCCCACCCAAGCGGAAACGAGGAAAACGGAATATGGGCTTAGACGGTGCAGAGGAAGCTTGCCACTGGTTTGAAGCAGCCTACACTGCCAACTACTCAACCACTACCCCGGGTGCATCAAGGCTCCGACCCAGACTCTCCCCCATTGCTCCGGGCCCACCATTCCTCCTTGTCCTGCTCCTGCAGCTGCTCAGTCTCTCTCCATCGCACACAGCTGCCAGGATGCCTTGCTTCTCTTGCATTGAGCTGTGGGCCGGAAATGCAGCCGTGCCTTCCCTGCGCTGGGCTGCAATCTGCAGCAAAATCAGGGCTTGAGCTCACGGGAGGAAAGGGGGATGCGGATACTTCGAGGGCTACCCGGAGCGGGGGAGAGCCTGGGGGCAAAAGCGTACAGCACCCGTTATTCGAAGAGGTAACGAGGCAAAACAGAGTATGGGCTTAGACGGTGCAGAGGAAGCTTGCCACTGGTTTGAAGCAGCCTACAATGCCAACTACTCAACCACTACCCAGGGGGCATGAAGGCTCTGACCCAGACTCTCCCCCATTGCTCCGGTCCCACCATTCCTCCTGGTCCTGCTCCTGCAGCTGCTCAGTCTCTCTCCATCGCACACAGCTGCCAGGATGTCTTGCTTCTCTTGCATTGAGCTGTGGGCCGGAAATGCAGCCGTGCCTTCCCTGCGCTGGGCTGCAATCTGCAGCAAAATCAGGGCTTGAGCTCACGGGAGGAAAGGGGGATGCGGATACTTCGAGGGTTACCCGGAGCGGGGGAGAGCCTGGGGGCAAAAGCGTACAGCACGCGTTATTCGAAGAGGTAACGAGGCAAAACAGAGTATGGGCTTAGACGGTGCAGAGGAAGCTTGCCACTGGTTTGAAGCAGCCTACAATGCCAACTACTCAACCACTACCCCGGGTGCATGAAGGCTCTGACCCAGATTCTCCCCCATTGCTCCGGGCCCACCATTCCTCCTTGTCCTGCTCCTGCAGCTGCTTAATCTCTCTCCATCGCACACAGCTGCCAGGATGCCTTGCTTCTCTTGCATTGAGCTGTGGGCCGGAAATGCAGCCGTGCCTTCCCTGCGCTGGGCTGCAATCTGCAGCAAAATCAGGGCTTGAGCTCACGGGAGGAAAGGGGGATGCGGATACTTCGAGGGCTACCCGGAGGGGGGGAGAGCCTTGGGGCAAAAGCATACAGCACCCGTTATTCAAAGAGGTAACGAGGCAAAACAGAGTATGGGCTTAGACGGTGCAGAGGAAGCTTGCCACTGGTTTGAAGCAGCCTACAATGCCAACTACTCAACCACTACCCCGGGTGCATGAAGGCTCTGACCCAGATTCTCCCCCATTGCTCCGGGCCCACCATTCCTCCTTGTCCTGCTCCTGCAGCTGCTCAGTCTCTCTCCATCGCACACAGCTGCCAGGATGTCTTGCTTCTCTTGCATTGAGCTGTGGGCCGGAAATGCAGCCGTGCCTTCCCTGCTCTGGGCTGCAATCTGCAGCAAAATCAGGGCTTGAGCTCACGGGAGGAAAGGGGGATGCGGACACTTCGAGGGCTAACCGGAGGGGGGGAGAGCCTGGGGGCAAAAGCGTACAGCACTCGGCATTCTCAGGCGGTCTCCCACCCAAGCGGAAACGAGGAAAACGGAATATGGGCTTAGACGGTGCAGAGGAAGCTTGCCACTGGTTTGAAGCAGCCTACAGTGCCAACTACTCAACCACTACCCCGGGTGCCTGAAGGCTCCGACCCAGACTCTCCCCCATTGCTCCGGGCGCACCATTCCTCCTTGTCCTGCTCCTGCAGCTGCTCAGTCTCTCTCCATCGCACACAGCTGCCAGGATGCCTTGCTTCTCTTGCATTGAGCTGTGGGCCGGAAATGCAGCCGTGCCTTCCCTGCGCTGGGCTGCAATCTGCAGCAAAATCAGGGCTTGAGCTCACGGGAGGAAAGGGGGATGCGGATACTTCAAGGGCTACCCGGAGGGGGGGAGAGCCTTGGGGCAAAAGCATACAGCACCCGTTATTCAAAGAGGTAACGAGGCAAAACAGAGTATGGGCTTAGACGGTGCAGAGGAAGCTTGCCACTGGTTTGAAGCAGCCTACAATGCCAACTACTCAACCACTACCCCGGGTGCATGAAGGCTCTGACCCAGACTCTCCCCCATTGCTCCGGGCCCACCATTCCTCCTTGTCCTGCTCCTGCAGCTGCTCAGTCTCTCTCCATCGCACACAGCTGCCAGGATGTCTTGCTTCTCTTGCATTGAGGTGTGGGCCGGAAATGCAGCCGTGCCTTCCCTGCTCTGGGCTGCAATCTGCAGCAAAATCAGGGCTTGAGCTCACGGGAGGAAAGGGGGATGCGGACACTTCGAGGGCTACCCGGAGGGGGGGAGAGCCTGGGGGCAAAAGCGTACAGCACTCGGCATTCTCAGACGGTCTCCCACCCAAGCGGAAACGAGGAAAACGGAATATGGGCTTAGACGGTGCAGAGGAAGCTTGCCACTGGTTTGAAGCAGCCTACAGTGCCAACTACTCAACCACTACCCCGGGTGCCTGAAGGCTCCGACCCAGACTCTCCCCCATTGCTCCGTGCCCACCATTCCTCCTTGTCCTGCTCCTGCAGCTGCTCAGTCTCTCTCCATCGCACACAGCTGCCAGGATGCCTTGCTTCTCTTGCATTGAGCTGTGGGCCGGAAATGCAGCCGTGCCTTCCCTGCGCTGGGCTGCAATCTGCAGCAAAATCAGGGCTTGAGCTCACGGGAGGAAAGGGGGATGCGGATACTTCGAGGGCTACCCGGAGGGGGGGAGAGCCTTGGGGCAAAAGTGTACAGCACTCGGCATTCTCAGGCGGTCTCCCACCCAAGCGGAAACGAGGAAAACGGAATATGGGCTTAGACGGTGCAGAGGAAGCTTGCCACTGGTTTGAAGCAGCCTACAATGCCAACTACTCAACCACTACCCCGGGTGCATGAAGGCTCTGACCCAGATTCTCCCCCATTGCTCCGGGCCCACCATTCCGCCTTGTCCTGCTCCTGCAGCTGCTCAGTCTCTCTCCATCGCACACAGCTGCCAGGATGTCTTGCTTCTCTTGCATTGAGCTGTGGGCCGGAAATGCAGCCGTGCCTTCCCTGCGCTGGGCTGCAATCTGCAGCAAAATCAGGGCTTGAGCTCACGGGAGGAAAGGGGGATGCGGATACTTCGAGGGCTACCCGGAGGGGGGGAGAGCCTTGGGGCAAAAGCGTACAGCACCCGTTATTTGAAGAGGTAACGAGGCAAAACAGACTATGGGCTTAGACGGTGGAGAGGAAGCTTGCCACTGGTTTGAAGCAGCCTACAATGCCAACTACTCAACCACTACCCCGGGTGCATGAAGGCTCTGACCCAGATTCTCCCCCATTGCTCCGGGCCCACCATTCCTCCTTGTCCTGCTCCTGCAGCTGCTCAGTCTCTCTCCATCGCACACAGCTGCCAGGATGTCTTGCTTCTCTTGCATTGAGCTGTGGGCCGGAAATGCAGCCGTGCCTTCCCTGCGCTGGGCTGCAATCTGCAGCAAAATCAGGGCTTGAGCTCACGGGAGGAAAGGGGGATGCGGATACTTCGAGGGCTACCCGGAGGGGGGGAGAGCCTGGGGGCAAAAGCGTACAGCACCCGTTATTTGAAGAGGTAACGAGGCAAAACAGAGTATGGGCTTAGACGGTGCAGAGGAAGCTTGCCACTGGTTTGAAGCAGCCTACAATGCCAACTACTCAACCACTACCCCGGGTGCATGAAGGCTCTGACCCAGATTCTCCCCCATTGCTCCGGGCCCACCATTCCTCCTTGTCCTGCTCCTGCAGCTGCTCAGTCTCTCTCCATCACACACAGCTGCCAGGATGTCTTGCTTCTCTTGCATTGAGCTGTGGGCCGGAAATGCAGCCGTGCCTTCCCTGCGCTGGGCTGCAATCTGCAGCAAAATCAGGGCTTGAGATCACGGGAGGAAAGGGGGATGCGGATACTTCGAGGGCTACCCGGAGGGGGGGAGAGCCTTGGGGCAAAAGCGTACAGCACTCGGCATTCTCAGGCGGTCTCCCACCCAAGCGGAAACGAGGAAAACGGAATATGTGCTTAGACGGTGCAGAGGAAGCTTGCCACTGGTTTGAAGCAGCCTACACTGCCAACTACTCAACCACTACCCCGGGTGCATGAAGGCTCCGACCCAGACTCTCCCCCATTGCTCCGGGCCCACCATTCCTCCTTGTCCTGCTCCTGCAGCTGCTCAGTCTCTCTCCATCGCACACAGCTGCCAGGATGCCTTGCTTCTCTTGCATTGAGCTGTGGGCCGGAAATGCAGCCGTGCCTTCCCTGCGCTGGGCTGCAATCTGCAGCAAAATCAGGGCTTGAGCTCACGGGAGGAAAGGGGGATGCGGATACTTCGAGGGCTACCCGGAGCGGGGGAGAGCCTGGGGGCAAAAGCGTACAGCACCCGTTATTCGAAGAGGTAACGAGGCAAAACAGAGTATGGGCTTAGACGGTGCAGAGGAAGCTTGCCACTGGTTTGAAGCAGCCTACAATGCCAACTACTCAACCACTACCCAGGGGGCATGAAGGTTCTGACCCAGACTCTCCCCCATTGCTCCGGTCCCACCATTCCTCCTGGTCCTGCTCCTGCAGCTGCTCAGTCTCTCTCCATCGCACACAGCTGCCAGGATGTCTTGCTTCTCTTGCATTGAGCTGTGGGCCGGAAATGCAGCCGTGCCTTCCCTGCGCTGGGCTGCAATTTGCAGCAAAATCAGGGCTTGAGCTCACGGGAGGAAAGGGGGATGCGGATACTTCGAGGGTTACCCGGAGCGGGGGAGAGCCTGGGGGCAAAAGCGTACAGCACGCGTTATTCGAAGAGGTAACGAGGCAAAACAGAGTATGGGCTTAGACGGTGCAGAGGAAGCTTGCCACTGGTTTGAAGCAGCCTACAATGCCAACTACTCAACCACTACCCCGGGTGCATGAAGGCTCTGACCCAGATTCTCCCCCATTGCTCCGGGCCCACCATTCCTCCTTGTCCTGCTCCTGCAGCTGCTTAATCTCTCTCCATCGCACACAGCTGCCAGGATGCCTTGCTTCTCTTGCATTGAGCTGTGGGCCGGAAATGCAGCCGTGCCTTCCCTGCGCTGGGCTGCAATCTGCAGCAAAATCAGGGCTTGAGCTCACGGGAGGAAAGGGGGATGCGGATACTTCGAGGGCTACCCGGAGGGGGGGAGAGCCTTGGGGCAAAAGCATACAGCACCCGTTATTCAAAGAGGTAACGAGGCAAAACAGAGTATGGGCTTAGACGGTGCAGAGGAAGCTTGCCACTGGTTTGAAGCAGCCTACAATGCCAACTACTCAACCACTACCCCGGGTGCATGAAGGCTCTGACCCAGACTCTCCCCCATTGCTCCCGGCCCACCATTCCTCCTTGTCCTGCTCCTGCAGCTGCTCAGTCTCTCTCCATCGCACACAGCTGCCAGGATGTCTTGCTTCTCTTGCATTGAGCTGTGGGCCGGAAATGCAGCCGTGCCTTCCCTGCTCTGGGCTGCAATCTGCAGCAAAATCAGGGCTTGAGCTCACGGGAGGAAAGGGGGATGCGGACACTTCGAGGGCTACCCGGAGGGGGGGAGAGCCTGGGGGCAAAAGCGTACAGCACTCGGCATTCTCAGGCGGTCTCCCACCCAAGCGGAAACGAGGAAAACGGAATATGGGCTTAGACGGTGCAGAGGAAGCTTGCCACTGGTTTGAAGCAGCCTACAGTGCCAACTACTCAACCACTACCCCGGGTGCCTGAAGGCTCCGACCCAGACTCTCCCCCATTGCTCCGGGCCCACCATTCCTCCTTGTCCTGCTCCTGCAGCTGCTCAGTCTCTCTCCATCGCACACAGCTGCCAGGATGCCTTGCTTCTCTTGCATTGAGCTGTGGGCCGGAAATGCAGCCGTGCCTTCCCTGCGCTGGGCTGCAATCTGCAGCAAAATCAGGGCTTGAGCTCACGGGAGGAAAGGGGGATGCGGATACTTCGAGGGCTACCCGGAGGGGGAGAGACTGGGGGCAAAAGCGTACAGCACTCGGCATTCTCAGGCGGTCTCCCACCCAAGCGGAAACGAGGAAAACGGAATATGGGCTTAGACGGTGCAGAGGAAGCTTGCCACTGGTTTGGAGCAGCCTACACTGCCAACGACTCAACCACTACCCCGGGTGCATGAAGGCTCCGACCCAGACTCTCCCCCATTGCTCCGGGCCCACCATTCCTCCTTGTCCTGCTCCTGCAGCTGCTCAGTCTCTCTCCATCGCACACAGCTGCCAGGATGCCTTGCTTCTCTTGCATTGAGCTGTGGGCCGGAAATGCAGCCGTGCCTTCCCTGCGCTGGGCTGCAATCTGCAGCAAAATCAGGGCTTGAGCTCACGGGAGGAAAGGGGGATGCGGATACTTCGAGGGCTACCCAGAGCGGGGGAGAGCCTGGGGGCAAAAGCGTACAGCACCCGTTATTCGAAGAGGTAACGAGGCAAAACAGAGTATGGGCTTAGACGGTGCAGAGGAAGCTTGCCACTGGTTTGAAGCAGCCTACAATGCCAACTACTCAACCACTACCCCGGGTGCATGAAGGCTCCGACCCAGACTCTCCCCCATTGCTCCGGGCCCACCATTCCTCCTTGTCCTGCTCCTGCAGCTGCTCAGTCTCTCTCGATCGCACACAGCTGCCAGGATGCCTTGCTTCTCTTGCATTGAGCTGTGGGCCGGAAATGCAGCCGTGCCTTCCCTGCGCTGGGCTGCAATCTGCAGCAAAATCAGGGCTTGAGCTCACGGGAGGAAAGGGGGATGCGGATACTTCGAGGGCTACCCGGAGGGGGGGAGAGCCTGGGGGCAAAAGCGTACAGCAATCGGCATTCTCAGGCGGTCTCCCACCCAAGCGGAAACGAGGAAACCGGAATATGGGCTTAGACGGTGCAGAGGACGCTTGCCACTGGTTTGAAGCAGCCTACATTGCCAACTACTCAACCACTACCCCGGGTGCATGAAGGCTCTGACCCAGACTCTCCCCCATTGCTCCGGGCCCACCATTCCTCCTTGTCCTGCTCCTGCAGCTGCTCAGTCTCTGTCCATCGCACACAGCTGCCAGGATGTCTTGCTTGTCTTGCATTGAGCTGTGGGCCGGAAATGCCGCCGTGCCTTCCCAGCGCTGGGCTGCAATCTGCAGCAAATTCAGGGCTTGAGCTCACGGGAGGAAAGGGGGATGCAGATACTTCGAGGGCTACCCGGAGGGGGGGAGAGCCTGGGGGCAAAAGCGTACAGCACCCGTTATTCGAAAAGTTAATGAGGCAAAACAGAGTATGGGCTTAGACGGTGCAGAGGAAGCTTGCCACTGGTTTGAAGCAGCCTACAATGCCAACTACTCAACCACTACCCCGGGTGCATGAAGGCTCTGACCCAGACTCTCCCCCATTGCTCCGGGCCCACCATTCCTCCTTGTCCTGCTCCTGCAGCTGCTCAGTCTCTCTCCATCGCACACAGCTGCCAGGATGTCTTGCTTCTCTTGCATTGAGCTGTGGGCCGGAAATGCAGCCGTGCCTTCCCTGCGCTGGGCTGCAATCTGCAGCAAATTCAGGGCTTGAGCTCACGGGAGGAAAGGGGGATGCAGATACTTCGAGGGCTACCCGGAGGGGGGGAGAGCCTGGGGGCAAAAGCGTACAGCACCCGTTATTCGAAGAGGTAACGAGGCAAAACAGAGTATGGGCTTGACGGTGCAGAGGAAGCTTGCCACTGGTTTGAAGCAGCCTACAATGCCAACTACTCAACCACTACCCCGGGTGCATGAAGGCTCTGACCCAGACTCTCCCCCATTGCTCCGGGCCCACCATTCCTCCTTGTCCTGCTCCTGCAGCTGCTCAGTCTCTCTCCATCGCACACAGCTGCCAGGATGTCTTGCTTCTCTTGCATTGAGCTGTGGGCCGGAAATGCAGCCGTGCCTTCCCTGCGCTGGGCTGCAATCTGCAGCAAAATCAGGGCTTGAGCTCACGGGAGGAAAGGGGGATGCGGATACTGCGAGGGCTACCCGGAGGGGGGGAGAGCCTGGGGGCAAAAGCGTACAGCACTCGGCATTCTCAGGCGGTCTCCCACCCAAGCGGAAACGAGGAAAACGGAATATGGGCTTAGACGGTGCAGAGGAAGCTTGCCACTTGTTTGAAGCAGCCTACACTGCCAACTACTCAACCACTACCCCTGGTGCATGAAGGCTCCGACCCAGACTCTCCGCCATTGCTCCGGGCCCACCATTCCTCCTTGTCCTGCTCCTGCAGCTGCTCAGTCTCTCTCCATCGCACACAGCTGCCAGGATGTCTTGCTTCTCTTGCATTGAGCTGTGGGCCGGAAATGCAGCCGTGCCTTCCCTGCGCTGGGCTGCAATCTGCAGCAAAATCAGGGCTTGAGCTCACGGGAGGAAAGGGGGATGCGGATACTTCGAGGGCTACCCGGAGCGGGGGAGAGCCTGGGGGCAAAAGCGTACAGCACCGGTTATTCGAAGAGGTAACGAGGCAAAACAGAGTATGGGCTTAGACGGTGCAGAGGAAGCTTGCCACTGGTTTGAAGCAGCCTACAATGCCAACTACTCAACCACTACCCCGGGGGCATAAAGGCTCTGACCCAGACTCTCCCCCATTGCTCCGGGCCCACCATTCCTCCTGGTCCTGCTCCTGCAGCTGCTCAGTCTCTCTCCATCGCACACAGCTGCCAGGATGCCTTGCTTCTCTTGCATTGAGCTGTGGGCCGGAAATGCAGCCGTGCCTTCCCTGCGCTGGGCTGCAATCTGCAGCAAAATCAGGGCTTGAGCTCAAGGGAGGAAAGGGGGATGCGGATACTTCGAGGGCTACCCGGAGCAGGGGAGAGCCTGGGGGCAAAAGCGTACAGCACTCGGCATTCTCAGGCGGTCTCCCACCCAAGCGGAAACGAGGAAAACGGAATATGGGCTTAGACGGTGCAGAGGAAGCTTGCCACTGGTTTGAAGCAGCCTACACTGCCAACTACTCAACCACTACCCCGGGTGCATGAAGGCTCCGACCCAGACTCTCCCCCATTGCTCCGGACCCACCATTCCTCCTTGTCCTGCTCCTGCAGCTGCTCAGTCTCTCTCCATCGCACACAGCTGCCAGGATGCCTTGCTTCTCTTGCATTGAGCTGTGGGCCGGAAATGCAGCCGTGCCTTCCCTGCGCTGGGCTGCAATCTGCAGCAAAATCAGGGCTTGAGCTCACGGGAGGAAAGGGGGATGCGGATACTTCGAGGGCTACCCGGAGGGGGGGAGAGCCTGGGGGCAAAAGCGTACAGCAATCGGCATTCTCAGGCGGTCTCCCACCCAAGCGGAAACGAGGAAACCGGAATATGGGCTTAGACGGTGCAGAGGACGCTTGCCACTGGTTTGAAGCAGCCTACACTGCCAACTACTCAACCACTACCCCGGGTGCATGAAGGCTCTGACCCAGACTCTCCCCCATTGCTCCGGGCCCACCATTCCTCCTTGTCCTGCTCCTGCAGCTGCTCAGTCTCTCTCCATCGCACACAGCTGCCAGGATGTCTTGCTTCTCTTGCATTGAGCTTTGGGCCGGAAATGCAGCCGTGCCTTCCCAGCGCTGGGCTGCAATCTGCAGCAAATTCAGGGCTTGAGCTCACGGGAGGAAAGGGGGATGCAGATACTTCGAGGGCTACCCGGAGGGGGGGAGAGCCTGGGGGCAAAAGCGTACAGCACCCGTTATTCGAAAAGTTAACGAGGCAAAACAGAGTATGGGCTTAGACGGTGCAGAGGAAGCTTGCCACTGGTTTGAAGCAGCCTACAATGCCAACTACTCAACCACTACCCCGGGTGCATGAAGGCTCTGACCCAGACTCTCCCCCATTGCTCCGGGCCCACCATTCCTCCTTGTCCTGCTCCTGCAGCTGCTCAGTCTCTCTCCATCGCACACAGCTGCCAGGATGTCTTGCTTCTCTTGCATTGAGCTGTGGGCCGGAAATGCAGCCGTGCCTTCCCTGCGCTGGGCTGCAATCTGCAGCAAAATAAGGGCTTGAGCTCACGGGAGGAAAGGGGGATGCGGATACTTCGAGGGCTACCCGGAGGGGGGGAGAGCCTGGGGGCAAAAGCGTACAGCACTCGGCATTCTCAGGCGGTCTCCCACCCAAGCGGAAACGAGGAAAACGGAATATGGGCTTAGACGGTGCAGAGGAAGCTTGCCACTGGTTTGAAGCAGCCTACACTGCCAACTACTCAACCACTACCCCGGGTGCATGAAGGCTCCGACCCAGACTCTCCGCCATTGCTCCGGGCCCACCATTCCTCCTTGTCCTGCTCCTGCAGCTGCTCAGTCTCTCTCCATCGCACACAGCTGCCAGGATGCCTTGCTTCTCTTGCATTGAGCTGTGGGCCGGAAATGCAGCCGTGCCTTCCCTGCGCTGGGCTGCAATCTGCAGCAAAATCAGGGCTTGAGCTTACGGGAGGAAAGGGGGATGCGGATACTTCGAGGGCTACCCGGAGGGGGGGAGAGCCTGGGGGCAAAAGCGTACAGCACCGGTTATTCGAAGAGGTAACGAGGCAAAACAGAGTGTGGGCTTAGACGGTGCAGAGGAAGCTTGCCACTGGTTTGAAGCAGCCTACAATGCCAACTACTCAACCACTACCCAGGGGGCATGAAGGCTCTGACCCAGACTCTCCCCCATTGCTCCGGGCCCACCATTCCTCCTTGTCCTGCTCCTGCAGCTGCTCAGTCTCTCTCCATCGCACACAGCTGCCAGGATGTCTTGCTTCTCTTGCATTGAGCTGTGGGCCGGAAATGCAGCCGTGCCTTCCCTGCGCTGGGCTGCAATCTGCAGCAAAATCAGGGCTTGAGCTCACGGGAGGAAAGGGGGATGCGGATACTTCGAGGGCTACCCGGAGGGGGGGAGAGCCTTGGGGCAAAAGCGTACAGCACTCGGCATTCTCAGGCGGTCTCCCACCCAAGCGGAAACGAGGAAAACGGAATATGGGCTTAGACGGTGCAGAGGAAGCTTGCCACTGGTTTGAAGCACCCTACACTGCCAACTACTCAACCACTACCCCGGGTGCATGAAGGCTCCGACCCAGACTCTCCCCCATTGCTCCGGGCCCACCATTCCTCCTTGTCCTGCTCCTGCAGCTGCTCAGTCTCTCTCCATCGCACACAGCTGCCAGGATGCCTTGCTTCTCTTGCATTGAGCTGTGGGCCGGAAATGCAGCCGTGCCTTCCCTGCGCTGGGCTGCAATCTGCAGCAAAATCAGGGCTTGAGCTCACGGGAGGAAAGGGGGATGCGGATACTTCGAGGGCTACCCGGAGCGGGGGAGAGCCTGGGGGCAAAAGCATACAGCACCCGTTATTCAAAGAGGTAACGAGGCAAAACAGAGTATGGGCTTAGACGGTGCAGAGGAAGCTTGCCACTGGTTTGAAGCAGCCTACAATGCCAACTACTCAACCACTACCCCGGGTGCATGAAGGCTCTGACCCAGACTCTCCCCCATTGCTCCGGGCCCACCATTCCTCCTTGTCCTGCTCCTGCAGCTGCTCAGTCTCTCTCCATCGCACACAGCTGCCAGGATGTCTTGCTTCTCTTGCATTGAGCTGTGGGCCGGAAATGCAGCCGTGCCTTCCCTGCGCTGGGCTGCAATCTGCAGCAAATTCAGGGCTTGAGCTCACGGGAGGAAAGGGGGATGCAGATACTTCGAGGGCTACCCGGAGGGGGGGAGAGCCTGGGGGCAAAAGCGTACAGCACCCGTTATTCGAAGAGGTAACGAGGCAAAACAGAGTATGGGCTTGACGGTGCAGAGGAAGCTTGCCACTGGTTTGAAGCAGCCTACAATGCCAACTACTCAACCACTACCCCGGGTGCATGAAGGCTCTGACCCAGACTCTCCCCCATTGCTCCGGGCCCACCATTCCTCCTTGTCCTGCTCCTGCAGCTGCTCAGTCTCTCTCCATCGCACACAGCTGCCAGGATGTCTTGCTTCTCTTGCATTGAGCTGTGGGCCGGAAATGCAGCCGTGCCTTCCCTTCGCTGGGCTGCAATCTGCAGCAAAATCAGGGCTTGAGCTCACGGGAGGAAAGGGGGATGCGGATACTTCGAGGGCTACCCGGAGGGGGGGAGAGCCTGGGGGCAAAAGCGTACAGCACTCGGCATTCTCAGGCGGTCTCCCACCCAAGCGGAAACGAGGAAAACGGAATATGGGCTTAGACGGTGCAGAGGAAGCTTGCCACTGGTTTGAAGCACCCTACACTGCCAACTACTCAACCACTACCCCGGGTGCATGAAGGCTCTGACCCAGACTCTCCCCCATTGCTCCGGGCCCACCATTCCTCCTTGTCCTGCTCCTGCAGCTGCTCAGTCTCTCTCCATCGCACACAGCTGCCAGGATGCCTTGCTTCTCTTGCATTGAGCTGTGGGCCGGAAATGCAGCCGTGCCTTCCCTGCGCTGGGCTGCAATCTGCAGCAAAATCAGGGCTTGAGCTCACGGGAGGAAAGGGGGATGCGGATACTTCGAGGGCTACCCGGAGCGGGGGAGAGCCTGGGGGCAAAAGCATACAGCACCCGTTATTCAAAGAGGTAACGAGGCAAAACAGAGTATGGCCTTAGACGGTGCAGAGGAAGCTTGCCACTGGTTTGAAGCAGCCTACAATGCCAACTACTCAACCACTACCCCGGGTGCATGAAGGCTCTGACCCAGACTCTCCCCCATTGCTCCGGGCCCACCATTCCTCCTTGTCCTGCTCCTGCAGCTGCTCAGTCTCTCTCCATCGCACACAGCTGCCAGGATGTCTTGCTTCTCTTGCATTGAGCTGTGGGCCGGAAATGCAGCCGTGCCTTCCCTGCGCTGGGCTGCAATCTGCAGCAAATTCAGGGCTTGAGCTCACGGGAGGAAAGGGGGATGCAGATACTTCGAGGGCTACCCGGAGGGGGGGAGAGCCTGGGGGCAAAAGCGTACAGCACCCGTTATTCGAAGAGGTAACGAGGCAAAACAGAGTATGGGCTTGACGGTGCAGAGGAAGCTTGCCACTGGTTTGAAGCAGCCTACAATGCCAACTACTCAACCACTACCCCGGGTGCATGAAGGCTCTGACCCAGACTCTCCCCCATTGCTCCGGGCCCACCATTCCTCCTTGTCCTGCTCCTGCAGCTGCTCAGTCTCTCTCCATCGCACACAGCTGCCAGGATGTCTTGCTTCTCTTGCATTGAGCTGTGGGCCGGAAATGCAGCCGTGCCTTCCCTTCGCTGGGCTGCAATCTGCAGCAAAATCAGGGCTTGAGCTCACGGGAGGAGAGGGGGATGCGGATACTTCGAGGGCTACCCGGAGGGGGGGAGAGCCTGGGGGCAAAAGCGTACAGCACTCGGCATTCTCAGGCGGTCTCCCACCCAAGCGGAAACGAGGAAAACGGAATATGGGCTTAGACGGTGCAGAGGAAGCTTGCCACTTGTTTGAAGCAGCCTACACTGCCAACTACTCAACCACTACCCCGGGTGCATGAAGGCTCCGACCCAGACTCTCCGCCATTGCTCTGGGCCCACCATTCCTCCTTGTCCTGCTCCTGCAGCTGCTCAGTCTCTCTCCATCGCACACAGCTGCCAGGATGCCTTGCTTCTCTTGCATTGAGCTGTGGGCCGGAAATGCAGCCGTGCCTTCCCTGCGCTGGGCTGCAATCTGCAGCAAAATCAGGGCTTGAGCTCACGGGAGGAAAGGGGGATGCGGATACTTCGAGGGCTACCCGGAGCGGGGGAGAGCCTGGGGGCAAAAGCGTACAGCACCGGTTATTCGAAGAGGTAACGAGGCAAAACAGAGTATGGGCTTAGACGGTGCAGAGGAAGCTTGCCACTGGTTTGAAGCAGCCTACAATGCCAACTACTCAACCACTACCCCGGGGGCATGAAGGCTCTGACCCAGACTCTCCCCCATTGCTCCGGGCCCACCATTCCTCCTGGTCCTGCTCCTGCAGCTGCTCAGTCTCTCTCCATCGCACACAGCTGCCAGGATGTCTTGCTTCTCTTGCATTGAGCTGTGGGCTGGAAATGCAGCCGTGCCTTCCCTGCGCTGGGCTGCAATCTGCAGCAAAATCAGGGCTTGAGCTCACGGGAGGAAAGGGGGATGCGGATACTTCGAGGGCTACCCGGAGGGGGGGAGAGCCTGGGGGCAAAAGCGTACAGCACTCGGCATTCTCAGGCGGTCTCCCACCCAAGCGGAAACGAGGAAAACGGAATATGGGCTTAGACGGTGCAGAGGAAGCTTGCCACTGGTTTGAAGCAGCCTACACTGCCAACTACTCAACCACTACCCCGGGTGCATGAAGGCTCCGACCCAGACTCTCCCCCATTGCTCCGGGCCCACCATTCCTCCTGGTCCTGCTCCTGCAGCTGCTCAGTCTCTCTCCATCGCACACAGCTGCCAGGATGTCTTGCTTCTCTTGCATTGAGCTGTGGGCCGGAAATGCAGCCGTGCCTTCCCTGCGCTGGGCTGCAATCTGCAGCAAAATCAGGGCTTGAGCTCACGGGAGGAAAGGGGGATGCGGATACTTCGAGGGCTACCCGGAGGGGGGGAGAGCCTTGGGGCAAAAGCGTACAGCACTCGGCATTCTCAGGCGGTCTCCCACCCAAGCGGAAACGAGGAAAACGGAATATGGGCTTAGACGGTGCAGAGGAAGCTTGCCACTGGTTTGAAGCAGCCTACACTGCCAACTACTCAACCACTACCCCGGGTGCATGAAGGCTCCGACCCAGACTCTCCCCCATTGCTCCGGGCCCACCATTCCTCCTGGTCCTGCTCCTGCAGCTGCTCAGTCTCTCTCCATCGCACACAGCTGCCAGGATGCCTTGCTTCTCTTGCATGGAGCTGTGGGCCGGAAATGCAGCCGTGCCTTCCCTGCGCTGGGCTGCAATCGGCAGGAAAATCAGGGCTTGAGCACACGGGAGGAAACGAGGATGCGGGCACTTCGAGGGCTACCGGGAGCGGGGGAGAGCGTGGGGGAAAAGCCTACAGCACCCGGTATTCGAAGACGTAACGAGGCAAAACAGAGTATGGGCTTAGACGGTGCAGAGGAAGCTTGCCACTGGTTTGAAGCAGCCTACAGTGCCAACTACTCAACCACTACCCCGGGTGCATGAAGGCTCCGACCCAGACTCTCCCCCATTGCTCCGGACCCACCATTCCTCCCTGTCCTGCTCCTGCAGCTGCTCAGTCTCTCTCCATCGCACACAGCTGTGAGGATGCCTTGCTTCTGTTGCATTGAGCTGTGGGCCGGAAATGCAGCCGTGCCTTCCCTGCGCTGGGCTGCAATCTGCAGCAAAATCGGGGCTTGAGCTCACGGGAGGAAAGGGGGATGCGGAGACTTCGAGGGCTACCGGGAGCGGGGGAGAGCTTGGGGGAAAAGCCTACAGCACCCGGTATTCAAAGAGGTAACTAGGCAAAACAGAGTATGGGCTTAGATGGTGCAGAGGAAGCTTGCCACTGGTTTGAAGCAGCCTACAGTGCCAACTACTCAACCACTACCCCGGGTGCATGAAGGCTCCGACTCAGACTCTCCCCCATTGCTCCGGGCCCACCATTCCTCCCTGTCCTGCTCCTGCAGCTGCTCAGTGTCTCTCCATCGCACACAGCTGCCACGATTCCTTGCTTCTCTTGCATTGAGCTGTGGGCCGGAAATGCAGCCGTGCCTTCCCTGCGCTGGGCTGCAATCTGCAGCAAAATCAGGGCTTGAGCTCACGGGAGGAAAGGGGGATGCGGACACTTCGAGGGCTACCGGGAGCGGGGGAGAGCGTGGGGGCAAAAGCGTACAGCACTCGGCATTCTCAGGCGGTCTCCCACCCAAGCGGTAACGAGGAAAACGGAATATGGGCTTAGACGGTGCAGAGGAAGCTAGCCACTGGTTTGAAGCAGCCTACAGTGCCAACTACTCAACCACTATCCCGCGTGCATGAAGGCTCCGACCCAGACTCTCCCCCATTGCTCCGGGCCCACCATTCCTCCCTGTCCTGCTCCTGCAGCTGCTCAGTCTCTCTGCATCGAACACAGCTGCCAGGATGCCTTGCTTCTCTTGCATTGAGCTGTGGGCCGGAAATGCAGCCGTGCCTTCCCTGCGCTGGGCTGCAATCTGCAGCAAAATCAGGGCTTGAGCTCACGGGAGGAAAGGGGGATGCGGACACTTCGAGGGCTACCCGGAGGGGGGGAGAGCCTGGGGGCAAAAGCGTACAGCACTCGGCATTCTCAGGCGGTACTCCACCCAAGCGGTAACGAGGAAAACGGAATATGGGCGAAGACGGTGCAGAGGAAGCTTGCCACTGGTTTGAAGCAGCCAACAGTGCAAACTACTCAACCACTACCCCGGGTGCATGAAGGCTCCGACCCAGACTCTCCCCCATTGCCCCGGGCCCACCATTCCTCCCTGTCCTGCTCCTGCAGCTGCTCAGTCTCTCTCCATCGCACACAGCTGCCAGGATGCCTTGCTTCTCTTGCATTGAGCTGTGGGCCGGAAATGCAGCCGTGCCTTCCCTGTGCTGGGCTGCAATTTGCAGCAAAATCAGGGCTTTAGCTCACGGGAGGAAAGGGGGATGCGGAGACTTCGAGGGCTACCCGGAGGGGGGGAGAGCCTGGGGGCAAAAGCGTACAGCACTCGGCATTCTCAGGCGGTCTCCCACCCAAGCGGTAACGAGGAAAACGGAATATGGGCTTAGACGGTGCAGAGGAAGGTTGCCACTGGTTTGAAGCAGCCTACAGTGCCAACTACTCAACCACTACCCCGGGTGCATGAAGGCTCCGACCCAGACTCTCCCCCATTTCTCCGGGCCCACCATTCCTCCTTGTCCTGCTGCTGCAGCTGCTCAGTCTCTCTCGATCTCACACAGCTGCCAGGATGCCTTGCTTCTCTTGCATTGAGCTGTGGGCCGGAAATGCAGCCGTGCCTTCCCTGCGCTGGGCTGCAATTTGCAGCAAAATCAGGGCTTTAGCTCACGGGAGGAAAGGGGGATGCGGAGACCTCGAGGGCTACCGGGAGCGGGGGAGAGCTTGGGGGAAAAGCCTACAGCACCCGGTATTCGAAGAGGTAACGAGGCAAAACAGAGTATGGGCTTAGACGGTGCAGAGGAAGTTTGCCACTGGTTTGAAGCAGCCTCCAGTGCCAACTACTCAACCACTACCCCAGGTGCATGAAGGCTCCGACCCAGACTCTCCCCCATTGCTCCGGGCCCACCATTCCTCCCTGTCCTGCTCCTGCAGCTGCTCAGTGTCTCTCCATCGCACACAGCTGCCAGGATGCCTTGCTTCTCTTGCATTGAGCTGTGGGCCGGAAATGCAGCCGTGCCTTCCCTGCGCTGGGCTGCAATTTGCAGCAAAATCAGGGCTTTAGCTCACGGGAGGAAAGGGGGATGCAGAGACTTCGAGGGCTACCCGGAGGGGGGGAGAGCCTGGGGGCAAAAGCGTACAGCACTCGGCATTCTCAGGCGGTCTCCCACCCAAGCGGTAACGAGGAAAACGGAATATGGGCTTAGACGGTGCAGAGGAAGCTTGCCACTGGTTTGAAGCAGCCTACAGTGCCAACTACTCAACCACTACCCCGCGTGCATGAAGGCTCCGACCCAGACTCTCCCCCATTGCTCCGGGCCCACCATTCCTCCCTGTCCTGCTCCTGCAGCTGCTCAGTCTCTCTCGATCGCACACAGCTGCGAGGATGCCTTGCTTCTGTTGCATTGAGCTGTGGGCCGGAAATGCAGCCGTGCCTTCCCTGCGCTGGGCTGCAATCTGCAGCAAAATCGGGGCTTGAGCTCACGGGAGGAAAGGGGGATGCGGAGACTTCGAGGGCTACCGGGAGCGGGGGAGAGCTTGGGGAAAAGCCTAGAGCACCCGGTATTCGAAGAGGTAACGAGGCAAAACAGAGTATGGGCTTAGACGGTGCAGAGGAAGCTTGCCACTGGTTTGAAGCAGCCTATAGTGCCAACTACTCAACCACTACCCCGGGTGCATGAAGGCGCCGACCCAGACTCCCCCCCATTGCTCCGGGCCCACCATTCCTCCCTGTCCTGCTCCTGCAGCTGCTCAGTGTCTCTCCATCGCACACAGCTGCCAGTTTGCCTTGCTTCTCTTGCATTGAGCTGTGGGCCGGAAATGCAGCCGTGCCTTCCCTGCGCTGGGCTGCAATCTGCAGCAAAATCAGGGCTTGAGCTCACGGGAGGAAAGGGGGATGCGGACACTTCGAGGGCTACCCGGAGGGCGGGAGAGCCTGGGGGCAAAAGCGTACAGCACTCGGCATTCTCAGGTGGTCCCCCACCCAAGCGGTAACGAGGAAAACGGAATATGGGCGAAGACGGTGCAGAGGAAGCTTGCCACTGGTTTGAAGCAGCCAACAGTGCAAACTACTCAACCACTACCCCGGGTGCATGAAGGCTCCGACCCAGACTCTCCCCCATTGCTCTGGGCCCACCATTCCTCCCTTTCCTGCTCCTGCAGCTGCTCAGTGTCTCTCCATCGCACGCAGCTGCCAGGATGCCTTGCTTCTCTTGCATTGAGCTGTGGGCCAGAAATGCAGCTGTGCCTTCCCTGCGCTGGGCTGCAATCTGCAGCAAAATCAGGGCTTGAGCTCACGGGAGGAAAGGGGGATGTGGACACTTCGAGGGCTACCCGGAGGGGGGGAGAGCCTGGGGGCAAAAGCGTACAGCACTCGGTATTCTCAGGCGGTCTCCCACCCAAGCGGTAACGAGGAAAACGGAATATGGGCTGAGACGGTGCAGAGGAAGGTTGCCACTGGTTTGAAGCAGCCTACAGTGCCAACTACTCAACCACTACCCCGGGTGCATGAAGGCTCCGACCCAGACTCTCCCCCATTGCTCCGGGCCCACCATTCCTCCTTGTCCTGCTGCTGCAGCTGCTCAGTCTCTCTCGATCTCACACAGCTGCCAGGATGCCTTGCTTCTCTTGCATTGAGCTGTGGGCCGGAAATGCAGCCGTGCCTTCCCTGCGCTGGGCTGCAATTTGCAGCAAAATCAGGGCTTGAGCTCACGGGAGGAAAGGGGGATGCGGAGACCTCGAGGGCTACCGGGAGCGGGGGAGAGCTTGGGGGAAAAGCCTACAGCACCCGGTGTTCGAAGAGGTAACGAGGCAAAACAGAGTATGGGCTTAGACGGTGCAGAGGAAGTTTGCCACTGGTTTGAAGCAGCCTCCAGTGCCAACTACTCAACCACTACCCCAGGTGCATGAAGGCTCCGACCCAGACTCTCCCCCATTGCTCCGGGCCCACCATTCCTCCCTGTCCTGCTCCTGCAGCTGCTCAGTGTCTCTCCATCGCACACAGCTGCCAGGATGCCTTGCTTCTCTTGCATTGAGCTGTGGGCCGGAAATGCAGCCGTGCCTTCCCTGCGCTGGGCTGCAATTTGCAGCAAAATCAGGGCTTTAGCTCACGGGAGGAAAGGGGGATGCAGAGACTTCGAGGGCTACCCGGAGGGGGGGAGAGCCTGGGGGCAAAAGCGTACAGCACTCGGCATTCTCAGGCGGTCTCCAACCCAAGCGGTAACGAGGAAAACAGAACATGGCCTTAGACAGTGTAGAGGAAGCTTGCCACTGGTTTGAAGCAGCCTACAGCGCCAACTAGTCAGTATGGCTGTAGATGCCGCTGCTTTTAAGCGTTCTAGAGGCTGGCCACACAGTGCCCTACCGTGCCACACCGCCACTGTTGCTAATTTGGAGGAAAGTCAGATTGTCGGTCTATTGGTGTGGGTTGGTGGTGTAATAGGAGGTGGAGGAAAAAGGGGAATTTGGAACAAGAAGCAGACATGGGCAGGTTGGACGCGGTAAGGTCAAGTAGCCAGTTTTAAAACAATGTAAGGAAAAAATAATATAGATAAAAACCAAATGTAAAGTGTAAAATACATATCCATAGGTATCAAATATTAAACATCTCCTGAATAAGATATTGTAATATATTAAACGTTTTTAAGATATACCATGCGTACTTTGTATATTGAATAGTATCTCACCCAAAATTTCAGTTTTCTTATGTTTAGAGTTCATATTTTAACTTGATATATCACTCAATCTATTGTTCTTTATAGGTTTTATAACAACCTGTACTATGTTCACCAAGTTCAATAGGGAGATACAGATTTTGTTTAGAAAATGGATATGTAATATCTTATATTAATTTTCTAATGATGTACTGGAAGATATTCTTCTTATGACCTATTAGATTTGTTGACTCTCCTCCTGTATTGTACTACCTGTACCTTAATTTTCCTCCTTTCATGGGATTTGTTTCATCGTTTTCTAATATTAATAGTAAATAGCAATTAAATTTTTTTAAAAAACGCTATTGACCGGACTTCCCTGTTTTGCGTTTGAGTTGTACTCGTAGTCTGCTGGGATGATCCTGACAGGAAGGATAGGAGGTTCTTTTGGTAGGAACGTGGGTCTTTCCTGTGCAAAAGTCGCTGCATAATTCATTTCTGAGCACTTTACTCTGCTTGTCCCAGGATCCTGTCCTGTGAAAAAGTTTTATTAAGTTTTTAATTCAAGAGGAAATGAAACATTTTGGAGGAATTGAGGATTCTTATCTTTTTGTGGGGGGGCGGTTATTGTTCTGTCAAAGGCTAGCTTGGGACACTGAATTCATAGGGGATACCGTCAGTCTTGTGAGGTAGTCCAGGTAAGGAACACACCAAGAAGTGCTAGCTCTAACTTAATTGTAAGGTTACATTAACAGAATCTTGCAAGCCTGAAATTCTTTATAGCCCAAGAAACTAGAGAGGATCCCTTCTGAGCCTCTTGCCCCATCCCCATTCCTTCTGAGGGCTCAGCTGCCTCTTATTTGACCGTTATCTAGTCTGCAGCTCTTCCTGTCTCCCAAGGTCATTCCCACATACCATTGCAGATACAAACCAGTTTCCTATGGGTATTAACTATTCTTTCTTGAACATATTTTCCCCGTTGTGAAAAACGAGATTTAGATAGATGCCTGCTCAAAAGGTGAATTGCGACCCATCGTTGGGATTCATATCAAGGCCACCACCAGCAGGTGTGCAAGTTGCGCGCGGCACGAAGGCGCTACGACACGGTGGTGGTGGTGGTGGTGGTGGGGGGGGGGGGGGGGGGGGCACCAAATTTAGTTTCAAAAATCAAATTCTCCACTCCGAACACGAAGCGCGTGTGCTCGTTTACGCCAGATTTCGCTTCTTGCGACGCCAGCGCTGTTTATGAGTTCAGAGAAACCCTATCTATTGCGCAATCTGAAGCTATCAGCGCCAAACCTCCCGTCTAGTTTTAACCACAGTCCTTCCTGTTTCTCAATGGAAAAAAAAAACAGCCAATGAAATTAGGGGCTGGGTGGCAAAAAGCTTTCCGCACAAAGGCGCCTTACAGGTCAGCGGCGGTGCCGCTTCGTATACTGGGAAAGGCGTTGGGCTGGATGCCCTCAACGGCCCCCGTTCAAAACGATACTTCCGGATCTTGAACTGAGCCAGTCAAATCATCTGTGCCAAAAGCAGCAACAGCGACGTCGTAAGACCGTGTAGAACAGCCGCTCTCCACGGCCGTTTATCTCTCTGGCTGGGAACCATGGGAAGTATAGTCTGTAGACATCTGGAAGGCCCCATTTCGGGAGAAAGTCATTCCAATCACCCAGGGGGCCTTTGTACGTGCGGGCCCCTTCTTTCCACTGGTTTTATCCGTCGGGTTATTATTATTTTCATTTGCTTTTTAAGAAACGAACCCCGCCTCACAACGCCTCTCCTCTCGCGTTCTGAAAAACGGTTGCCAGCGGAGGCGGGGCCGAGGAAATCCGTTCGCTCCGAAGGGCGCATGCGCGGCTTTCCTCGGCGTCCTCGCGGGGTTTCCCTTTTTCCAGAGCGCTTTTCTCCCGCGCGCGCGAGCTTCGCGTTTCCTCCCTTGGCCCGGAGCAGGGTGGTAAGTTTGCTGCGTGAGCGGCGCTCGCCTTTTCCGCCAGGCTGGGTGAGCGGCGCCGCTTTTCTGTTTCCCTTTTGCTTGCTTTCCAATCTGCGCCCGAGGACCGAGAAGCGAATACAGTGCAACTAGAGAAATGGGTTCAGTTTCTTCGTTTGAGATGGGAGAGTGATTCGGAGGAGCTGCTCCGTATGACAAGTTGGGAAGCTTGCTTTCTCTCTCTCTCTCTCTTTCTCTCCCCCCTCCCTTCTTTCGTTCGTTCGTTTTTGAGGTGGCTCAGAAAAGCCCGAGAGGGCTAAAACTATGAATGGGTGTAGGTCACACATTGTACGAAGCTCGGATTGTTTAATCCTGGCTTGCTGAACAAATCCCAGTTCGCTGGGTTTGCGCCTCACAGCATTGCGGCGTAGCGCGAGATCGGTTTCCGGGCGCAGTTTTCCTCTTGCGCTTAACTTTAGTAGCAGGCGGAAAATATTGAAATTGACCGGCCGCCAGTTCGCATCCGAGAGAGGAAAAAAACAGGTGGCTCGCTGTGGAATAGTTGTAATACGATGCTCGCTGACTGTAATGGACTTTAAAATAGTTTATAGGTGTGCTTTTGTAGTGTACGCGGGGAAATGCATGAAGTCTAGACCCTGGAAGGGTTAAAGTAGGCTTCCTGAACCTTGGCGACTCTAAGCTGTGCCGACTTCAACCCCCAGAATTCCCCAGCCAAAGCTGCCTGGGGAATTCTGGGGGTTGAAGTCCGCACAACTTAGAGTCGCCAAGGTCCAGGAAGCCTGGGTTGAAGGATCTGCCCATAATGGCAGGATAAACCGAATTCTGGAAAATCAAATCAGACATCAGGAGGGAGGGCTTCCCGCCAGATGTGGTTTTATAAGGAGAGCCCTCAGGTGCATTTTGGTGTTGAGGTTTCCATCTGGGAAAGAAGCAACGGGGGGGATGCATTCAGCCAGCTGGCAGCAAGTAAATTCACTAGATCTGGTGAATTTGGAGAGTAAGCTAGGATCTGTGAAGGTAGCAGCAGGATAAATGTGTGGGAGGTTGGGTGTTGATGAGGGAGCAGCTATGCCCTGGAACGAGAGGGCCTGGGCTCAAACACTCCCGAAAACCATTGTGCATTCCTTCTTTCCAACTTTCTTCTAGGTCTCTGACCTTATATATAATCAGGATTTAGAATTCCTAATGAACCTGTGGTGCTCCTTCTAGAAAAGAGATGGAATCTTTCTGCCAGGGAGATTCCTGAAGGAAGAAGATTGTGAGGATGTAAAATCCTGCCATTATAATTGATGGGTTTTGTAGTAATTAGTGTAGCATGCTGGCAGTAGGAGATGGAATTGTTGATTAGGGTTGTTAAGGCTTCAGTTAGGCTCCGGGCTGGTGAGATCAAAAGGCCGGCAGTTAGGTGTGGAATTTGCAGCTGGGACTCAGGCCATTAGACAGATAAAAGCAGAGGGGAGGGTTACTACAGCACCTAGCCGTTAAGGGGAGTGGCTGAGGAGGGAATGTTTACACCAGCAATTGCACCGGCAGTCCTCGCTCTGATCTTTGTATTGGAGCTGATCATTTGTATTGATGGAGAACTCTTACATATCCTCAGATGGCTTGTGTTGGGAGGCTCTACATTAATAACTAGGACCAGGTTCATCACAGAAAGATCAGACTCAGGATTGCTGCGCAGTTGCTGGTTTAAACATTCCCTTCTCAGCCACCCCCCTGTGCTCCTTCCTGAAAAGAGATGGAGTCTTTCTGCCAGGGAGATTCCTGAAGGAAGAAGATGCTGTTGCCTCCTCCCGGTTGAACCAGGGGCAGAGCAGATTTCTTTGAAGTAAAAGGGCTGGTGGCAGCTGCCATAGCCAGCTGTGCACTCAGAGCTGTGGGAAGCGTGCAGCAGGGCTGTGGGAGATCTCAAATGCCCTGCCCCTTGTGTACACCATCCCCAGCTTCTGTGGATATTAGAGTGTGCTCTAATAGATGGCTAAACATAGAAAAAGGAACTCTGGTGTTGGCCTAGTTGGCAGAACATGCTGAGCTATTTTGTGGTTGGTTTAGTTTTGATGACGGATGCTTCCCTCCAAAGGTCTAGGCTGAGAAGTGGTTTGCTCATGACTTTGACAGATTTTACATACGCAGTACTTAAATACAAATATATCATTCACATATATTATATGTAGCATTCATATGTTAGGGACATTTGCACTTGTATCATGGCCCTGAAACCATGCTGTATTTCCTAGAAGCGTTCTGTTTACTTTCTCCCTGTTCCTTTCTCACAGGCCTACAGGCCTTGATAGATAGCTGTGTGCATAGAAACAAGATATGGTGTACATTCCGAGGACAGCTTCTCCAGAGGAAAGGCACTGTTTAAGAACGGTCGAGGGGCCCTCGCAAGGATGGAAGGAAGTCCCTTATAAGGAGTGATGAGAGGGTAAAGGAAGGAAATTCCTCACATGGAATAAGGCTAAGGTGGATCATGGGTAACTGAGTAAGGGGTGGTCTTCTGAAGGAGCAGTTGAATGGAAGGTACATAATGTGCGGTAAGGAGGGGGTCCTGCGCAGCCGCCCACCTAACAGCTGGATGTCGTTGCTTTTGCGCTTGGGTGAAGAATAAAGAACTTAATTTCACGCAGCTGCCTGTGTCTTTGATCCCAGCTCAGAAACGAACCTGGTAAGGAAATATAAAAAATTTCTAACAGCTTCACAGTGTTGTGTGAATTTGGGTTTGGGGGTGATTCAGAATCACCCCCAAACCCGAATCGAGTATTATGTAAATGCCACTTTATGCGTTGGGTGAAGAGTATAAACTGCGATTTTGTACCAGCGGGGTAGTGTTAACAAGGCTCCTTTGCCAACATCTGGAGCACAACCACAGGTTTGTGACGTGGATGCTAGGTTGCCTATCCTAGAAGCCAGCTGGCCAGGTCTCCTGGGTTTGGGGGAGTAGGGATCCCCAAACTTCCCCTCCCTGCTGGGTCCAGCAAATTAAGGATACAACTACTGTGGAATATCCCTTTGCCTGTATCTTTTAAGGTGTGGTGTTTCCCTCCCTTGGAACTATCTAGAAAACTCATGTAAATTAGTACAAATATCTGTTTAGATCAGTGTATCTCAACCTGGTTGGCAGAGTGCTAGAAAGCATTTGGCCCAGGAGAGATCAGAAAAGTCACACACCAGGCATTTCTGTAAAAATAAATTTATTCACAGGAAGCACAAAAACATATTTACAGGCTTCGGCATTCTCACAGGCTTTCAGAGAGGAGAGAGATCTGCCTCAGCTGCTACTCTCTACATGCCTGAAGAGAAGGGAAAACTGAAACTAAAACAAGTCCAGGCAAGGTTCCTCCCCCTCAGTGCAAGTATTAACACCTGAAAAGGGGACAATTAAATTCAACCTCTTAACCCGGTCAAAATGATTAGTTACCATAGTAATCTTAATCTGTAGCAGAAAACAATATACTAACAAACCTTGGCCACTTGAAGATGTGTGGACTTCAACTCCCAGAATTCCTCAGCCAGCATCTCAAGAATTTTCTCAAGCCTTGTCATTGCAGGTTTCAGGGTCTGTACTCCTCAAACCCTTGGAATAAGTTATCAGAGATAATGAACTCTCAAACCACCTCCCTCAAAACAAGGAAAAACATAATGCACTCTTTAATAATTACAGGATCTCTGACTTCGTTTAGTCAGCAAGGTTTTGCTATGTCCGATTCCTGTTGCCCCTATTTACAGAATTTGTGGGTAATCCCTGATCCAACAAACTGACATGCTAAGTGAGCTTTAATGGTAGGAAGTGCTATCTCCTCTGCATCACCTCAGCTGGGCCTGTTCAAAGTCGTAGCAAAGCAAATGCCCAACATGCTAAGCTTGGATAGTGTTGGTTTTGGCGGGCTTAGCATGTTGTGTGAACCCAGCTCTTTTAATTTGTTTGTGGTTGCCTGCTTGGTGCAGATCCAGAAAATGAGTTAATTTAGTTTCATTGTGTTGTATAAACCTGGCTTATGTGACACTGCAGCAGGTCCCCGGTTTAAGAATGAGTTCTGTTCCTAAGTCTGTCCTTAAGTCGAATTTTATTGTTGGAAGGTTTCAAAACGCACCCCGCTTTTATATTTTTCCTTGGCAAACCGCCACCCCCCCCAGAACACTGTCTTCCCCCAATATTGCCTTCCCCTTGAGCAAGGTAAAAGGTTAAAAGTTACAAAATAGACTGAGTTCCAAAAGGGGATGCCAGAGAGTAATATGCAAAAGGAAGCCCAACTTTAAACAAAGGATTCCCTTCCAATTTAATCAGAAACCTTGGAACACAAAAGGCCGCTCATTCACAGAATTTAGCAGAGCCCATTCAGGTGAACAGCCAAACAGATCTCCATAATCAGATAACAAAAGGTCCCTTCCAAGGTGAACAGTCCAGGTTGTAGACTAAGCCACAGCCCCGCAGGGAACCCAGATGACCAGGAAACACCAACAGCAGGGGGCCTGACCACAGAGCGCCTCCTCTCTGAAATCCGGTAAACTGCACTTCTCTCAAGCTCCAAGGGAGTGGGAAAACCTTTGCATAGCAACCACCAAGCTCTCCTATATAAGGGGCTGGTGGGGAAATACATGAGTGCCCACCTTCCAACCAGCATACTCTGCACATTTTCTTGGAGAATAAAATTATTTCTGCTCAAGCAACTGCCTGCTTTTTTTAATTCCCAGCTCAGGATGAACCCTTGGTAAGTTTTCCTTCCAACAGTATGTAAGTCAGAACAGTTATTTAGCATCAGTTAGTCAAATGTTTGTCTTAACATATAGTATATCTTTTACCTTTCTATGCATATAAAACACTTAAACACTTCCAAATACACTAAAACATCTTTAACATAATAATACACTAAGTAGTATTGTGTATTTAACCCGAAACATTGTACTTAACTCAAATTTTTAATATAGTCTTTATGGCAGTCCATTCTTAACTAGGAGTTGTCTGTAAACTGGGTCTAGCTTTTGTTTACATCCACTGGGGTTCTTCCTACAGCTTTGCCCTCTGATTTGTACCCTGCTTGCTGGTTGGAGAACAAGTGTGGATTTTGTGTTCTCCTTTTCTCTTCCGTTTTGCAAGTAGTTACGGCCCTTCCAGCTCCTCTGTTACAGAATTTTCCCTTTCATTCACTCTCACCCCTCATGTTTGCTTACTTGGCTAGAAGAGATTTCGAGGGCTAGCCATTGTGTTTGGTTTTGGCATGAAGCAATGCAGAACTCAGCCTAAGCGTAAACCTGACATGGTGTAAAACAGTCGTTTGAACAAAAGCTAGACCCAGTTGACAGACGAATGGACTGCCATAAAGACTATATTAAAAATTCGAGTTAAGTACAATGTTTTGGGTTAAATACACAATACTACTTAGTGTATTATGTTAAAGATGTTTTAGTGTATTTGGAAGTGTTTAAGTGTTTTACATGCATAGAAGGTGCACTGCAGGAGCAGCATGCAGTCTGTGCTGTTTTCATTTTTATTTTTGTTCCTTCTCACCCTCACCCAGCAGCTGTTCTGAAGTTGGATCTGGTTGGCATTGTCAAAGAACAAACAGTAAATTGAGATCTCAAAATCATTCGGAGTATTCTTTGTATCATATTTTGGAAGAAGCCCCAGTGAAGCTGGGGAAATTTACTTTTTAAGTAGGCAAGCCTACAGTTGTATTTTGTGAATCAAGAAGGGAGAGTCTTTGCAATGGAGAAAAAAAAAAGTGTAAAGGATTAAGTTGCATTCCTTTCTCAAAGCTGTTTAGGATATATATGGGTAATAGAGTAGGATAAGCAATATGGTGAGAGGTTGGATACATTCTAAAGAACCATATTTCTTCATATTAATATCTTAATTTGTCTTCTAGATAAACTACTTACACACACGTGCACATATATATATATACACACACACGTATAGTATATTGAATTTCCAGCTTCACTACCATAAAGGCACAAGCCTTTTTTTTTTAAACCTTTTTCTGCCTTCCAAAAATGTTTCTTGTTTATCAAGTCCAGAGTATTGGAATGCTTTACAGGTGTTTTGTATGTTGAATGAAAACATGTTTTTTTTAGTTTTCATTAATAGCTTTGGAGAGGGAAGGGGAAACCTTGCATAACTTTAACACCTTTCAGCTGGTAGCTGTTGCATGAGAATATTAATGAACTGGGTGGGACTTGGTTGCTGAGGTTAATTTCATACTTGTACAAGTGGAAGGGGCCACAAGGGTCATCTGATCCAATTGTAGTAATCATTTAGTATTGGGATGGGAGACCATGCAGAATTGTAGCCTAGATTGGGAAGTAAAAAAAATTCTAGAAGGTGACAGTGGGAATCCAGACATGCTTTGCTGTCATGAAAATTACATGGAATTACATAAATCAAGCTTGACTCAAAGGAGAGCCAGTTTGGTCTAGTGGTTAAGGTGCTGGGCTAAAAACCAGGAGGCTGTGAGTTCTAATCCTGACTTAGGCATGATAGCTGGCTGGGTGAGCTTGGGCCAGTCACTCCCTCAGCCCAACCTACCTCACAGGGTTGTTGTGGGGAAAATAGGAGGAAGGAATATTAGGTATGTTCACTGCCTTTATTTATAAAAATAATAAAGGCAGGATAATAAATCAGTGTTTTTCCACTTTGGCAACTTTAAGATGTGTGGACTTCAACTTCCAGAATTCTGCAGCTAGCGTGTCCACTTATCTTAAAATTGCCAAGGTTGAAAAACACTGCTTTAAACAAACAGGTTTATCTGTAAATCTCAGATGCTGACTTCCATAGGGGCCTCAACTCATCTTTCTCCTGTGCGTACTGCACCTCATGGGAAGAGATCTTGCTCACAGAGGGGCCTTTTCTGATTCCTTTCTCCCTGTTGATGGAAAAGATGAAAGAGCATGTAGGGGGTGATTTGTTATGCTCCAAAATATACCAGTAGAGCTTTAGCTGCTTTTTTTTTTTTTTTTTTTGGCAGCAGCCATGCTGGGTGGGGAATTCTGAGAAATGAAGTCTTTGTACTTACAGGGAGGACTGCATTAAGCCTTTTTTTGGAGTCATAATGTACCATGTGGTTTGAGTGAATCCAACTGTTGTGGCTAATAAACCATGGGTTATATTTTACCTGCACTTGCAGATACCAAGCTTGATCAGTTTTAACCTTGGTAGTGTTGTTGTGGCTTGATGTATTGTGCAAAGTTGGTTAGTTTATATTTCGGAGTTGTGAGTGAGCCAGCAGGAACTAGGTTAAGAGGGTTGCATGAACGTACCCACTGAGTGCTTCAAAGCCATAGCAGTTGCTTCGCCTCTTTAAATCTTGTTAAACAGTTTGTGCTATGGTTAGATTCAAAGTAGTTGAACTCTGTATGTGCTGCCTTTGTAATGAGCTGCTTTCTAAACTTATTTCACTATTGTCCCAGATCACACTAAGCTTGCTTGCTTTTGGCTACATGTGTGATGTGAACCCATTCAGAGAAGTTTGGAAACATGATTTATGGGGTAATCCTGTGTGCATACTTGGTTAACAGTGGCTTACTCAACAAACCGTATTTTGATGTGTGAACCTAGTCCCTGGAAAAGGCTATGTTGGAAATATATACATGTTTTGATGAGATCTAAAATGAAGAGCTCCCTGCAAGCTGATCTGCTCTCATTATCCAGAGTCAATCCTCAGCCCCTTAAAGCCTCCTTGGGATTTTAAATCATAAGAGAGCAAAGAGAATGATGAGGCTGAAAGGGCTTTTTGGACGCAGCTTTCCTCAACCAAGTATTTTCAAGGCAGATCAGACCTTGCTACAGAGCCAGCATGATTAAAACGGCCTCATTGGCTAAAGTACAGGTAGTCCTCACTTAATGACCGTAATTGGGACTGGAATTTCAGTTGCTAAGTGAAGTGGTCATTAAGCAAATCCAACCCGATTTTATGACCTTTATTGTAGCAGTTGTTAAGCGAATTATTGCAGGCATTAAGTGAGCCATGTGGTTGTTCCCCATTGATTTTGCTTGTGGCTGGGAAGGTCGAAAATAGCAATCATGTGTCCATGGGACGCTGCGATAGTCATAAATGTGAACTGGTTGCCAAGTGCCCAAACTATGATCCCATGACTGCAGGGACGCTGCAATGGTCATAAGTGTGAGGACCAGTTGTAAGTTGTTTTTTAGCACTGTCGTAAGTCCAAACTGTCACTAAACAGGTGGTTGTTAAGCGAGGACTACCTGTAAGTAAATGGGAGCGGTAGTCCAGCAATTTAGAGGATAAAGACAGGACATAAAGCAGGCAATGCTCTGGAAGCAGGCTAGGCGCAAACAGCGTTCAGAAAAGCATTCATTTTTGTGAACTCAGCCTGTTCTTTTGTTTGCAGCCAATAGAATAGGAGGATCTCCCAGATCTTTGCAGGCTCCATTGCTTACAGAGGAAAATGACACTTTGTGCATGTGCAAGGGGGTGTGTCCACCTGTTTCCAATCTGCTTCTGTGAGACTGGGCTGAAGCTGCCGTAGCTAAAGATGAAGCAGGCACCTAAGCAGAGAGGACCGAAAGCCAGGAATCTTGTCTAAAAGGTCCCTTAAGGGAGGTAGATCAGAAGGAAACAGGCCATTAAGGAAACAAAGGGAAAAAAATGTCACCTGAACCAGACAAAGGAAGGTGGGCCTGAGCATGTGGAAAAATACCCCAATCCCAGCTATCAACAAAGCAAGAACTTTTGGGGATAAAAAGGGGTCCTGAAGGCTGGCTGGGGAATTCTGGGTGTTGAAGTCCACACATCTGAAAGTTGCCAAGGTTCAGAAATGCTGCTCTAGCTAGTGCCTGGCAGCCTAGTTGAAAAGGAGGTGAGTAACTGTAGATGAGTGTGTGTGTGTGTGTGTGAGAGAGAGTGAAAGAGCAAATGCAACCAGTAAAGTTTTGCTGTTATTTTAAATTCACTGGGTCTCCGTGTATTACAAAGAAGCTGTTGTGCCTCAAGTTTTTTTTTTTTTTTTTTAATAGTATGGCATAGCAGTTCGGTGTTCATGCTGCTTTTTCTTGCTGGGAAATCCTTGTGAGGTCCAGCAGCCAGATGTGTAGGCTATTTAGCCATGACAAGTTGTGTTGCTGGGGTGCACCATGAGGAGGCTGGTCTACATTGCAGCGAGTTGGGCTGAGAGAGAGGGACTGGCCCAAGGTCACCAAGCTAGCTTTCGTGCCTAAGGCGGGGCTAGAACTCACAGACTCCTGGTTGGAAGTGATTTGTGTGCGTCCCTAATTATTTTCCAGCTGTTGACCAGGGCTGTGTGTCTTGTCTGCTCTAGCCTCACCTATCTGGAAAACCCAGGTCGAAAGCAAGGGGGAGTCACAAGATCTGCATGCCTCAACAGGGTGTGAGTGTGTGAGTGAATGACCATAAGCCAAACCTGGGAGTGCATGTAAGTGTGCAATCAGCAGCACACATACAATCTCATTTAAAATACTCTAGGCTTACCCTGCTGTTGGCTGAAAAGGCTTCTAGAATGGTTTGGATACATGTTCCATTATGCTTACTTGCAGACTTATAATATAAAAGGTGGAAATCAAAAGGAAGGGGGAAGAGGAAAAATGCAAACTTGGGCACCAATTTTTTGCATTAAATTGCCGACAGTGTTATACCAGCTGGATATGATCATTTGAGAGATGCAGTGTAAGAAAGCTGGAAACCTAGCCCTGAAAGATACTTGCATTCTTGTTTAGGTATTTGTCATGTTCGCCGTTGCAATGTTTAAGGTTCATCGTAACGTTTTGCATGCCATGGTGCTGACGCGCGTTCCGGTTGGGAGGGAGCTGCTGGGAGACCTTGTACCAGGCTTTCTATCTGTTCTCATGGGTATGGAATGTGTTTGGGTTATCGTTTGTGTTCAAGGTCCTTTTTACCCGTTGATTAGCAGAACTCGTTAGGAGCACCTGGGATGGGGAATTTGAAACGGTTGTACGGGGGGAGGGCTTACATTCGCACCAAGGGTTTTTAGTTTGTATTTGGCGCGCTTTTGCTCATTCTCAGCTTTCTTTGTACTTGCATACTATTCTTAAATAAACCAGATTTGATTCAAGCTCTTGCTTGTGAGTCTGAGTATAATCTAGGATAGGCAACCATTACAGTATTAAAGTAGTCGCTATAGTTACTGTAGATGCGTGTGGCACATGGTCTGTGTTATATCTCTTGTACTTTTCAAGAGCTACTTGGTCACCTGTGGATGATTTTGTCTTTTTAGCCATAGATGAATAAAAGGCAGCCAGATACAACTAGTGGAGCAGAAATTCCAGGAGATGATTTCCTAGGTATCTCTTCATCTGCCTTAACTCTTTCCTTCTCTCTCTCCCCCCTGCCCCAGATATTTGCAGAACAGGAAATTGAAAAATGGGGAGACCCAGGAAAACGTCTGGCAATGTTGCATCTCCACGACCAGCTGCTGCAGCCCCAAAAGCAGGTCGGGTTGCTCCTCAATCATCTGCCTCTTCCAGGTCAACCCCTGCAACCTGCGCAGACCCAACGGGTCCTGCTCCTAAGAGTGGAAGTGGTAGAGGATCATGCCCAGAGAAGGTAGCCTGTGCCACAAAGCCCAGAGGAGCAAGGCAGAGTGGCCAGCCAAGGTCTGCAGCAGCCTCTGATGGCCAACGAACAGACGCAAGGAACAGCAGCGGAGCAGTGGCCAAGAGCTCCACTGCATCGGGTGGAGCAAAGTCTTCTGCTGCTTCTGGTGGCCCGTTACAGGCCATGAGCAAAACCCAAGGCAAAGGGAGGGACCTGCCTGCGCCCCTTCCCCCTGAAAAAGTGGCTGAGATCGAGAGGAAAACACGGGGTCAGCGGACAAACCCCGAATGGCACAGTTGGCGGGCGAACCGCATCACGGCCTCCATCGCTCCCAAGATCTCCAACAGCAAGTTTGCAAATGGCCGGACCTCAGAGGTGCCTCAGTCGTACCTGAAAGCGGTGGTGGAACCGGGTTCTGCGGTACAGACCCCGGCCATGTCTTGGGGTGTCCGCAACGAGAAGAAGGCAGTGCAAGCCTATGAAATCCTCAAGTCCAGCACAGCAAGGAAGAAGGTGAGTGTGCATGACTGTGGCCTCTTTGTGGACAAAGAAAAGACGTGGCTGGCTGCCAGCCCTGATGGCATTGTCCGGGAAGCGGATACCGGCAAGGAGCTCGGCCTCTTGGAGGTCAAGTGTCCCTACAAACACAGAAATAAGACCGTGACTGAAGCATGCAAAGACAAAACTTTCTGTCTGGAAAAGGAGGGTAGTTCCTACTCATTGAAGAAAAACCATCACTATTATGCACAAGTTCAGTATCAGTTGGGAGTCACCCGCCAAAAGAAAGCTGATTTTGTTGTTCACACCAGCAAAGAAACAGCAATCGTCCCGGTGGATTTTGATCCTGTTTACTGGAAGCAATCGGTACCCAAGCTAGAGAAATTCTACACAGATGCTGTAGTCCCTTATCTGGAGGAGAAGAGCAGCTCTGCAGCCTGGGTGAAGGAAGAATGAAGCTGGGGAGTTTCTAGTTTTTTCTTCAGAGATGTGCCTTCAAACGTTATCTATCCTCCTTTGCTGTTTCATCTCCAAGAGGACAGAAGGAGCTGTTGCCTTTGCGTTTGAATGCAGCTTTGTACATAGAGCAGCCTAGAGCATAGCCTGCCTGCTCTCTGTGTGCCTGTCCGCTAGCAGTTTAGAACAGCAGGGCTCCAGTGGCTGCATTCCTCCCAGAAGCATGTGAAAAAACACTCCCAGACCAGTGTTTCTCAACCTTGAGAACTTTAAGATGTGTGGCCTTCAGCTCTCAGAATTCTCCAGCCAGCCATGCTGCAGACTTCTGGGAGTTGAAGTCCACACATCTTAAAGTTCCCAAGATTGAGAAACACTGGACCAGACCAATGTCTAGAGGAGCCCCATCTTTTCTGCTGAAGGCTGTGAAAATAATTGCTTATCCTTTTATTGGACCAGGCAGCAGAGATCACACTGTAGTAGATCAGGAGGAGGAAAACCTGCCTTGCTGCTTTCGTAGTTCCAGATCTATTTCCATGTAACTTCTACGTAGACGATCTCTGAAGCCGAAGTGGTTTTTCCTTGAGATGTACTGACTACCAGAAGCACTAAGGGCCTGGAGCACGATATGCTAAAAATCAAGCACTTTAATGTTTTGATTGGTGGCAGAGCTAAATTCTCATTGAATGTGCTGACAGTATTTCCTGGGGCCTGCATTGTCCAAGAAATATCCTGTCTGATAGCAAAGGCCACAAGTCGCATGGAATAAGGTGGTTACCTGGTTAATTAAGAGCTGTAGGTTTTGAGCATGGAAGACTTCAATTTGGTTTTGATCCATTTCCTTTCTGAATTGTAAATGGTGTGGAACAGCATGCCCTAGGTTTTGTATCCAGAACAATAGGTTAACCAGCGGGGGAAAAAATTATATATTGTTTCCGCAAGAGGATCAACATGCTGACCCACTGTTTTTCAGCAAAAGTGAAAAAGCACCTCTGCTTGGGAAGTTAAAAAAAAACCTTTGTAATTAAAAAAAAAGCAAATTTTGGGGAATTGCAGCTGAGGTTTTGAAAAGGCGGTTTGTTTGCAACATTTTTCTTTGAGCATAGTAAAACACAGTTGCTTATGTTAGAGCATAGTAAAACACAGTTATGTTTGCCCCTGGCTTTAGTTGTGAAAATAAAAATAATTCATACTGGATATTGTCCTGTGGTCTTTAGTGCAAACGGAAATAGAGTGAGAAAATATGGTATAATGCCCTATTCATTCTTATTTTTACTACTTCCCCACCAAGAATATCCTAATGTCTTTTTGTTAAGGCAGGGAATTGATAATTTATCCCGTGCCTTTCTGCTCAAGAGCACAAGATGTCTGGAAATGAGGCTTAAATCCATGCCGTGAGGAGGAAAAAACAAAAGGAATTGATTTGGGATAGGTGCAATGATGCCACCTCTATTCCAACCCTGACTGAACTGTTGAGCCAGAGATTCAAGTGTCTGCCTTTAAAGCTTAACCTATTATTATTGGCATTAGAAACATTAACATGCCATGAGATTAAACTGAGCAAGCCTTGGCTCCAATGCAATCTTGCCTTGTGGGGTAGCAAGCAGGGGGGAACGAGAACAAATTGTGATGCACGGTAGTGGATGAGAAAGAATGGAGGTTATTGAATTCAAACTTGGGGATATCGGACAAGAGCCTTGCGTGCAAATGCAGTCTGTCCATGGAGTGGTGGTTTGATTTGCATCGAAATGAAGCAGTAACAGCTGCTTAAAAGTATTTTAATCTATACATCACTCAGACACCCAGTATACAGCATGTACTGTGCTACCTTACATTTTTAAAGAGACTAACTGTAAAAATGTAAACACTCAAGGGTGGGGGGGGGCAGAGGTACTGATTGAATCACAGGCAAGGTCTGGATTTTTGCTCTTTAGCAGTGACCAAGCAGCCTATTCCAAACAGGGCAAAACCACATTAAAACTTCTGCACATTCCGTGTGCCATCAGAACAGAGCTTTAGATCAACGTGTGGCTGAAGGTGCAACGCGTGGATGAGATGAAATAAAGAAGGCACATGGGTCAAATTGGAGAAGGCTCGGTGGATTGGATAGAACAGTGTTTCTCAACCGTGGCCATTTTAAGAGGTATGGACTTCACTCCCAGAATTCCCCAGCCAGCATGGCTGGCTGGGGAATTCTGGGAGTTGAAGTCCACACCTCTTAAAATGGCCACGGTTGAGAAACACTGGGGTAGAGTGACAGTCATCTTTGAGACAAGCATTTGCTTGCTGGCACAATTTTCCTGGGAACTACCAGTAGTTTGCATAGTACACAGATCTTGTCTTTCTTTTAGCAATCCCCAGAATGCTCTTCCAAAAGCAGCCTGGAAACAAGCAGGACCCAATCTGCTTCTGCCAGGTGGCCCACCATCCATCTACCTTGGCTCCCCCTTTTTAGATCCTAAGAGGGCCCCACTGCCTTTCCCAGTTTGCCCCCTTCCCGCGAGACCCACATTCCCTTCAAACAAGACAGTAGTGCAACTGGAAGTCTAGGCTGGGTAAGTGAGTCGAGTAGGTACAACTAAATATTTTCTAAGCCTCTGCATACCAAGTATGTACAGTAAGGGAATATTAAACCCCCCTTTCCTGGTCCAATAGTGACTAGCCTGGTGATAGCATGGCATCTTGCTCGAATGCTGAAAGAACGGGGAGCAGGATGCACGGCTCTGGTGTTTGATGCCAGCTGTCCTGGGGACAGAGCCCTCCAGAGGGGCTGCAGGAGATTCCTCCCTAAGCTGTGTGCGCACAAAGAGGGGACTGTCCCCCTGGAAGTGTGCTTTTGGGAAAGGGGTCAAGGAGCTTCCCAACCCACTGTTCTAAGGGGCAAAGAACGACCACAAAACCGGGGTGCGCAATCTCACCCATTCTAAGTCCAAGCAGCTAGCGTACCACAGAGAAATTCTGTTTGGGCCTACTACTCCCTTTTTTGTCTGCTGAGAAAAGGCACCTCTGCACAAGGGCAGAGAGGCTACTGGCTGACTTAGTGCATTGCCTGCTGCAATTCCACCCACCCCCTCCCCAGACGTCCCCCGCGCCTGCCAGGCGTCTGTGCATTTGCTGCTCTAGCATAACCCTGAGATCTCAACAGCACCCTCGACAGACCATTTCGGGAAAGAACCTCAGTGTGTCCTCTTCCCCATTTCGACATTTGGAATAAGATACCCATGTCAACGTTTTGGAAACTCCCAGGGATGCCTCGCTTCTCTCCCTAGGGCAGTTCCCACATTTTGATTGTCTTGGCAGCAGAAATCCAATCAAAGCTCTGAGGGCGGCCCCTCATCCCGCCCAGCTACAGTTAATCACAGAAGCGCTTGCGGGGGACGGTCCGGGCTCTGTTTGACCGGCGAATCTCTTGCTTTGCGTCACGGCAGCGTTGACAGATGAAGATCTCAGGCACGTTGGACTTGCGAATCTTTGCGCAGGAGAGGTGTATCCAAGTAGCGCACTCGTTGCATTCGATCATTGGCCGCCCAGCAAAGGGCTTTAAGCAGAAGCAAGTGATTAAATCCCAAGCATCATCTTCTGCGTAGGATGAAAAAGGAAGTGTTAAAAGCAATGGACGGCTCCTTTGCTTGGGTTTCTCAGCCAGCACATCCCGATCTAACGTTGTGGTTAATAAGAGATTTTCTTTTTAGGCTCTTTAGAGATTAGAAATTAGCCCTGTTTTAACTTCCCTTCACTTTTAACCCACTTACCTTACACAAAAAGTTTTAAATGCAATGCCTGTTGTGATTGAGCGAGCCTCTATGGGCTTATGAAAGAACCCAACTAAAATGCATTTTCTCCCCCTACTGGCAGCTAGTGATGCTACCATAAGCCTCGATCAACTCACCATCTGTTTTGGAGTCTGAGGCCGCAACAAACTCCTTTGGCAGATCTGCAACGGGGAGAGAGAGAGACGTGTCAGATAAAGAGGGTCGTTGCGTTGGAATTCTGACCTTGGATACGCTGCTTACTGCCTGGGTGCGCATAGCACCCTTCAACCCCAACAGAGTAGGCCATAGAAAATTGAATGAAGCGGACACTATGCCTTTAATTGACCTGGTTAAGGAGGTTGTGTGAATCTAGCCCTTTAATTGACCTGGTTAAGGAGGTTGTGTGAATCAAGCCGTTCTCAATCAACAGACTCTGGAAAATTCTTGTAGTTTATTGGATCCTGGTGTTAGACTGTAAACGTCATGTTGCCTAACCTCTACGTGCACAAAGTCCACTGACTGTAGGGAAATGACGCCATTTGGCACTCGTCACGGTAATAGGATCACTCACAGGGAAGATACAAGCCAAGTCACTTCCAACGGTTCTCTAGGGCAGGCTGGGGAATTCTGGGAGTTGAAGTTCACACATCTTAAAAGTTACTGAAGCCGAGAAACACTGCTCGAGGGGGCCACTGTGTTAAAGGCCTGTGGGCTACATGGATCAAGGTTTGATGGTGGAGCTGGTTAAGGGGATCAACCTTGTTGGATTTCTTCTGAAAGTACCACCACTTGCATACTTACTGCTAAGCTGTGGGCCGCCTCCTTCAAGTTCTTCCGTGCTTTGCCCCACAACATTCCAAGAGGCAGGGCTGATTCTCTCCTCCTCAGGCTTCTCTTCAGTGTAAAGCCCAGGGATCCAGTCTTTCTCCAGGAGAGGTCTGGATGGGAGTTCCTGGAGACAGGGTTTCAGCTCCTTCGCTTCCTCACAAGCCTCAAGTGTTCTCTGCACATGGTCCTTCAAGGGGATCAACCCCTTGTCCGCCACTTGGTTCACACTGAGCTTCTTTGCCGACTGCTTCCTCTTCTTAGTTTGCTGGTGCCGACCGGTGCAAAAGCTACTGGCAACGTTAGGGCAGCTCAGCAGCTCTCCTGTCCCCTTGTACACTCTGCTCCTGGCTCCTCCATCATCTGAAAGCACTTGGGAGTCGCAGGACTGCGATGATCCCCAACTGTCACTGTCTTGTGTGCTTCCTGTACTGTTCTGAGGGCTCCTGTTGCCTCGATATGTCCATGGCTCATTCTGGGAGTGGAAAGAGAGAACGTCACGAGACCTGCCTTACAGTGGACAGGAGAGGCTGGGAACCCCCAGCAACACAGAATATGAAAGCAGGGAAAGAGGAAAGCACATGGCTCCGTGACCTGCAACTTTTCTTACCTCCTTTGGATATGGAATGTAGCCTGCGTAGGCTAGCACAAAGGTGCAGAACTGATTGAAGTCTTCTACAGTTCTCTGTCTTTTCTGGGGGGGCTGCAAAGACACATGGGTTTACAATCTGGATCTCAGTACCTTAAGGGTATCAACAAACTTTTTTTTTTAACCCGTTCAATCGTGTCTGATTCTCGGAGACTGCCTGGACAAGTCCCTGCAGTTTTCTTGGCAGGGTTTTTCAGAAGTGGTTTGCCACTGTCTTCTTCCTGGGGCTGAGAGAGAGTGACTGGCCCAGGGTCACCCAGCTGGCTTTGTGCCTAAGGCAGGACTAGAACTCTGGGCCTCCTGGTTTCTAGCCTGATGCCTTCACCACTACACCCACCTGGCTCTCACTTTGATACTTAGATATTTACAAACTAGTTCAGCGTAAATAGTAAGAGTTTCTGTGACACCGCCCCAACAAGTGGAATGCTGTGAGAACACAGCCAATGCAGGTTAGTCAACAAAACTCAGGCAATCTCTGATATCTGTCCCATTCCGTTCCACCCTACTCGTACCAACAAACTACCATCTTGCCAATATGTCCTTGGTCAGCACTGTGAGCAAAATACCCTTTAAGGCAGATTGCTTGCTGTCCAAATATAAGCACCTCCCTTACTCAGAGACAGGCCATTGATCATCCCAGCTCAATATCATTGACAGTCAACATGCAACACCAGGTCAGGCAAAGACATGGGGTGCACCTCACACAAGGGGCTAAGCTTGGTTAGCACTGAACCTGGTTTGTGTGGGAGATTTCCCCTTTCAAACCATCCAACGTGGCTGGCTGATAATTCTATTATTTAATTACACATCATGTGAAAAATGCTTCCTTCTCTCAGCCCTGAATCTCCCTGTGTCTAGTTTCAGTCAATGACTTCAGGCGCTAACACTGAGAGAAAGAGAATGCATCTTTTTTTGCCCGGTGCTTATGCTGTGTGATTTTGTACCCTTCTAGCTCTATCATGTCTTCCTTTATTATCCTTCAGCCCAAGCTAAAGTGCCCCCACTGATGTAGTCTTTTCTTGTAAGGGAACTGCTGCAGCCCACTGATTTTTGGGAACTAGCTCTGTAATGATGATCTTAAAGTGTGAGCTGACCAGAACTGTACGCTGAACTCCAAGCATTGTCGCGTCATAATGTTTAAACCCAGCCTAAATCCTTCAGTGTAGTTTTACAAACACGGAAAACAGCTTCATTCAAAAACCAAGTTAAAGATGATTTGGATATACAGCCAGGAGACATTTTACAGGCAAAACATGCTTTCTGCCTCTGTGACACTGTCACTTCCCCCGAGGATCCCAGCTTATCTTAACACAACGTGGGGAGAATTTTGTTTTTAACAGTCGGCACATCGAGCTTCCCAAGATAAAATAAATATTATAAACAGGGAGAATACACAGGCCACCGAATCTCAATTTCTTAGCACGACAGATAGCGCAGTTTGGCCCTGGGGTTTTCTTGGTCCCAAAACCAAAGAGAAAGAGAGTGGATTCCAGCAGTAAATTTCAGAGCCGCCAGAGACGGCTCTCCAGGGAAAGGAACTCTCCTGCTATTTGGTGGGGAAAATGGTGATAACAGTGATAATGGTGTGGAAGTGTTGAGACATTTCCCTGCAGGCTCCCTGTCAAAGCAAACAAGTTCTCTTGCCCTGCAGACAAAGGAAAGCAGGAGCTCAGATTCCAGCCAAAACAAGGGAGGTGGAAGAACTCTTAATATCCCCCTTCCCCATTTTGAAGCATACCAGGACAGCTTTTGCAAAAGGCTGTGCTTCAATAGCCCCGCATTGATTGAAATGCCCTGCCAAGCTGTCCAATGGCCCTTATGGAGAAGGGAGAGAACCCTAAGAAATGACAAGGGGAATAATCTGGCCCAGCCCCCCAAGTTGAGAAGGAGGCAGGGCAAGTAACTGCCCTGTGGGAGAAAACCTTCCCCCCTTCAAAAAGGGGGGAGGGAGGATGGTTAGAGTAAAGGGCGGAGTCTTTCCTACCCTCATGTCTGTAAGGAACTATAAGCTCCCCTGGGGAGTACTTGGAAGAAAAGGATGCTGTTCCTCATGGAGGTTACATTTAGGGAAGAGAAAGTTGTCTGAATGCATCCAGGCCAGGTTCCCTAAAAAGGAGGCTTTCCTGCCAACTCTCGAAACAGGAAGAGAGAGGGGCATTAATGGGAGTAAGATTATCACAACAAACACAAACTAACTACATCCATCTTTGCAGGGAGGGAGAGGAGGAGATAAGCCACCAGGGTGACCCTGCGACTAAGGGGGCGGAGCCACCAAACCCTGGAAATTTCCTTTTTCCGAGTGGAGAATTGTCCTCTCTACACACCAAGACCTCAGCAGAGGCGGCGGGAGACCCCCCCCGCAAAAAAATGGGGGGGGGGAGGAGAAATACTAAGGGAGAGGGCAACTCACCAAAATGCCATCCGATCGTGCGGCGTAAAAAAATAAAGAACGAAAGCAGGCCAGCTGAGCGCGCGGAGCTCGCGCACCACACTCTCGGCCCCCCTCCACAAAGGGACCAAGCGAACTTTTTGCCCCCCGCCCCGCCCCATGCTGGGCCGGCTTCTGCCTGCGCCCCGAGCCAAGGACACCGGGAGGGCCGGGCTCCAAACCACGCTCCCACTCGGCTGGTGCTTAAGATGGCGCCTGCGCCACCGCCACCGTCCGGGGAAAAGACCGGGGGCACACGGGGGAACTTCGCCGCCGCCGCCGCCCCGCCGCAGCACCGGAGGGAAGGAGGCCAGCGGGCCCCGCCCCGCCGGGCTCCCCCGCTAAAAGGCTCCCGCGCCAGAAAACGCGGGACTGCGCTGCCAAACTCCTCCCCGGGCCCCGGAGCCGGGGCGGAGCCGCCGTCGCGCCAAGGAGACCCGGAGAGCGCCGCCCCCCCCGCCAACCTGAAGGCGCCCGCTCTCCGCCCCCGCTCCAAAGCAGGGGGGGGTGTCTCCACGGGGCCGCCGCCAGCCCGCCCCCCCCCCCGTCGGAGCCCGGCCGGTGGGCGCGCCCGCCCGGTTCCCTTCCTCCCTGCCCCGCCGCTCTCCTCCCCGAGGGCTGCGCGCCGCTGCCACCCGGGCAGGCGCAGGGGACCGGGACGCCAGCTCGCACTCACCTCGTCGAAGGGGGGGACGCCCGGACTGGGCACGGGGCTCGCTCCTGAAGGGGGAGAGAGGAGATGGGGCGGTTAGTCGCGCCGGGAAAGCAGCCGCCCTGCCCCACCCCACCCAGCGCGGCCCGGACACCGTCGCCCTCTGCCCGGGAGGCCAGGCGCGCTTTTGGCCCCGGCCCGGGGCCTCCCGCTTGCAAGCAGCCCCGCCACCCCCCACCCCCCCCGCCGGCACCGGGGGCGAAGCTGGCGGCTGCGCGGCGCACCCACCTGCGTCCTCCTCGGGGCTGTTCATCCCCGCCGCGACTCGAGCCGACCGCTGGTCCGCCCGCCCCCGCTCTCGGCCGCGGCTCCCCAAGTGCGGGCGCGCAGGGATCGGGCCGGGGCGGCGAGCTAGGCCGGCTGACCCCGGGCGGCGGAGCAGCGGGATCGCCGGCACCGCGCGGAAAGCGGGCTGCGGTGCTGGGCGAGAGCCGGGCAAGGCGAGGGCGAGGGCGGCGGCGGCGGGGCGCGCTTCCTCCTTCTCCGGCGGCGACGCAACGAGGGCTGGCGGGACTCGCCGCTCGCCTTCCCAGCCCCCTGCTGCAACCGGCGCCGGCTGTTGAGCGCCAACCCCGCCTCCCCCGGGCCGGCTCCGCCCAGCCAGGACTGGCGCGGGAGGGCAGTACCACCTGGGAAGGAAGGGGAAGGGGCGGGAGCGCGCGTGCAGAAGCCAGCGCGGGGGGAGCTTCGACGGAGTCCTCCTCCCGCCCCCCCTTCGCGCTCACTCCCTTGGATTCGCCTACCAGCTGAAGCGCCGCGGGGGGCCTGGCTGTTTTGCCCCGCTGCCCGGACATCTCCGCCAGCGCCTGGCTGGGCGACGGCATCGCTCTAGAAGGGGAAGGTGCCAGCTTTGCGCCAGGATCTCCGGGCAGAGAACCAACTTTCCCTCCTTCCTTCCTTCCCTCCCGGTGGGACAGCCGCGGGGATTTTCCATCCCCGTCCCGCCAGAAGCGCGGGGTGATGGCGCTTTCCCCCTTCTCTTTTGCCGAAGGGGGCCGAGGCGCACCCGAACCGGCTTGCGAGGCTTCCTCACGTCATCCCTGGGGCCTTCCAGATGTGCCTGACTCCGGTTCCCGTCCTTCACAGCCTGCAGAGCTGAGTGGGCGAAGTGGTGAAAGAAGGAGACAGGAGCCTCCACAGACGCTCCAAGGGCTGCAGGTCTCGGAAAGCCTACCGGTTCCTACTCCGGATGGACATTGGGTGTTGACGAAGGGAATTGTACTCTTAGTTTGCCAGGGGTGGACGAAGGCTGCTTTTTCCATCATCTTCCAGCGGCATGGATAAAAAGCCTGTGGGAAGTTTTCTTCAGTCTTCAGATTCACAGACTCTTCTGGGGTAAAAGCCGAGGGAAGCAGTCCTGCTTTTGTGGCCCTGCAAACTTTAGAGTGGAATCTGACCGACTGCTGTGTGGGATTGCTCAGGCCAAGGGTCTGATGCTCAGCGGAACTGAAAAACTGTTCTTTCTTTTTCAGGCATGTTTAAAGCACCATCTGATTAACCTGTGCCCAAGACCATTTTGCAAACAGGATGTAACCAGGTGATTCTGAGGGTCTCAAAGGGAACGACCGGTGCTTTTGTGTGCATAGTGCATTCTGAGTGGAGGGTTGGTTCCTGCTATGTGCCATGTTTCAGACAGAGCATACTAAAACTTAGTTTTGCTGGAATAATAAAACTGGACCATCCTGTTTCAGACTGTAGGTGAACATCCGTATAAATAAATGGTATTTTAAAAAGTTAGTTTTAACTGAAACTTAACAATTGTTTCACTTTCCCTGTCTAACACATTTGCCTTGGTTTGGTACATTAATTTTCATTAATACCTCTTATGGTTTATGTAATATCCATTGCAAATTATTCAGGTTCTCAGCCTTAACTTCTGCATAAAAAATGGACACTTTTGCATGCCCCCCAACTAACCTTGCCTTTTGTTACAAATGCCCCTTATGCATTTATCCATGAATACACTGAGCAGTCGAAGAGACATCACCCATTTTTGTTTTACTCCTTGTTCAACACTGAATTATCCAGTTAGCATTCAGTTTATTCCCCTATACTGTAGCCTTTACTTCCATCAGTTATACATTCATCTACCAACCTTCAAATGTGGAAAACATGTCATAATTCAAATCTATTCACTTTCCCTAAATCAACAAATGCACAGTAAATTTTTGTGCTTTCATACATTTCCCAGTGATGTGCTGAAAAGCCAAAACCTGGGTTTTCACATCTCTTACTCAGCATAGAGCCACACTGCACTTCCCAAACTTTGTGTATTGTTGTCTTGTACCCTTGTGATCACAATTCTGCCAAACAACTTCCCCAGCACAACTTAAATTAGTCCCTCTGCAGTTTGTGCGTTCGCTCTGACAACTTCCTTTAAGTAGCGGGACAATAACAGCATTCTTCTGGCACAGATGTGGTCTTCACACAGCCACTCTGTTTGCAAACCACATCTGTATTTAACATTTTTTTCAGTTATACTCTCCATCCCTGAAGCATGTTACAACATGTTCACAGCATTTAGGACTTCCTTTTCATCCGTATTTTTTTTCTTGGACGTTCACATTTAGAGTGGCCGGTTCAGTGGCACCACCTTTCTCATGCAAAACTAACATACTTTCTGCAGCATTCCCTCCCTCGAGTTTCAATCCACATCATTTTTATTTTCAGTTCCACGCATTGTGCTAGAAGCTTTCTATTTAGCTTTCTTCACTGACTTCCAAAACAATGTTTAATGTTTTAATTTCTATAAAAATCGCTCTGCATTTTGTAATATTACCCATTCTCTTTAACTGCGTTATTTGCAACACTTTATATGTGGATTATACATCTTTTCGTCATCTTTTCTGGAGCGATCGTTCTCTTACCTCCCAGCAAACATTCTTTTTCATACTGCCAATTAGTCCAACTCCACACACTTCTGTGGTATTGTGTAACCCAGGGTTTCTCAACCAAGGTTTTGTGGCACCCTAGGGTTCCGCAAAGGGTCACTAGGGATTCCCTGGGAGATCATGATTTATTTAAGAATGATTTCAAATTCGGGCAACTTCACATTACAGACGTAAATTTCATTCTTTATTTTCAGTTTAAGAACACTGTTAGGTAAAGGTAAAGGTTTCCCTTGACATTAAGCCCAGTCGACTCTAGGGGGCGGTGCTCATCTCCGTTTCAAAGCCAAAGAGCCGGCGTTTGTCCATACACACTTCTGTGGTCATGTGGCCGGCATGACTACACGGAACGCCATTACCTGCCCGCCGAAGTGGTACCTATTAATCTACTCACATTTGCATATTTTCGAACTGCTAGGTTGGCAGGAGCTGGGACTAGCAACAGGAGCTCACCCCGTCATGTGTATTCGAACCGCCGACCTTCCGATCGGCAAGCTCAGCAGCTCAGCGGTTTAACCCACAGTGCCACCGCATCCCTTAAGAACACTGTTAATGCATATATAAAGGCATACCCATGAAACAAATATAATAATTTTGTAACTTCTGGCCTATATTTGAGCCTGAATGTGCAAGGGTTCCCCGAGGCCTGAAAAATATTTCATGGGTTCCTCCAGGGTCAAAAGGTTAAGAGGGTGGTATAACCCAATTCTTTTGACTCTCTTCCAAGCAGCTTCCACATCCTGTTTCCTTGTCCACTTTCCAGTCATTCTTTTGAGAGAATGATCTGTCTTCTTTTTCGTAAGGACTCATAGTTTTTCTTCCTATAATCATTCTACTTACACTTTTTTTCTTGCTTCATTCCTCCATTTTTCCCAAGGTATACTGTTGACACTTGCCAGAAATGATGTGTCCCATATTCAGAACCTGTCCTCATCCTTGTCTCCTTCTTCACTAATTCTTTGAGTCTTTCATTATAAATAATACAGTCAATCATGCTTTTAGGTGTATGTTCATCTTGGGAGCATCCTGTCCAATCAGGCAGAATTAGCCTGCTCCAGTTCCCATCCATTAAGCTATGTCATCTGATGGGATCTAGGAAGTAGACCTTCTTTGTTATAAAAGACTACCTGGGCAGGCAGAATATATGGATGAGGCCTTTCTTCATCAGATGAACAGTGTCTCAATAGCGGTAATGGTGGTTTTCAGTTATCCTGACATCTGCTAAAAATCTAACTTTGCCAAGAATCAGAGGTCCAACAAATCCTTGTCCTGTCTCACTGACAACTTCATTTGTCAGAAGGTGCAAGAAAGAACAAGGGGGTCTGCTTATCCTGCACTTTATCCTCACCACGAGGGATGAATTGGCTGAAGCAATAAAGGTATTAGCATTTTGGGGGAAAGTGATCATACTGTCTTTATGATATCTGTAAGATGAGCAACCGAGAACAGGTAGACCTGCATACAGGACTTTAGAAGAGCAAATTTTGTTGAGCTCTGAGGAATGTAGATCAGATCCATCCACTGGTTTGAAATCCTGAAGGAGAAAAGTGTCCAGGAAAGATGGGAAAATGAGATCCTGAAGGCATGATTGCCAACAATCCCCATCAGAAGGCCAAAGGGGGATGGGGGAGGCCATTGTGGATATATGGAGAGCTCTCTGAAATGCTAAGAAGAAAAAGGAACATGTAGAGGAAATGGAAGGAGAACATCACCAAAGCCGAATACAAGGTAGTTGTCCTAACAAGCAGGAACCATGCCGAGACGAGGAATAGGTCTCTAGTGTTTTATTACTGCTACATTAGACAGAAAATCCTACCAAACTGAAGCAGTGTGAGAAAACCCATACAGATAAACCCCAAAAGTCAAGGTGGGTCTGTTCTGGGTCTTTTTGAGTGGCAGCTCAAAGTCTCTAAACTACGCATGCGTTTTCCCGCCTGGATAGGGGCCCCCTCCTGCTCACTATCAGTGCTCATGACAGTAGTCTCCAGAAAGTTCAAGAATTCTTTCAGAAAAACTAAAACTCAAAACGAGTTGAGTTGTTGTGACATGCCATCAATCAATCGATCAATCAATGATTTAGATACGTTAGAAATAAAAGGAAAATTGATGGGGATGTAGATCCTTGTTTAAAGAAAGTGGTAAATTGGTAAGGCAGAACTTCTCAACTCCTGTTTTGTCTGTTTGCTCAGAAGGGAAAAGAAGCCCGAGCTGATCATTGCCGTGCCACTGGGAGAATGAGTGAATTTCAGCTTAGGATAGAAAAGCAAAGGGTAAGAGAAAATTGAGCTAATTTAAATGAATTGAAATCTCCAGTGCCAGATGAATGTACAGATGAAATCTCCCATGTACTGAAGAAACTAGCAGAGGTCACAGCAGAACCATTCTTAGTTTTCTTTGATATCTTCTGGAGGACTGCTGAGATCCCAGAAGACAGGAAGAAGGCAAATGTCATTCCCATCTATCAAAAGGCGAAGTTAAGTGTCATCTTGACATCTCTACTGGGCAGGTCCTTGAACAGATTATCAGGCAACATAATTGTCAGCACTTGGATAAGCATCCCGCAATTAATAGAAGCCAGCATGAGGTTCTTGCAGACAAATTATGCTACACTATCCTGATTTCTTTTGAGAGAATTATTAGCTTAATAGTTGAGGGGACTGCTGTAGACATGATGGATCTGAACTTCAGCAAAGTCTTCATCGGATAACCTCATGATACTCTCCTTCAAAACATGATAAAATATGGACACCCTTTGGGTGTGATCATTCAGCAAATGAACTCTGGGTGCTTTTTAATGGCTCCACTACAACTTGGAGGGAAGAACTGAATGGAGTGTTCTGGGCCCTGTGCTTTTCAACATTTTTATCAATGATTTAGATGAGGAAGTTGAGGGATCACTTGTAAAATTTGCAGAAGGCACAAAACTGGTAGGGATGGCTAATAATTTTTGAGTGGAAGAACAAAGATTCAAAAAGATCTGGACAGGCTTGTGTGAGCTGAAATGAACAGAATGGAATTTAACTGAAGTGTCACGTTCTAGATCTGGCTAGGAAAAATGAAAGGCACAAATATAGCATGGGAGAGACTTGGCTTGGCAGCAGTACATGGGAAAGGTGTCCAGATATCATTGTTGACCATGAATTAGTGGTGTGATACAGCTGCTAAAAAGGTAGCTGCTATCTTAGGATGCATTAACAGGATCAGAGTCCAGAACATGGGAATTATTTGTTCTACTCTGTTCTGTCCTGGTCCGACCTCATGTGGAGTTCTGCATATAATTCTGGACACCAGAAGTCAAAAATAGTGTGACAAATTGGAGCAACTTCAGGGGACAGCTACCAATATTGTGAAGGATCTGGAAACCAAGCCCTATGAGAACAGTTGGAATCTATGTTTAGCCTATAGGAAATATGACTAACCGGAAATGTAATAGCCTGAAGGGTCATCACACAGAAGAGGAAGTTGATTTATTCTCTATTACCCCAGAGAGCAGGACCAGAACCAGTGAATTAAGCCTACAAAGAAGTTTCAGTTCAAGCTAGGCATCAGGAGGAACTTACTTAACTTTACAAGCTGTCAACCAGTGCAACCAGAGATCCTGAGAGTATGGATGATGATTTTTCAGAGATGTATAGTGGATCCTGCACCCAATGAGGGATGGGTGGAGATGGGCTATATGATCTCTACTTTCTCTTCCAACTCTGCTTCTGTGATAACAATCCAGCCTTTTTGACCTATTCTCTCACCCTTTCACTCATAATCTAAATACCACTAAACTCTCATGTCTGTAACCTTCAACTGGGCAAAACGGTGCATTGTAGGGCAACCGTTTTTGAACCAAGGTACCTCAAATGGGCTAACTTACAGAATGTGTCCAAAATCCGGGACCCATGACTCTTGTGGAATAGAAATTTGGTAAATTTTGTAAAACGTTTTATGACACAAAATTATCATAAAACATTTTATGACGTAATACATTTCCTACATGTCATAAAACATTTCCTGTGGTCAACTCCTGGTGTTTGACTGGGCTATACAGTTCAATATGGGCTATTTTCAAGGCACATACATCTCTCTTTGAATTTTTAAGAACTTTTCCAGGACATTAGCAGCCTCTGCTATTGTTGGAGGCATTGAGGAATCTGGAGATATCTCTGAAACGATGACCCAACGGGTACAGGTTGTCTAGTAATTTTGTAAAGCCTTTTGGTCCAGGCAAATGGGAAAAGTGGCACTTAGGAAAAGCAGACATTCACAGGTCCTGATGCAAAGGCAGCTTGTTGTATTGTTTGGGTTTCATTTGTATACAGCTGCTTTACCCAATGTGTTTAACCTGGTCAGGTAAAGACCAAGCTCAACATGATTGTTTACTGAATCATGGTTCATTTCTGTGGTTTAGTAGGCTGGGAGAACAAGGCTGAGTAGTTCATTGTTGTGCATGCAAAAGATGGTTTACCTTGATAAACAGGCTCAATGTGTTGTGCGAATGTAGATATTCAAGCCAGTGTTCAGACCTGTTCCTTGAGTTCACCGAGTACCCTAATACTCCCAATGCCTACCCTACACTCAATGAGTATCTGCTACAGTATTCTTCCTTTATCTGCTTCTGGACTGTTTCCAAGAACATTTTAGCAAACAACACAGAGATTCTATGCTGTCCAATTAGTCGATCATACAAATGCACTTTGTGAATGGAGTATACCGTCCGCTCTCCTGGACGCTTTTTTTTGGGCCAAGGTAGAGCTATTCATGCTGCTAAAGAGCAAGTAAATGAAATCCAAGACCAGAGAGATCCCATTTTATTTACACAGTGATCTCAGTGCTGATGAACAGGGGGTTGAAAGTGTATGTTGCAATGTAAAACCCCTTAATGTTATTATCAAGACGTGGTGCGTTAGCTGGGATAGAACTTAGTCCTACAAGGAGTGTAGGCCTTTCGAGACTCGGGAGACTAATGTGGGCACGTGGGCCACTTTTAGCGATAAGCCCCCAAACAGAAGAGCCACGGCCACCACCTTCTGGCAGAAGAGGAGAAGCTGCTGCATTTCCACCACCCGGCACGCTGCATCGTGGGACTGTCTGTACTGCGTCTACCTCATTTCAAGATCACATCTGAGAGCAGTGGTGAGGAGGGTCTCCTATCAGCATACAGAAAGCATCACCTTCTGAGTGGGAAAGAAAGGGACCTTTGAGGCCACGCCATGGAGAGAGAAGCCGTTTCAAGAGAACCTGGCTTGTGCGCTCGAGTGGTGCTTGGAGGGGCCGCACCTCTTCACAAAAGGCAGGGGGAAGGAAAGGAAGGGTCCTCACCCTGCCAGCGTCAAAGGGATGGTTTGGAGCTCCGCCCCGTTTCTGGGAGGAGCTACTGCATGTGCAACATCTAGCAGCATCCGACACCCAGAAGCCTTCTTACATTCCTCGGCAGTGGGTTCGGCTCTACAAACAGGCAGGGGGAGAGAAGGGGCTACTGGGAGCAGCAGCTTCTCCTCCCCACCCCAACTGCCCCTCCACTAAAACAGCCCTGGATGCCCCCACCTCTCCCTTTGCGGTCCTTCGGTCCCTGCCCAGCAGAGACGTGGCACAGATCGAGCAGCAGAATTGGCGACTCGGTTCCTTTCTTCCTCTCTTCTGCAGTCCCCAGCAGATGCTGGTTTCTTGGGGAAGGAAGGTCAGCTCAGCAGATGGCACAGCCAATGTTCACCCAATGGCAGTGGAATCCCCTGCGACCCTGTCGGGCAAGCGGAGGGCTGCTGTGTGGTGTGCTCCCCACCAGCTCACGCACGCAGTCTGGGCACTCCTGGCTTTATAGAAAACCTTCCTTCCGGAACTGCTCCTGCAAGATGTCTCTGTACTCATCAAAGCCTCCCTCAATACGCTGAACAGTGCCGTTCCCGCACACCCACAGCTCCTTGCACACCAACCGGATGAACCTTTCATCGTGGGAAACCAGGATCAAGCCGCCCTAGAACAAGAGGGAGGAAGGAAGCCTCACATCATAACCGGGGAGAGCTTAGGCTCCAAAGTTAGCTAGTAGTCTCTCCTGCTCCCTCATCACAACTTTCTTGCTGTTTGGTTCTTAATACAATTAAGATCCTCCCTGCCATTGGCAGTAACTGAATTTCTACTTGAAGGCCTGCTCTGCATTATGATCTTCAAACTCCTAAGCGGGTGACAACAGCTGGTTGGCCTTATCTGAGCTTGGAAGCTAAGTAGGATTAGGACTTGGATGAGAGAACTCCAGGAATATCAGGCTATAGACTAGATGCGACTGGTAAATTGGACAAACATCCCAGAGGTTGGCAAGGGCAAACCACCTACAGACTCTTGGATTGTGGGGATTCTCTGAGCTTGGGTTTTTCATTTGCAGATGGTTCATCAGCTGCCTAGGCAACATCTGTAATGACATCTCTGCAAATAAAAACCCAAGCTGGAAACTCCTACAACCCGATGCTCTAACCCTGAGCTACCTATAATCTCTAGGCTGCACTTACAGATGGTTGAGAAGAACACTACACGGGTGCATCCATAAAGTCACCAGGTGTTGTAGTTGATTTGGCATCTCTACCTTCATGTTCAACATACAGTAGAGCAAAAAATGATAAAAGCTCAGCCAGCCATCCCCAGCCTGGTATTTTCTGGTCTGCTTGGAAAATGTGGGGATTGTAATTTCAGCACGTAGAGAGAACATCATCTTGGGGAAGGCTGGGCTAAACTCCACTGGCTAAGCATTCAGGGACAACTTACAGAGTGTTAAACCTTGGGCTAATAGTCCCATTTTGGGGAAGCTTTAAATCATGGGTGTCCAGCCTTTTGGCTTCCCTGGGCCACACTGAGCGAAGAGGAATTGTCTTGGGCCACATGTAAAATATATAATATAGTTAATGCATATAAGTAATAAAACTTGATTTATTTTTTAATATTTTTATTATAAAATTTTAAAAAGAGGGCAATGTAAAACTACTGGGATATTGGACCCTGTTTTTGTGAAACTAATGCATCAGTGTTTGGCTCGATGAAAGTGGTTGCCATTCTCAGTGAGTTCTCAAGGTGTTTGTCAGAAATTTTAATTCTAATTTTACTCTTCATCCCTGGGGCCACATTACTAGCTGTTCAGGGCCGCATGTGGAACTCGGGTTGGGCACGCCTGCTTTAAAGGGAAACATTGTGCAAGACAATGCACAAAAAAACCAAGACAGCCTTTGGCCCTGCCTGCTCTGATGACTTCAGTTTTCCACTTGCCCTTCCATCTGTTTCAGAAAAAAACACTACGGCATGGGATTTGGTTATGACTAAACAGGGCTATGCAGTGTTCTGTATTCAACCTTCAAATGTTGCTTTGCAGTGTGAACTTAGCTCCTAAGTGCAGCACCTTAAAGCAGCCGTGCCTTTCCTCAGGATTGTATGACAGATTGTACCAAGGTGGAAAAAGATGAGGCTGCTTTAAGCTGTTGCAGACAGATGCTACACGATCTGATGCGTCTTCTGGGGATCCAATCCCAGGTACAGACCTATTATCGATCCACGCCTCTCCCCCCACCAAAACTAAAATTTACAAGAAAAGAATGAACTAAACGTGCCGCTGCTAACATGCTGTACAAAGCCAACGCTGCAGATTTACCCGGAATTTGTTGAGTGCTTTTGCGAGAGCTTCAATGGTCTCCATGTCCAGGTGGTTTGTTGGCTCATCCAGTATATAGAAATTGGGACTAGGAGGAAAAGAAATTACAATCACAATAATCTGATTCTTCTGCAGGAGTTCCAAAGGAAGCGTCCATATTTATCAGGCATGGGCAAAATGCTGTTACAGATATGCAACATTCTGGAGAGGTCTGGAATATTCAGTTTCTGCCCTGATCTATCTGCTCATTCTGGGCTGGTACTTTTCCAGGAATTAGTATTCTGGAAGCAGCTTGTGATGTTCCACATGATGTTGTTCTGGGTAGAACAGGCCTGTTTTGGGGGCCAGACCATGTTCAGAATACTTCGAACTACTTCGAATTAGGAAGGCTAATTTATAGAAAAGTGCCAGATCACCACCATACCAGCCAGACCATGAGATCTGGAGAGAAGCAGAACATTCCAGAACTGTTTGGAACACACTGTTCCTGGAATGGGAGGGTCTGCCCTTCCCTATCCAGGGAACAAGCCTGCTGTCCTGACCCTTCATCCTAGGGAGACAAGAAATCCCAGAGGCTGCCCAACCCAATGAATGCAAGACCCCCACTGGCCATCAACCGAGATTCTCAAAACACTGTGACCGTCTCCTTGAAGGAAGTTGGGAAGGAAGGTGGTAAAATGTAAGCCTTCATCTTGGGCAGACAGGCCACAGCTCAGGTGGAGTCCAAGTGCCTTGGCTGTGGAAAATGCAGGTCCAAAGACCCCGTCATTCTTATTCACAAGAGTCACGGTTGTCATGACCTCGTTGCAAGGCACAAAGAGCCTCACAACGTAGATCATGATCATCAAGGAATAGAGGAAGAAGATAATTAAACCAGGGATTAAAACAAGCACCCAAAGCACCCACACCCAGGGACCCATATACAGTTGAAAAGAAGGACATCGGATGAGCAGAGATAAGCCGCACCTGGTGCCCCGGAGGGCACACCAGAATCAAGAGGACAAGAGAAGACAGACACCGGGAAAACGCCCATGCAGCCATCAAGGATCCCATCAAGAGGGATTGGGACAATAGAGGGTGGAGGAGCCCGGGGCCCTACAAGAGGGTATAAAAGGGGCACCTCCACACCACACACCCCCGTTCCCGTTTTTCGTTCTGTCAGCCACCATTCCAATAAACCAGAAATCCTTAATACCCATTAAGTGAGTCTGTGTCTTATTGCGAAGCGAGACTGACCCTGACACGATATGCTTCTACCTGGTGGCACAAGGAAGTCATAGGGATGCTTCTGTTCCATGAGAAGGACTACAAAGTCACCCCCAGACTGAGTAATTTATTTATTTAGCATATTTTTATTACTGCCCATCTCCCCCACTTGGGGGACCCGAGTAATGCAAGAAAAAACGGCAGGATTACCAAGGCATGGTCATCTGGGCAAAAGCCACTCTGCTCTTCTGTCCCCCCGACAGGCTGGCAACAGGGCGGACAGCCAACTCTCCAGAGACTCCATAGCACCCCAGCTGATGGCGGTACTCTTCCTCGGTCTTCCCTGGATCACGTGGGCAGAAAGAGAAGCGTGAAACTCATGCCTAGAAAGTTTTTAGGCAAGATAGCTAAACCAAGAACCATCTGTGACTGGGAAGCCACATTAGGGGATGCTACTGGCCATGCGGATGAGGGATTAGGGGAGTTAAAATAAACGCTATTTTGAACATTAATTTGTGGCTGGATTCATGCAGCATCTTAAAATGCGTTGTTTTAAACACGTTTTGCTGGGACATAAAGGCCCACGCCCCGTGGTTTACAAACCGTAATGGACAAATTTATTCACAATGGTATGAATCCAGCCAGTCTGTAGACCATGATTTGTGGCTTATTCAGAGAGATACAAAAAGTGGGACCCGGGGGCCTATCGGGCCCACCGGCATCCTTTCTCTGCCTCTCAGAGCTCATTCAGAATAGATGAGCAAAAAACAAAGATCCCCCCCACCCCTTTTCTGTTTCTTAGAGACGAGATGTGATAACTGCAACCCTCTATTACCATTAAATCCAATTCATACGTAAATCCAGTAGAAGTCTTTTAGTGGAAGAAGCGTACAGAATGGCGAAAAAAGTTGTGAATGAATATTCCCATGCTTTGTTGGACTTAAATAGCCCAACGAGTAGAAGATTCCCCTCCCTCGCTCTGGTATGCAGCCCCCCTTTCCCTCAGTTCATGCCAGTCTCTTGCAGGTGTCTACAATGGCTCAGCCAGTTGACCTTGGGCACGAGAGTCCAAACGTGATGCCTTCTCACTCCTGACTGTGCCCCCTCCCTTCTACTGACTTGCAAGGTCTGACACGTGTTGACTTCATTCATGCATGCGAGTCCAATCAGATGTTCTGGGAAGGTTTTATCGGGGAGCATGACACGTGAAGAGGAAAAATAGGTGCCTTAAGACCAATGCCGTAACATTGGTGGCTTCTGGAGAATGGCCTTTGACGTGCTGGACAAAACCCAGTGTGGCCCATGAATGGATGAAAGTTATTGCTGGCTTACCGTGTTCCAGGAACCCTGCCAAGTGTAGCTTAATAAACTCTGGCTATAATCCATGTCTTAGAATGAGGTTATAAACTCAGGTCACTGTCTTTAATCTTCAGTGTCCAGTGAGAAGAGCAGGGTGGGGGAAAATTGCACGTAAGGTTTTCTGACTGTTAACTAACTCCTGGCAAACTACTAGTAGACAACAGGTACTTGGTCATGTGGGCTATGAGACTGTGGGAGCTGAAATCTAACAAACCGTGAAAGGGCGTGTGGTAGCTTACCTGGAAATTTTTTTGCTAGTAGCTCTGTGGCACTAATGTCCAAATCCAGCTGATCCACATGATGCTGGCTGAAATAGCCAATTTTAAGATTTCTGCCAGGCAGGAGAAACCGTTGTTACCGCCAGAGTTTGAAATGGCCTATTGCTGAAAATGCCTAGCGGAAGGAATAACTTACTCTTTTGATAGATAAATGTGTTCCCCTGGCTGTCAAGGAGGGAATAAGAAGTACAAACTGAACCTCACTTCTGTTGCTTAAGGAGATCTACTGCTTATCACTGTTCTGTTAGGGCTCTGGAGCATTTCAGGATCAATTCCAGAAAGGGACTTTGGTGCACATGGCGTGCTGACATCACGTCTATCTATAACTCTTCAAAGCCTCTGCATCTTCTCCCAGGATCACTTGACCACAGCAAAGGGCTGCCTCTTTTCCAAGGTCAATCCTCCCTCCTGGTGGCTTCCCTCTGCCCACCCTGGCTGAGGGGGTAGAGGTATGGGGAGTGGGGGAAGAGGAGGAGACAAGGCTGGCATTGCTCAGGGCCTTGTGTTCTGCAGCCCTCAGAGTGAGACAGAATGGCAGGAAAGAAGGGCAGAGGTAAGAAGCAGCAGTGCTGTATCTCCCAGCAAACATTGGCAAGCTCGGGGTAGCCCACCTCCCCTAGTGAAGGAAGGAGCTGCAGGAAAAAGCATGCGCTCCTGGTGTAGCTTTGTCCAGCTGTACTGGTGGTGAGCTGATAAGCCCTGGCCTGAGCTGTGATGGTGCTTCAAAGTGGAGCATATGTTGCACAAAATGGGCACAAAATGGGCTATATGTGGCCTTTAGCCTGTGAATTCAAGACCCCTATTCTAGTCAAGGTTCTGAGATTTTAGCAAAAAATTCCCATCTTTGCAGAGAGATTAAAAACGTATCTCCAAAGTAGATAGAAAGCAACACAAAGCACAGGCACCGCAGGAACCTAGGATACTGCCAGAGTTACTTAGCAACAAGTTCGCAATATTCTACAGTGTGTTCTCTCCTTCCCGTTCCACCGTATCTCTGCCATGCTCCCTGACTGGTTTGAAAACTACCTGTGAGCATGTCTAATCCCTTGCACAGGTGCTAGGTCTCCCATCAGGATCTTCAGCATGGTAGATTTGCCAGCTCCATTCTCTCCAACCTAGGAGTAAAGAATATATAACTTACAGAAACATCTTCCCAAACTCTATCTTAGGATGCGAGAACTCAGGGAAAGGGGAAAAAACGTTGATGTCTGTATATTTACTTACAGCCTTCTTAGTCTGCTTTTTAGTCAAAGAAATGCCCAGAGTAGCTTACTTGCAAATAATGGTAGAAAAGGATGGGAAGGGAAGAGGGGAGCAGTAGCAAATTCAGGTACTAATTCCTGACATTGAAGAACTTGTTGTGGCCAAATGAAATGGTGCTGTGGTTAAACACTGCCACGCAATCATGCTATACAGCCTGGCACTTTCCTTTTTTGCTTTTTGGTTAACAAAAGCTAAAATTAAGTAGGTCCCCAAATACAAGACTTTAGGTAGTATGCCAGACATGGTGCACATAGGTTAAAGTAAAGCTAAGTGTATTTGGCAGTTAATGAATCTGGGATAAACTACTTAAGTTCAGGCAGAACTGTCAAGCTTTAAGCAACCTCACCTGCAGTTTCTATGAAAAAAATATGGAGGTCAAGCTGCCACATGCCAGCCACATTCTTGCTGTTTATTGTCACAAAACTCAAACATCGCTAGTTTTGCACGAATCTTCCTTTACAATTGTGGGAATGATTCTTAATACATAGCTCAAATAATTTGGGACCCCTGTGAACTGAATTAGCATCTGTTGAACACAAGCTTTTACAAGCCAAGAATCTCAGTGTGTCTTTCCAGTGATGTCCTCTCTAGTGCTTCAGTTTACATGAGAAAATTCCCTTTTACAACTCAAAAAGAATGACAGTCTGGGATAGACTGACCGACTGGTCGGGTTTTTGAGGCTAAAATATTGTTCTATAAATGGAATTCTTACTTTACTAGTATGTCTTGATCTGGGTGTGCCACAGCTCAAACAGGAGGGCTGTCTTTACGTGAGTCCATTAAAGAGCTATGGGCTGCATTTCCACACCCTGCAAAGCTTGGTTAGTGTTTATTTTGGTTGCTTTTTTGTGGCTTAGGGTATTATGCCTGTTGGTTTATTTATGCTCACTGAATTGTGCTACTCCAGAAGTGGGTTAATTCAGTAACCAGGTTAAGCATGCTGTATGAATACGGACAATACATTTTCCTACTGAGCTGATGAGAGCATAGCAACAGTTCTTATTAGGCTCTTCTGTTAAAAACACTTGCAGCGTTTCTTTTTTTCTCGGTCCATCCACTGATACAAAACAATTGCTGAAGGGCTGGATTTTTGTTTGTAGTAGAGAATGCTTTATTGCTCCCATGTAGTTAACCTTTTGCTGAATATTTTATCTTACCACACAGATGCGGGAGTCCAGGTCAGCAGAGACAGAGAGGGAGCAGAAGATATAGCTATTGGGCTCATAGTAAAAGTCCACTTCATCAAGCTGCAAGATGGGAGGAGAAAACTTCTCAAAGCCATCTGGGAACCTGCAAGGGGGGAAACAAAAAGGGTCACAGGAATGAGCAAAAACGGAAGTGGCCAAAAGGGTCCTCATCCCCTCCACTAGATCAGGAGGATCACCTTTGCATTAATTTTGCCTTAGGCAGAACGTAATGTGGTAGGAATGCATAGCAACTGCATTTATAGAAATGTTGTATTTAATGTAAGAATGCGTATGCACTGCAGACATTACTTAGAGGTATGATCTAAGGTGCACAATACTGCCATTCTGTTGAAGCTAAACAGTCCTACAACTGGACAGTACCTAGATGGGGGACGGGCTGGGAATTCTAGACGTTGCCACAGGAGAACAAAAGCTGGGATATTAACTTATCAAATATTGAATTAACTTGATTCAATCCTTATAAAATCCACGTAAGGCAGGCCAGCATTATCGTTTCCATCTTGCAAATTAGATGCAGAGGCTGGGCGATTTGGCGAAGGAGCTCATAGCAGAGGCCAGGTTCAAATGAGAGATTCTCCATTTCCTAGGTCCACATTTTGTTATACTAGATCGCTAGGATACTGCTCGTACTACAAGGAACCGTCACTGCAGTCTGCTAGAGGAGTTGTGTGAACAGAATGACTGTCCCACGAGACAAGACGCTGCAGAGCTTTTCAGCCTTTGGCAGCAGCACTGGGCCAGGAGGATGTGAAAAGGCCAAAGTGAAGAACATGTGGACCATTTACTGTCTTTCCATGCAGCCAGAAGATATTTAAATATCCTGCATTCAAAAAAGCCTTTGACAAAACCTTCCACGGGTATTTTACTGGGATGTGAAGCCTTCAGAGGCCTACAAGGAAATCAGTGAAATAGCCGAGAAGAAAAGATGCATCTGGTACAAACAGTTTTGCCGTTAACTTGAACATACCAGGGCCAGCAGTCTGAACAGAAAGCAGGTACTTTTTGGTACAGAGCTTCTGAACGTGCAGCTGTCTATGCACTCATTGGCTACTGATAATACACTGTGCATTTCTAGACTGACTGACTAGCTATGACTGGAAGTTATTGACCACACAGGATTTGCAAGACCAAGAACGGGCATTCAGGAAGCCAGCCCCAGGCGGCTCGCAAGCAGGCTGGCAGATGGCTGCTGCCGGGCGAGGGAGAGTGCGTGGGCAGCTGCAGCAGCATGTGAGCGATTTGGGGCCCAGGGGTGGCTGCTGCCGGGTGGGGGGTGGTGTGGTGCAGCGGCGCGCTTGAGCGATTTGGGGCCTGGGAGCGGCTGCTGCTGGGCAGGGGAGACTTAATGGAGCAACTTGTGACCTTCCCTGCTGGCTTCCTCATTGACTTTGCTTGTGGGAAGCTGGCAGGGACTGCCGCAAATGGCCATCACGTGACTGTGGGATGCTGCGACAGCTGGAACCTTGAGGACCATTTGCAAGCATCACTCGTTCAGTGCCACTGCATCTTCAAATGGCCAATGAATGCGTGGTCACTAAGTGAGGACTACCTGTACGGAGTCTGAGAAGGCCGACAGGAGAATGGGTCCGCTTGTGGGTAAGAAGACTTAAGTCTTTCGTTCCCTATGAGGCTAGAATGCCGGGCTTCCTCGTGCCTATTAAGATTCACTTACTTCATTATCACCTCAGATTCTTTGTCCACTGGTTTCAGTTTTGGCCTGATAGAAAGAGAGAGACTAATCAGCCTTGTAGCAATAAGGGATGGGTATCAAATATCCAACTGCTGACATTTAGAAGCAGGTAAGTTCTCAAGACTGAGGCCTTGAGAACCACCATAACTACTCCCTGTGGATTTTGTTATAAAATAGGAAAAAAAAAAATAACTTGCAGAGGAGGATAAGTTTTTTTAAATTCTGTCTTATAGAGACAGAAAGAGGAGGAGTTTGCCAATTTCCCTTGGCTTAGTATGGAAATCGCTTTAGACTGTCACCTGAGCTATTCTTTATTTCCTCTTTTATGGGAGGGAAGAATTTTCTAAAAAATTCAAAACCCGTAACCATGGGGAGAAGCGAAAGAGGGATAAAGGGAAATTATTGGGCTAAAGCCCGCCATCTGGCTATTTCGCGCTTTCTGGATCAGAGATTCTCAGCCTTTGGCTGAGTTGGTGGAACCTAAAATCAAGATCACTCAAAATAGAGACAAGCAGCCCAGGTTTCCCTATGTTTACCAGCATCCTGTTGATATATTTGTCCGTTACAGTCAGGTTTAAAGGGGTAAACATTGGCAATAATACCGTTGATAATGGTTGCTTTGTCACTATAACTGTGAAATAACGATTGAGAGATAACTGGGGCTGAAGTTTGTCACAGGAGCAGCCTTCCCCTCACCAAGAAGTACATCCAAATAATGAGAGCTAATCAGAGCAAAGTATTGTTTTAGTTTCCAAATGGCGAGACGAATGCCGCAGAACGTGAGTGGGACATGTTGGCGCGTGTCCCAACGGCACACGGGCACCATTTCAGAAATGGCTCCAAAACGGCTCCTCGGTCTGCAGGTCCTGCAATTATCAAACCGTGGACAGAGCTAGACAGTCTGCCTGGACGTTCCTCTTCTTTTGGATACTCACAGCTTCTCCAACAGTTTTAGCTTGCTCTGAACTTGAGACGCCCGGTTTGCATTATAGCGAAATCGATCGATAAAGACCTGCGGGGGAGAAGAGAGAAGCCGAGTCACATATGCAGGAGGAAGCAGCTGCTGTTGCAGAGACACAGTCTGGCAAACAAAGCTTGAAGCAACGATCCAAACTACAGGGAGTCCTCGCTTAACAACCACAACTGGGACCAGGATTTCAGTTGCTAAGTGAAGCGGTCGTTGAGCAAATCTGACCCGATTTTACGACCTTTTTGCGGTGGTTGTTAAGTGAATCACCGCGGGCGTTAAGCTAACCACATGGTTGTTGAGCAAATCACACAGTTCCCCATTGATTTTGCTTGCCAGAAGCCAGCCAGAAAGGTTGAAAATGGTGACCACATGACCATGGGACGCTGTGACGGTCATAAATGTGAAGCGCTTGCCAAGCGCCCAAGTCATGATCAAGTGACCGCAGTGATGCTGCAATGGTCGTAAGTGTGAGTTCCAGCCATGCGTTGCTTTTTTAACAGCGTTGTAAGTCCGAACCATCACTAAATGAATGGTTGTTAAGCGAGGACTAGGTAAAGGTAAAGGTTTCCCTTGACGTAAAGTCCAGTCGTGTCCGACTCTAGGGGGCGGTGCTCATCTCCGTTTCAAAGCCTTGGAGCCGGCGTTGTCCATAGGACACTTCCGGGTCATGTGGCCAGCATGACTCACGGAACGCCGTTACCTTCCCGCCGAAGCGGTACCAATTAATCTACTCACATTTGCATGTTTTCGAACTGCTTGGTGTGCAGGAGCTGGGACAAGCAACGGGAGCTCACCCCGCCGCGCGGTTTCGAACCGCCGACCTTCCGATCGACAGCTCAGCGGTTTAACCCGCAGCGCCACCGCGTCCCTTTAAGCGAGGACTACCTGTAGTTTATTTATGTGAGTGTGCCATAGGGGTTTGGAATAGAGGGCTTTTCAAAACTGCACACCCTGAAGTGAACTGAACACGGTAAGAAATGAATCAGATCTCCCCTCCCTCTCTGAAAGCAAACCAGAGCATTGGGATGATACGCAGCGGAGGCTGAAGAAAGTATCTTCTGTATACGCGGAGCTGTAATATTCAAAATGTTATTTATAATGTTCTTACTGCTGGTGCACAAAAAATTCTAAGTCTTTGGCCTGTACTAATAATGGAGGCACAGGCATATTTATTTATTTATTTTTCACATTTCTATCACCGCCCATCTCCCCCTAAAACATAGCTGGAACAGAATGGAAAAGAGTTATAAAAGCCTCTTCTCCATCTTATGGAGACTTAGCACTAAGTCTGTGATAGTATCAGCTCTCACCATAAACGAATAAAGGCCTACATTTCCAAGATGGAGAATTGTTCACTGAGATGTGTTGAGGGCTCTCGCTCGCTTTCTCTCTCCCCCTCTCCCCACATCCATTTTACACTCTTGTGTAAAGAGTGCCCAACTCAAAAGACTCTGGGAAAATTGTAACACATTAAAATAAGAAAAGCAACTCTAGCAACCCAAATTATAAATAATTGATAACGAATCAATCAACCCTCCCCCAAGATGGATGTTGGTAAAACTAACCAGGGTTGAAGGCCCAGCGAAATAAATCTGTTTCTAAAGATATTACAGAAAACACAAGGACAGAAGCTTTATGGCGTTCCGATGGTGGAGTTCCAAGGGGAGTGCAGGGGCTGTCACAGAGGAGGTCTGTCTTCTTGCCCACGCCCCCTCACTTCAGATAGAGGGGGGCTCTTAACAGACCTTCCCAAGATGTTCTCACTGGAAGAGCAGATTCAACGAACCACACCACATGCTAAGCTACCCATCCACCCTGCCTCAAAAATCTAACTGAGGTTAAAGGGAGCTTCCACGTTTGAGAGCCACATTAAGCACACTGTGCAAACTCGGGCATAAAGTAAAATCCATCAGAACTTCATTCATCTGCACACTTAAGGAAAAAATCCTGGTTTGTCTTTAGATGATGGTTACATAATACACAGAGGGAAGCATCTGAGAAGAGGCAGCCCCTCTTTTGTCTAGTGCGCAGGATAAAAAGCCTTATTTTAAAGACCTGTTCCTGGTGCTGCTCATGTGGCATCGTTGGATCAGCATCAGCTCCACCACTAACAATACCACTCTCTGACCTGGATATGCTCCCGGTATTGCTGCTGGGCCTCGTATTCACGCTGCTGGTTTTTCAGCCGTTCTTCCTTGATCTTGACAAAGTTCTCAAAGTCCCCACGGTAACTGTCAAGCCGCTGTGAGTGCAGGTGGATGACATCTGTAGCCACGGCATTTAAGAAGTTCCGATCGTGCGACACTACAAGGATGGTGGACTGCCAAGTCTAGAAGGGCCCAGAATCAAAAGGTGGCAAGATTAAGGCCTCAGCCAGATCCAAAGGCCCCAAGCTAATTCCCTTGAACTAACCCCTGCCCAACTGTGGATGGCACATCTCTGGCTTTCAAACTTTGAACAAACCTGCAAATAATTTTCCAGCCAGATGATCGCCCTCACGTCCAGCATGTTGGTTGGCTCTGGAAGTGAATGAAAAGAGGTTGTTTTTCCATGAGAGGCAATTCCATAGAAAGGTGACTGCTAAGCACACAGCCCCTTTGGACAAAACTCACAGGGGAAAATTAAAAAAAATGTCTCTTGGGTCTGCCCAGTGCTCATGATGGAATGGCCAAATTTTGAATTAAACAGGTTGAAGAAACAATGCCTCAACAGTTCTAATACCCCATGAACATGATCCAAACCAAACAAAGGAAATGAGTTAATTTAACACAGAGATAGCCAGCTCTTTCATAACACTCGCAAAATACTTTATGGAGCAGGCAGAACCAAAGTTTTTTGGTGGAGATTGGTAAGGTTTTACGTGATGAAATGGGTGCCTAAAACCTTGCAAAGATTTAGGGATCCACTTCCCCTCTTTAACCTTCCTTCCAAATTAGGCTGATTTTCCCCATTTTGGGGTGGTGGGTTACTGGGCTAAATGGGTGTCTTAATTGTACCAATCAAAGTGAAATGGGTGTCTTAATTGTCCACAAGGCTTAAGCCTTCAAAGTAACCCCTTACAATATAGGCTTAAAATTCTGGCCTGCATGTGCCACGGATGCCGTATCTCTCTGACAACTCCCAAATGCAAGAAAATTGGTCACACCATCCTAGTGGGTCATATTAATAAATCAGGCAAAAATGGTTCTGGCAACGTTTCCCAATCTTGGCGACTTCCAGATGCTGGAAGTGTGTGGATTTCACCTCCCAGAATTCTGAGTAATGGCTGTGTGGAAACCCTGGGTCAGAGCAATTTGAAAATCAGGAGGCTGCCAGGGGTGCAGGAAAAAGACCACATAAGCATTCCCTGGAGGATTCTTTGAAGTGGGTTTGAGTAGTCTGCTCCACCCCTTCCCTTCCTCCCACATATTTCCAGAAAAGACTTACCATCAAGCAGGAGAAGGTCAGGCCTGAGGACATTAAAATCAACAGAAGAGGAGACAGATGTGAACATTATTAGTACAGCAATCATTATTAGTACAGTTACATGGAGGATGTAACTGCCATTTTGCGTAGGCATTTCTCAGTCTAGTCTTTGCATTGGAAATGATCACTTGTATTAATAAAGAACTCTTTTATATCCTTTTATATCCTTTGATTATAATTCAGAGACTTTGTAATAAGAGTCTCTGAATTAATAGCTAGAGGATCACAACCATCACACTGTTCTAGATCCTTCCTCAACACAATTAACTGGGATTAAAAATTCAAGTTAGGTTTTACTCCATCGTCGTTATTATCAACACATTTTCTGGGAAGGATTTTGAGCAGAACAGAGATCCTTGAGGACTTACCGGGCAAAAAGGGCACGAGCCAAAGCCAGTCTCATTCTCCAACCTCCTGAAAACTCTCTGGGGGGAAGGAATAAAGGAGAAATCAGTTTCTCTGGGCCAGATGGACACCAGTTTGCCTGTAGATACAGAAGGTCGCCTTACATTTCTCAAGGGCTGGTGTCAGAGATGGCCAAGTTCACTTCCCCCTCTATCACAATTGTAATGTGAAGGGACAGCTACCAGGCTTCCTATCTCTGGAAGCGCCCCTCTGTCCCAGCACCTAGCAGTAGGCAAGATCAAAAAGAAAAAAAAAATCTAGGATCCCATAGTTCAAATCACAGAAGGGCAAAATTCAGTCTTGGGTAAAGCCCACTTACTTGGTTGTTTGTTGTTGCATCTTTGCACTGAAACCCAGCCCAGCCAGAATAACAGACGCTCTGTAGGAGGAAAGGAGAGTAACTGTAATTCCTCGATTCCAGAATCTGGATAGGACTAAAAGAGAGTATGAAAGGCTTTAGGAAAAGCACGGACTACTGTAAGAACTTGGAATAAGGATTGATTGGAAGGGTAAGTATTCAGCTAGGGGAACTAGCCACAAGTTCTTCCTTCATCAAAAGCATATCAAATAGATAAGGAAAAACTAACAAGCAGGAGAAAGAGCAGCTCAACATGACCCCTCAAAGCACGATGACTGGACAGCCTCGTGGTCCCTCACCAAGCCCCTCTCTTTCTCATCCTGGTGTTTCTATAGATGGAAAAGCCAAAGCAACTAAGAGGGTTTTCTGGCAGCCGGGTTGCCCTTCTACAGCATCCTAAACCATGACTCCAGGAAGATGTGAAGTCCATTCTGCTGATGTTGGATGAATGTTCTTTCCCTGAGAGAACCAGAGAAGCAGCCAATTTTCATTCAGAATTTAGGAGACTTGAGTTCTTAGTGGAATTTTATTACTCTCTGTTGATGAAGAGGCTGCCTTTTCCCAGCCAAATGGGAAATTACCACAGACTTCTGTGCATCAGGATTCGCTATTTTAGACCTGGATAATTGCGATTCAGCTGCACTTTTGCCAGGAGTTTCTCAGAAAACCAAGCATGTAAATGCAGAGCTGTATCTACGAGTTTCACCTTACCTTGCTGGGGCCTTGTCTGCCTCAATCTCTTCTAGCCTGGCATAGATTTCTGACAGTCGAGCGCCTTCTGTGCCTACTCCCCTGGAAGGAGACAGAAAAGCAGCATGGTAGTTTGTAGACAGCCAAGGAAAACCAGCTCTGCTCCAGAGGATGCCTGCATCTGAGTTAGAGAGCATTCCCTGGGAACAAGGTTACCTTCCAGAATTAACCCGGGCAGTCAGCTCCTTTTCCTCCTTCAGCAGGCCCTCACGAACCGTGTCACATTCCAGCACGCTCTGCAGGGCTGGTGTATCATCCCCTGCCACTTCTTGCTCCACGTGAAGAATGCTGATATGCGAGGGGATGCGCAAATTACGGCTGGCGATCATCTTCAACAACGTGGTCTTGCCCAACCCATTCCGGCCTACCAAGCCATAGCGCCGTCCATAGGCCAAGTTCAGATCTGCACCTGTGAGGAGGACCCTGAAAGAGGAGAATAAAGGACAACTTTAATCTGCGCATAAAACAATGGGGAGTTTTTGAGACAGATGTTTGGAAACCTCACTTGTGCCATGTCAGGTAACAACTTTACTGGACCTGATAGGTGGAGTACAATTGCAGGAATATGGAGCAACTTGTCTAGAAAGTCACCCCACACCTAGATGCGCACCATAATTTTTCACAATCCAGCATTAATCCTTTTCTATGCTCACATCCATTCAACACAAATACTAACGTCTTCCCCCTATAATGACGTTTGAGTTGAACATCATGCTAGGCCTAACCATGAGTTAGCTTAGAGGGTTATGCCAAACAAGTCTAAATTGCCAATTCTGAGATGCTATATAACGTAACCCATAGCTTGAAGACTCACCGCTCACCGAAGGACACATCAAAGTTTTCAATGCGCACATCGTAGGACTTGTTCTTGCCTGACATCTCTAGGCGGTTCTCTTTCTTACTGGCAGCTTGGCTGGCAGATGCTTCTTCAAGAACCCTGCAGTCCAGCACAAAATCAAGAGGAACTATTAAGACAAGGGAGAGCAAATGCTTCTTCCTGTTATATGGAAAGTGTCAGTTTCCCCATGTGCAATAATGCAGTTCTCGCTAGGTGAGGTCATCTGTTGGCTTGGGATCAGGTATCCTCAGTATGCTGATGATACCCAATTATACATCTTGACCCTGGGCTACCCAAGTGATGTCATCAGTGTCTTGTCCCAGTATCTGGAAGCTGTGAGGGTCTTGATGCCAGTTTAATCCTGACACTTCCCCACTCAAGACAGGTGTGTAGTTTGGAGCTTTCTGGACGTGCCGCTCCTGCTCAAAGAGTAGGTGTTAACTGTAGCCAAGACGACCTTTGCACAGATTCATCTTGTACACCTACTGCTCCCATTCCTGGACTGGAAGCCCCTCCAGGTGGTCACTCACACCTTAATTACCTTGAGTGGACTACTGCAATGGTGCAGTCCTTGAAGAGCACTTGGAGGTTACAGCTGGTCCAGGATGAGGCAGAGTGGATGGTAATGGACATGCCCTGGCTCTATTGTTCTGCAAACTGCACAGGTTGCCACTTGGTTCCCAGGTGCAATTCAAAGTGCTGGTTACCACCTATAAGGCCCTTTATGGCTTAGGGACTGGCTAATTTGAGGGAACACTTATGGCTATCCTGTATGATCAGCCAGAGTAGGTGCTCTCTGGTCTCTTCAATTAAACAGTGTCATCTATAGGGACCTAGAAAGTGCACCTTCTCTGTCATGGTACCTGCCCTCTGCAACACCCCCCGCCCCAAAAGATTCATATGGCTTATGCTCTGATGAAGTTCAAGAAGTCTTTCAAAACCTGGTTCTTGCCCCAGGCCTTGGGTTAGGATGGGTGCCAAGCTCCTGTACAATTCTATTTGACTGGAATGCAGTTGCTAAATGAGGTTATGTTCTATTCTATTCCAATTTAATTCTCCTTTATGCCAGCCCCACCCTGATCTCCTCCACTTCCTTCCCTGAAATCAGTGGAAAGACTTATGTAAGTCATTAGGAAATTGAGTCTGGTTCTTATAATTAACCCTTGGCAAGCCCTCCCCAACTCTGAGAAGCAGATAACCCTCCACCCCAAGATGATCATCCCTCACTCACAACGGGCTCCCAGATTTGACGGAATCTCGCTCCTGCTTCTTGCATTGCTTTGCTTTAAGGCGGGCCTCGGCTTTCTCCAGCTTTTTGGCATTCACCATCTGCAACGCAGGAAGTGGACAAGAAGCAAACATCAGAGGTACCCACCAGCAGCCAGGTGGAAGATGTGAGAGGAAGGGAGAAGAAGAGGATAGGCAGGTACTTGGTCTGCTCTTTTAACAAGGAGTTTGATTTGGGAGTTTTGTGGTCTTTTTTTGAGATTCCAAGAATGTCAACATAACTGAATTCTGTATCTGTGGATAAAAGGGCCAGGGCACAACAGCAAAAAAAAGCTGTTTAATGGGGCTCTAAAGCAAATGTGGGGAGCTGGTGGGTCTCCAGATGGTTTTGAACTACAGCTCCCAGCATCCCACAGTACAAGCCATACTAGCCGGTGCAACTAAGAGTTTCCCCACCTTGCTCCAGAATGGGAGGGATCCAGCTTTGAAACTTACGCCGACTCAATTGTTTGAGATCAACAGTAACAAAAACTGCTGCTCTGGTGCCCTTACCGAGGTCTGATCTCTCTTCAACAGCAATCCTGGCAACAGGTCCAAGTTAGAATCTGAAACCAACAGAAGACATTTCTTGCTTCAAGAATCCCAGCATGAATTCAGACCCTTTTCCCTCTTCTTCTTTAAGAACGTGCCAGGCTGCATATGCAATAAATATGGAACCTTCCATTAACTGGTGCATTTAGCATATCAGATATTTAACTAACAGATCACCCAACTCCATCATACCCCAATGTTTCCAGTTTTGGCATGCTGAAACATGGCAGCCACACCGAGTGAGTGAGTGTGTGTGTGTTAAAAATCTGTGTAAAGATTTTCCCTACTCCCCCCCCCCCACACACACACTATAATTCTTGTCACTTCCAGAGCTTGCTCTTCCCAGCCATGCTGAAGCCACAGTGCTCCACTTCTGGTATAAGTGGGAACAAAGTTTTCACCCACTGCAAGGTAACCCACCAGCCTTTCTCATGGCTTCCTCTTCCTCAAAATAATTAACATGCAGTCCTCTAAATCTGCTCTAGAAAGGAGAAAGGTCTCCCATCATTATAATTCAGAAGATCTTTCCTCCCCAGATCCCCCAATTTGTACCACACTCGGTACTGCACAGGCTGTTCATTAAGCCAGACTTGGAGGAGGGGGCCTGGCTGCATATTGCACAAAGCTCCCCCTCCTTCTCCAGGATCCCTCTGCAAGCAAACGTTGCACAGGTTCCTTCAGGAAGAAACCGGATCTTCATGCTCTGAATTGCTATAATTTTCTCTCCTGGGTTTGAAAGGACAGGACAAAGGGGTGGGGAGATAAAGAGCTAGAACTGTTTTAAGCTGGGCTGCTGCTGTTGTAACTCAATGGTCACAAAATCATAACCACGATAAAAGGTTGTCCTGAGTTCAGGTGGCTTTGAAGGGGGATAAGACAAGTTAAGATTCTATCAAAAGAACTGCCAGATGCAGAGGCAATCCACCACCGAACATCCGATGCACTTGGGAGGGAGTAAAGCTGTGCACATTTTGAACACGACTGTGAAAAAGTGCTCTGGACCTCACGTGAGCATAGTTTCCCTGTGCTGTTCGTTAAAGTTTCGTTAAGGCCTCTGTACAAACCTGAAAAAAAGTGCTGCTGCTTTAAGAGTCCCATTAACATCAATGAATGGATTCTTTAAAGAAGCTGTATCTCCCCCCACCGCCCCAAATTTATCTGGCAGCCTGAAAAGGGTTGGGCTGAAAAGGGTTTCCATGAAGCCTTTTTTTGGAATCCTCTTCAAGGCATGCAGTCCTAAAAGGAGGAAACTACATGCCTTCATTGACCTCTGGTTGGTACTGGTAAAGAAATGGGTGGATCCCTCAGGGTCCTTACGTACTGAACCTATAAAGGCAAGCAGCTTCACTGCTGCACTACTCACCATAACTGTCAGCGATCTTAGAAAGCTGAATTGGGGCATCCAGGAGCACCTGCCTGCTGCTCGGAGAGTTTTCGTTCTCCCTGTCCAGATACAAGAGTGGTTAGTTAAGAAACTCCAGATTCTTCCCCGGTCACCTCATCCCATTACTGTGAACCCCTCCCACATTTGGGGATGATCGTTCAGCCAGTGCAACAACAGCAAGTGCACTGACTCCCCTGATACTTAATTAAAATAACATATAAATGTTGCCTGGGTTCTAAAATTGTACCCAAAGGGTCTTGGTGGAACCTGGATCTCTAGTGGCTGCTTTATGCACAAAATCACACGTGAAATCTGACTTGCGTAAGAGTCAACTTACAGGTGAAGGGTGTTGAACATACGCTGGCAGACTGCACGGATGTCCACATCATCTTTGGAGTCGCGGGACACATCTTGCAAGAGCTCACCCACAGCTTCAAACAGATCATCCACCGACTCAAAATCTGAGCTGCCGCTATGCAGGACCCCTGCCAAGGAAACCAATTGTTAATGCAAGGCTGAGTCCCACATAATTTTACAGCAATGTTTCTCAACCTTGGCAACTTTAAGACGGGTGGACTTCAACTCCCAGAATTCCCCAGCCAGAATTCTGGGAGTTGAAGTCCACCCGTCTTAAAGTTGCCAAGGTTGAGAAACACTGTTTTAGAGGCTTAGTTAGCAAAATGCTTGAAAGAGGGAAAGAATCCCATTCTCCCTGCAGATGACATTTTGCCAACCCTCACTGGCACAGACGCTGCTCATCTATATGTGCATCTTGTTTCTGATATTGGGAATAATGGCAATAGAGCAGGGTGGGATGATGGGAAGAAAGAAGGTGAATTAAATCCAGGGAGTAACTGCTTAGCCCACACTTCCTGAACCTGCTGCCTCCAGATGTACTGGTTTACAACTCCCATTATTTCAACGCAATAAAGCATGGTAGCCAAGCTTCAGTGAACATATGGGAACCATCACCCGCAAGCAATAAATACACTGTTTTAATTTTTTCAAGAAATGTTTGCCACATTTCATCCTCAGCCATTCATAGTCTTATAAAGAAAAAAAGAAGTTTCCCAGGATCAAGTGGAAACTGCAGAGAAGAATCTGCACACTTCTGGAAAAGATGTGCCAGCAGACAAGCAATATATTTATCGCACATATTAAACAAACAAACAAACAAACGAATATCTGCCCTCCTATAGGCCCTGAAATTATTTTCAGCACTTTACATGGTTAGCTCACATCTCAGTTAAACAATAGTGTTTTCCCCCTTCTCATCTTACAGTGCAGATTTAAACTACAATACTAATTATAAAATAGAAGCTCATACAGTTATTTAATCCAGAGTTAAACAGATATGACCATGCATATGCTGTTACTTCAGCCACAGTTTAGCTACGTGGGATGTCTCCTACTATAACACAAAATGGCACACCTTGCAGCTGTAGCCACAGAGCCTCACCTAGGCCTTGGCTGATCCATACCCTACAATGGCTTGCCAGAGTGACTCAGAATTAAACTTTGGAAGGGAAACAAGAAGAAGAGGGAAAGTGTTTTATCATTCCCAAATGCCAGGCCTGGAAGGACAGGATCCATCTCTTGAAACAAAAAGCAACATCTCAAGGCTTTAGTACCCTGAATTCATCTCAACAGAAACTTAACTGAAATAAAAGAGACTTACTTCAGTATAAACACATATTGAATTATGGGTGAAAATGAAATATGAAAAGCAATTTGCTCAATACTTAGCTGAGAGTGACAGATGAAAATACAGACTCAGCAATAATTAAGGAACAATTCAATTTAAAAACATATATGCTTTTTTATAGCATGTCCTCCTTTATAGATACATGAGCTTTTCACACTGGTGCTCATATTTTTCTTACAGAGGTCACGGGCTAAAAATATGTGAGAGCATCTACTCTGGAATAAGATATTGGACTTGCTGTATAAGTATCCAGCTACTATCTGCTTACATTTATACAGAGCTTTTGAATATACAAAGCATTTCACATGTATGACCGACAGTGTGAGATGGTACTATTATCTCCATATTTCAGAGGGCTGGAGAGCAGCTGCTAAGAGTTGTGAGACCTGATGTCAAACCAAAAGTTAACAGAAGAAATGAACTCTTTCCATAAGATGACCCTTGCCCACAAACAGCACTCCCAACAATTACTCAAATATATTTTAAACCAATTTCCAAGCAAGATAGCTGGAATGGGGGGTTACAGAAGTTGATTTCCCAATACACCTGTTGAAAGGAGGGCAGCCTCTAATCTGAACCACATCTTCCACTTCTGAGCAGCATTTCCCAACATGAGACCTTGTGGACATGCTGGGAGGGAAACTGACAGAGATTAAGATACAGATTTTCTTGGGTTGAGCAAACTAACAGAGTCAAGCTGATGTGGATGGAATACGACAGCTGCAGCCTAGGACAGGGAAGTTGAAGAAGCATGTCAGAACAAGGCATTAGCAAATCATTTTCTGTATTGCTGGCAAGAAAACTTCATAGCTATGTCCATGAAATCATCCAGAGTCAAGCTCCTGTATAAAACAAACTTGAGCTTACCTTTCTCCTGGACATGGCTATGTATTTTCTAAGTAAGTGACATATCGTTGATATTGACATCTTCTGGGGTGTTTGAGTCCAGCCCAAACTCCAGAATTGCTTTTTGAAACAGAGAATGTTGCTTTATAGGTAGAAAGTCTATAATTAAGAGGGAAGTTGGCTCATTGTCATTTAGAGTTTTAAATCTAAACAGGCAGTTTTTAGGCTCTGAAATGCAATGCTTTTTCTGCAAGCCCTTAGTTTCACCCAATAGTCCCAAGTGGAAAAATGTCCCAGGAAGATGAATTGTTAGATTTCTTGGATGGGAGACCACTAGGAAATCTCAGGAACGCGTGCACGAAGTTGCTAGCAGTCGAACGCAACTGGAAGGTGCTTTTACCAGGAGTTGAGCTTGGAGAAAAAGCTGCTGCCGCTTCTCCTCTTTGCCTAATTTAAGGCTGCTCGTAATATGCTGGGAAGCGCAAACCTTCGCTGATCTGGAGAACAAGCGCTTCACCTAGCAAAAGCCCCCCCCCCCATTCCAGGCATGGACGAGTCCAGGGACGCGCTGTCCACAAGGGTCGAATACAGGCGACGCTTCCAAGAGGAGGTACCAATGCACTGGGGAAGGGGGGGAGATCCAGGAATCTCGTGATCCTCCGGGCCCATCGTGCGATGTTCAAGCGGTCCCTCCTGCCCGCCAGGGGCCCAAGCGACCCTTCCAGCTGCGCCTGGGAGACTCCACCGCCCTCGCAGTCTTCAACCCTCCCCAGAAGCCGGAACAGCCACCGCGGGAACGGGAAGCCGAGGCCCAGGCCGACCCCAGACCCCCAACCTTTCGCCGGCGCAGCCTCACCCACCGGTCACGTATTCGAACATCTCTCCGTCGAGTTCCGGGAACTCCCTCCGCAAAATCTCCGCGCAGGAGGCCGCCATGGCAGCCCGGCCGCTGGGCCTTCCTCCCTCAGCCGCCGGCTGCAGCGTTGGCTACCGCGGTGCTTCCTGGAAAATGTAGTTTTCCGTGTTGGCCGTAGGCCGGCGCAGAGGTTTCTGGGAAACCGAGGCTGGCTGAGGCGGAATGGCGGCCCTTAGGCCCTGCTTCCTTTGGAGCGCAAAGCAAAGTGGCTTAGTGGACATCAACCTTAATAACCAGACGAGGCCTCTGTGTGTATCTCTGCTCATATCGCAGCTGGTGGCAATTCCTGGTTGATCTCCAAAAGCCAAATAAGGTCAGTTTGGATGGGAGACCACTAGGAAAGCCCAGGGCTATTGGCTAAACTGGGAAATTCATGGTGGAATAAGACAATGGGAAATCTCTTGGCAAGAAAAAAATAAGCATGCCCATGAAGTCATCAGGAATTGAATGTAAGTCAGAGACTTTGGCATAGCAGATAATAATAATAATAATAGTAAAAAATTTGTATGCTGCCCGACTCTCTGATAACAGCATCTTGGTTGATTTCCATCTATCTAACCAGGTCAGGCTTAATGCTTGGATGGGAGACCACCAGGAAATCCATAGCTTTACGCTAGACTGGGCAGTTCAAAAAGGCTTCTCAGAATTAGGCAGCAGCAACCCATTTTTATCTTATCTTATCTTATCTTATCTTATCTTATCTTATCTTATCTTATCTTATCTTATCTTATCTTATCTATCTTATCTATTATATTTTTATACTGCCCTTCTCAAAATGACTCTGCGCGGTTTTGTTGTTGTTTATTCATTCAGTTGCTTCCAACTCTTCGTGACTTCACGGACCAGCCCACGCCAGAGCTTCCTGTCAGTTGTCAACACCCCCAGCTCCCCCAGGGACGAGTCTGTCACCTCTAGAATATCATCCATCCACCTTGCCCTTGGTCGGCCCCTCTGCCTTTTGCCTTCCACTCTCCCCAGCATCAGCATCTTCTCCAGGGTGTCCTGTCTTCTCATTATGTGGCCAAAGTATTTCAGTTTTGCCTTGAATATCATTCCCTCAAGTGAGCAGTCTGGCTTTATTTCCTGGAGGATGGACTGGTTTGATCTCCTTGCAGTCCAAGGCACTCTCAGGATTTTCCTCCAACACCACAGTTCAAAAGCATCGATCTTCCTTCTCTCAGCCTTCCTTATCGTCCAGCTGTCACAGCCATATGTTATTAGGGGGAACACCATTGCTTTAACTATGCGGACCTTTCTTGTCAGTGTGATGTCTCTGCTCTTAACTATTTTATCGAGATTTGTCATTGCTCTTCTCCCAAGGATTAAGCGTCTTCTGATTTCCTGACTGCAGTCAGCATCTGCAGTAATCTTCCCACCTAGAAATGCGAAGTCTTTCACTGCTTCTATATTTTCTCCCTCTATTTGCCAGTTATCAAGCTGGTTGCCATAATCTTGGTTTTTTTGAGGTTTAGCTGCAAGCCAGCTTTTGCACTTTCTTCTTTCACCTTCATCATAAGGCTCCTCAGTTCCTCTTCACTTTCAGCCATCAAAGTGGTATCATCTGCATATCTGAGATTGTTAATGTTTCTTCCAGCGACTTTAACTCCAGCCTTGTATTCCTCAAGCTCAGCTTGTTGCATGATGTGTTCTGCATACAAGTTGAATAGGTAGGGTGAGAGTATACAGCCCTGCCGTACTCCTTTCCCAATCTTAAACCAGTCCGTTGTTCCGTGGTCTGTTCTTACTGTTGCTACTTGGTCGTTATACAGATTCTTCAGGAGGCAGACAAGATGACTTGGTATCCCCATACCGCTAAGAACTTGCCACAATTTGTTCTGGTCCACACAGTCAAAGGCTTTAGAATAGTCAATAAAACAGAAATAGATGTTTTTCTGAAACTCCCTGGCTTTTTCCATTATCCAGCGGATATTGGCAATTTGGTCTCTAGTTCCTCTGCCTTTTCTAAACCCAGTTTGTACATCTGGCAATTCTCGCTCCATGAATTGCTGAAGTCTACCTTGCAGGATCTTGAGCATTACCTTACTGGCATGTGAAATGAGTGCCACTGTTCGAAAGTTTGAACATTCTTTAGTGTTTCCCTTTTTTGGTATGGGGATATAAGTTGATTTTTTCCAGTCTGATGGCCATTCTTGTGTTTTCCAAATTTGCTGGCATATAGCATGCATTACCTTGACAGCATCATCTTGCAAGATTTTGAACAGTTCAGCTGGGATGCCGTCGTCTCCTGCTGCCTTGTTATTAGCGATGCTTCTTAAGGCCCATTCAACCTCACTCTTCAGGATGTCTGGCTCTAGCTCACTGACCACACCGTCAAAGCTATCCCCGATATTGTTATCCTTCCTATACAGGTCTTCTGTATATTCTTGCCACCTTTTCTTGATCTCTTCTTCTTCTGTTAGGTCCTTGCCATCTTTCTTATTGATCATACCCATTTTTGCCTGGAATTTACCTCCGATGTTTCTAATTTTCTGGAAGAGGTCTTTTGTCCTTCCTATTCTATTGTCTTCTTCCACTTCCACACATTGCTTGTTTAAAAATAATTCCTTATCTCTTCTGGCTAACCTCTGGAATTTTGCATGTAATTGGGCATATCTCCCCCTATCACTGTTGCCTTTTGCTTTCCTTCTTTTTGGGCTCCTTCTAGTGTCTCAGCAGACAGCCATTTTGCCTTCTTGGTTTTCTCTTTCTGTGGGATGTATTTTGTTGCCGCCTCCTGACAATGTTGCGCACTTCTGTCCATAGTTCTTCCGGGACCCTATCTATTAAGTCCAGTCCCTTAAATCGATTCTTCACCTCCACTGCATATTCCTTAGGGATATTAGTGAGCTCATATCTAGCTGATCTGTGGGTCTTCCCTAATCTCTTTAGTCTGATCCTAAATTGTGCAAGAAGAAGTTCGTGATCAGAACTACAGCCAGCTCCAGGTCTTGTTTTTACCGACTGTACAGATGTCCGCCACCTTTGGCTTGAAAGGATGTAGTCAATCTGATTTCGGTGTTGTCCATCTGGCGAAGTCCATGTATAAAGCCGTCTCTTAGGTTGCTGGAAGAGAGTGTTTGTTATGCAGAGTGAATTGTCTTGGCAAAATTCTATCAGCCTATGTCCTGCTTTATTTTGTTCTCCCAGGCGATACTTACCTGTAATTCCAGGTGTCATTTGTCTCCCCACCTTAGCATTCCAGTCTCCTGTGATGAAAATAACATCTCTTTTAGGCGTGTTGTCCAGTAGGTGCTGCAGATCCTCATAGAACTGCTCTACTTCAGCTTCTTCAGCATCTGTGGTTGGGGCGTATATCTGGATCACTGTGATGTTAGATGGCTTGCCCTGAATTCGAACTGAGATCATTCTATCGTTTTTTGGATTGTATCCAAGCACTGCTTTAGCCACTTTACTATTAATCATGAAGGCTACTCCATTTCTTCTGTGGTCCTCTTGTCCACAGTAATAGATCTGGTGGTCATCTGATGTGAAGTGGCCCATTCCAGTCCATTTCAGTTCACTGACACCCAGAATGTCTATCTTTAATCTTGACCTCTCCCCAATAACCACATCCAATTTGCCCTGGCTCATAGATCTTACATTCCAGGTTCCAATGGTGTGTTGATCCTTAGAACATCGGATTCGCCGTTCACCACCAGCACCGCCGGCCGCTAGCCGTCCTTTTGGCTTTGAGCTAGCTGCGTCATCACGTCTGGGGCTAGTTGAGCTCATCCTCTGTTCCTCCCCAGTAGCATTTTGACCATCTTCCGACCTGGGGGTCTCATCTTCCGATGGTATACCGACATATCCCTGGTTGTACTGAATAACAGTTGAAGATCAATTAAAAATACATTATAAAAATACAAATCTACAAATCTAATAAAAACTCTGGAATATTAAATAGGAAATATAATATATAATATATAAACCCAAGATGGTGAAATTGCAGTCTTGTTAAAATTTCCTGAGGCCACATCAGGGCACCAGCCACCCCCATGATGAACTATCCCCCCTCCCACCCCACAGCCACCTTATGGAAGACCAGGAGAGTGGGAGCTTGTCTTATTTCCACATTGTTGGCAAAAAAACAGCAGTTAATCTCAGTTTGGAGATTTTGCCTTTTCAGCTTTGCCTTAAAACACCTGATTATTTCTTCTGGTTTTATTTTTTATTAATTTACCAAACAAGCTGCAAAAAAAGCAACAACAAAAAAAGGGAATACATATACCTACATAAGCTTTACAGTAGAGCAAAATTTGAAGTGAAATCATGAGTAAAAAACAAAATTTTAAAACGTAATACAAATATTTTTTAAAAAAGAAAAAATATAGGAAAAAGCATTCTACTGGAACCCCTTTCCCCCCTTTTTTTCCTCAACCGCTAATTAGCAGTTAAATTAGCGGTTGGGAATTTATACTATTAAAATAGTATAAATATTTTTATACTATGCTTTGGACACCTATGATTATTGCTTAATCCTATTTGGATTGTTTTGATTATTTTTTAAGCGGTTTCTCTTTTTCTTCAAAAATATTTTAAGTATCTTAGCTGGCCTTGCTGTGTAGTATGTTGTATATAAAGCAACCATTCCTGCTCAAATTTGGTTAGACTTCTGCTGTAAATATAGACAGTCATTTTTGCCATTCCTGCTTATTCTCCAATTAGTCTCCAAATCTTACATTGTCAGCAAGGTTTCTCTTTTCCAGCGTTGTGGCAGATTGATTTCTGCAGCTATCAGTATATATCTTAATAAATTATGGTGCTTTTCATTATTATTTTCTGAGATTATACTAATAAAATATGTGTGGTTTTTATTTGAATTTTATTTTCAGAATTTTCTGTATGTTTTGGTTTATTTCTTACCTTTGAGTCTTTTTGCATAACCATTACATATGGTAAAATGTTCCTTCTGGGTGACCAAAGGAACCATAACTGATCTAACCAGCCACCTGCAGTTTCACTGTCACAGTGATGGGGAGTTAGACATGCATGGCTTAATTAAGACGAACATGTGCAATTGGCAAGATCAACCAGGTGTTGCCTGGTTGACACTTGTGGGAAGCATGAAACAGATTGCTCTGGCCGCGGCTGTTTTTGTACAACGTGGTAAATTAGTGTGAAACAAGCCATGGTTCTCAACCAGGGTTCTGTGGAACCCTAGGGTTCCACTAGAGGTCACTAGGGGTTCCCTGGGAGATCACGATTTATTTAAAAAATTATTTCAAATTCAGGCAACTTCACATTAAAGAGGCATGTTGCATTCTTTATTTTTAGTTTAAGAACGCTGTTAATGCATCTATACAGGCCTACCCATGAAATGAATATACTAATTTTATAACTTCTGACCTATATTTGAGCCTGAATGCGCAGGGGTTCCCTGAGGCCTGAAAAATATTTCCAGGGTTCCTCCAGGGTCAAGAGGTTGAGAAAGGCTGGTTTAGTGATTAACCCCAATGGGTGGGGTTCAGACAGTATGTCCTAAACCAAGGTTTGCAAACCACAGTGTCTAGGTTCACTAAGCCTGAATCAAACCAGCTCTCCGTAGCAGGTGTTGAGGTGGGCTGGCCCTCCTTCTCTCTTATCCAGCATTACTTCAATGTTTAGATGATATTATTGTTGTTGTTGATTGCACAGCCAGCCAGATGTTTAGGCTGGATTTGGCATTTTTGTTCACCTATCGAGTCCTTCCCAAGGACCTGGGATAGGCAGATGTTGTTGTTTAATAATAGTAAAGGTAGCTTTGCAAGATGTAGGCTGTTCCAAGTAAAGCTGCCTTTTGCAATTGACTGATGGTGATTTTGTCAATGCTGATGGTGTTCAGTGGTGCTCCAGATGTTTTGGAATTGCACCCAAGGAGCCTATTACTATTGGTAGTATCTTTGCTTTCTTTGGCCGCAGTCGTCCTACTTCTATTTGCAGGTCTTTGTATTTTGTGATTTTCTCCAGTTCTTTCTCTTTTATTTTGCTGTCTCCAGGTATTGCAATGTCCACTATCCAGACTTCCTTCCTTCCACCTGAAGTGGGTCCTGAGAGATGACATTGTTTAATCGAAGGAATCCAGAGTGCGCCAACCATGCAGGATTGAATTGGCCGGGCAGATGTTATGGGAGACAGGCAGTCCCTCAAGTAACCAGGCCCTATGCCTTGTATATTTTTTGTATTCAATAAAAAAGGTAACTTACAGTATTTCAGCAAAGAATGCGAGAGAAAGATATAGTGTTAAATCTAAATAATAGTCTAATTTTAAACCAGAGAAAAAGTTCTGGCATGTTGATGTTAAGCCACCAGATGGCAATATGGACTTGCTTTGGATGTGCATTTCATTTACTGTTTCATTAGCCTAATGCCTATGTATCAGTAAGCTATAAACAGGGGCTTGTTGTTGTTGTTTATTCGTTTAGTCGCTTCCGACTCTTCGTGACTTCATGGACCAGCCCACGCCAGAGCTTCCTGTCGGTCGTCAACACCCCCAGCTCCCCCAGGGACGAGTCCGTCACCTCTAGAATATCATCCATCCATCTTGCCCTTGGTCGGCCCCTCTTCCTTTTGCCTTCCACTCTCCCTAGCATCAGCATCTTCTCCAGGGTGTCCTGTCTTCTCATTATGTGGCCAAAGTATTTCAGTTTTGCCTTTAATATCATTCCCTCAAGTGAGCAGTCTGGCTTGATTTCCTGGAGGATGGACTGGTTTGATCTTCTTGCAGTCCAAGAAACAGGGGCTTACAATTCATAAAGATCAGGTTTGTGTGACGTGCTAGATCAAAACCAGGCAAAGCCACATATGATGTGAACCCGGTAAGCTAAACAGAAATAACAGATTAATAGTAGGTTAAGTCAACACCAAACAACGTTATTGCCTAACATGATGAACAAACCCAGTTTCTTTTTTTAAAATAATTTTTATTGAAAAATATTTTAAAAGAATAATAAAAGACAATACAAACTACTCAGAAAGGAAAAAAGAAAGAAAGAAAGAATAGAAAGTAGAAAAAAGAAAAAGAGGAAAAAAATAAGAAAAAGAGAAATATTAAAAGAAGTGACTTCAGAGCAGGTATTCAAGAGGGAGTGGGGGGGTGGGGGGAAGCCTCAGGGGCTCCCCGCTTTGTGAGAAAATCAATTAGACAGCAAACAATGGAGCCACAAAGACAACATGAAAAGCTAGCACAACTGAAAGTGGCTGACACCACCACAGGAGCAGCTGGACTGTTCGCTCTTAGAATCGTAGGACAAGCTTAGAAAAATTCCTACATACTTGAGATGCTGGAAAGCTCCCAGCTCAACTTGGAATGGGTGAGAAACAAGCTATTTTTCTAAACAGAAACTGGCAGAGATTTTTGGAAAATTATGGTAAACAAAATTGGCCAGAATGGGAAACTTTTAATTGCTGTCAACTGAAACTTTTGAAACTTTTTTTTTTGGTGAAAAGAAGAAGAAAAAATAAAAATAAAATAAGAATGGGATACTGGTATTGTTGGGCACAACTTCCAGATGAAATTTGTCCCTGCAATCCAGAAGTCCACTGTAACACTGTCTCAAGACTTTCTTCTAATTTGGCCACGAAGCAAAATTAACCCTATTAAAAGTATTCAAAGAAATACCAGAAAACTAATTGTTCAGAGCTCTGATGAAACTCATGATGCATTTTACACCAAGTAGCACAGAAGAGATTTTAAGCAGGTGCAGCTTAGTACTAAAAATGAAAAAGATCTTGAAGCTATAGTTGTTTTCTTTTTGTGAATTAATTTACCACTGACCTTTGTAATTTTTTTTAATAAGTATTGCTCAGGGTAGAGTAATGAGCCAATTGGAAAGAGGGGGAATACAATGCTTAAACCAGGGTTTCTCAACCAGGGTTCCGTGGCATCCCAGGGTTCCACTGGAAGTCACTAGGGGTTCCCCGGGAGATCACGATTTATTTAAAAAATTATTTCAAATTCGGGGAACTTCACATTAATGAAGTAAGTTTCATTCTTTATTTTCAGTTTAAGAACACTGTTAATGCATATATACAGGCCTGCCCATGAAGTGAATATAATAATTTTGTAACTTCTGGCCTCTATTTGAGCCTGAATGAACCCTCAGGGGTTCCCCGAGGCCTGAAAAATATTTCCAGGGTTCCTCCAGGGTCAAAAAGTTGAGAAAGGCTGGCTTAAACCGATGGGAACTGACTCCACCCCACCCCACCCCGCTTTTCAGGACTTTTGCAAAACTTTTTATTCACAGAGCCCTGGGGACGAAGAAAACCAACAACAGAAGGCTGGATACTATACTAAAGTTGTTGGAAGTTGAATTGGAAGGAAAATTGTTTTTATACCTTTTCTGTCAAAACACTCTAAATTGCCTTATGGGGAGAAACTTGCTCTGCTTACCTGAGGCAACCTTAACCTGCTTTCCTGGCAAGGTAGGCTTGATTCACCAGTTGTTAGTGGTTTGCCATGGGCCCCTTCTTTCCCTAGACCAGTGTTTCTCAACCGTGGCTACTTTAAGATGGGTGGACTTCAACTCCCAGAATTCCCCAGCCAGCCATGCTCTCCAGTTTTTATCAAATTTGTTTTGGAAAGGGAGGAAGGAGATGTTGGATCTTTGCTTTCTGCAGACCAAGTCAAGATTCATGTAAAACCCTTCCTTCCTCCTCCATGAGTGCCACAATATCCTCTTTCACCAGAACCCAAAGAAGGCATCCGCTCAATATCAACTTCTTTTATGGGCAACCGAGTAATTGTTTCTCTGCGCTCCGCCTGCAACACACCACTGCTAACAAAAGAACCTGGCAGGCCTTGGAGACTGGTTCAGGACTGGCACATAATTAAATTACGTTGTCCCGCTTCACCCAGTGGTACCCAATTGTTCGTCAATTATTGCCCAAATCCCTTGGGATGCAAAATGTTTCCTGGTGATAGACTTGAGGGTTCAGGACAGCTGCGGGGAAACATTCAGCATTTGCAGCTTGTCGTAAGTCTTTTACAGGAACTCCAAACTCCAAAGGAATTAGCCATCGGGCACTGCTGAACCCATAAAAGTATGACGAAGGGGTCACAAACAGCTTGGCAGATCTAGCAGCTCAAAAGGCTGCTGTCGAGCCACTTAACCTTTGAAGGTGTCATGAGTGAGGATGGCGAGCAGGGGGCTCCCATCCAGGCTGTAAAACGCATGCGTAGTACTGAGGAATTAGGTGGCCATTCAAAGAGACACAGATCGGGCCCGCCTTAGTCTTTGGGGTTTATATGTCTGGGTTTTCCCACGCTTCTTCAGTTTGTTAGGATTCTCTGTTATGTAGCAGTAATAAAACACTAGAGACCTACTCCTTGTCTCAGTGTGGTTCCTGGCTGTTAGGACAGAAGGGTTGGCAAGTGTTCCCACAGAGTATGTTCTCACCGTGGGATCTCTCAGGTATGAGAATGACATTGACTACTGGAAAGAGAAATGTGAAGCAGCGAAGGATGTCCAAGGTATGCGGAGAATTCTGGACCAGAGGGCATGCCTACCCAGTGCTATTTACCTCATAGCCACTGAATGGTACCATCGACATTCAGGGCATAAAGGGAGAGAGGCATTGAAAGCCTTTATTACAAGAACCCGGTTTGCCCCGGGATTGGAGACAATCCCACAGGGTTGTGATATTGGCCATCAAAACTCTCCCTGTCCCAGAAGGCCCCAGCTGCCACTAGGGGGGTCGACCAATGCCCCCAGCTCCCTTGCAGCATTTGCAGCTGGACTTTGCAGAGCTCCCGCGAATGGAGAAAAAAAAGTATCTTCAAGTGATGGTCTGCCACCTAACTGGCTGGATCAAAGCTTTTGCCTCCAGAGACTGTACTGCAAAGGCCATAGCCAAGGACTGGTCCTGAGGTCTTCATCTCCAGAACACTGGAAACCTGGAATTTTTTTTAAATTAAAGTTTTTATTTTAATAATATATTTTTATGATGATTTTTACTTATTCGCTGTTTTATCTAATTGTCGTACGCTGCCCAGAGTCGCTTTGTGTAAGGAATGCCTAAGACCAAATAAAAGACTCAGACTCTAAATCAAGTTTAAGCTCTGGCTTTTATTTAGAATAGAATGCACACCAGTAAAAAGCTGAGAGTGAGGGAAGCGCGCCAAAAGTTGAATTAAATAGTCTCGCGCCAAACAGCGCTCCACCCCCACACTCCCCGGGTGTGCCCCACGAGTTCCACAGACTGACAGTTCATCAAGGCTTGATAGGTGAGAGGTCGTCAAGCCCCATTTGCCCCGGGCATCGCCTTGTTTATCTTCCTGCGAGGTAATGGTCCATTACCGGGCGATTAGACCTCGATATTCCTCGAAAGCCCGGACGCGCCCTTCCGAACCTCGCCCTGATCATTTCTTTGACAATGGTGTCAATGGTCGATTACCGGGCGATGAGACCTTGTTGTTCACTAGATCTCCCAAACCCATTACCTTCTTTGTCCGGTTTATCGCCCGCCCCTCTCCAGTCATTGACATGCATCCGCGCTTTGTCATGCGAGCCGTTACAATGTCGCAAACATCGCAACGGCGATCATGACACTTTGTGTGAGGTGGGCAGTCACCTAACTATGACAAATAAATAAATAAATAATGCTTGGGCATCAAGCATCATCTCCATGTTGGAACAGGGAGATCAAAACAGCCCTTAGGAAATATTGCCAGGAAACAGGTTGGAGGTGGCCTCAGGCTTTGTTGTTGGTGTTAGGCATCCTCCAGCAAAAGGGGACCTTTTTGCCATCTCAATGCATCTGTTGTGCAGGGGCAGGGGGGGGATGAATTAACTGCCAAACAGTTTCTACCCTAACGTCAAACAGGGAAACTTTTCAAGGTTCTCTTAGTTGTGCCACAGAGAACACTCCACAGATCCCGTGCAATTTGAGATGTTAACTGCTGTCAGACTCCCCGATCAAATGTTCCCAGAACATGTTTATCGGACTTGCATCCACCTTCATGAAACCCGTGTCAGCAGACTGCGAGTCACCAGCAGGGAGGGGGACTTTGACTGGAATGTGAATTATTTTGTTTGGGTTAGATACCTCTGCCCAAGGTTAATGGCCAGCATACCGTTCAAGCCATCTGCTGGTATGGGGAGGTACATGCCTTTCAGGGTAGTAAGGGTGGGAATTAGAACTTTGTGTGATTTTAAACTGCAGAACGCACGGGAAATGCCATTCGCAACTTTTACCTTGTCTCAAACGCTTCACTTCATTAAGCAGTGAAATGAGCAAAAGTCTCTGGACTGTCACTGAGTGAATGCTTGAGCATTCTGGTCATTACAACTGCTCACTTCCTTACTAAATATCAAAGTGGCTCAGCAAACTATTAATAGTTTGAGAACCAAATGGGGGAGTGGTTGCCTGGAATTTTAGGCTTCGTTATTATCTTTTAAATAAAGGTGATAATTAGCATTTTAGCATGGCATCCACGCCTCCTTTTGAAGTTCAGGAAATCCTGTTTTCCTTTTAGCCAAAACCATTTCTTTCTTTCTTTCTTTCTTTCTTTCTTTCTTTCTTTCTTTCTTTCTTTCTTTCTTTCCTTTCTTTCTTTCTTTCTTTCTTTCTTTTCCTTCCTTCCTTCCTTCCTTCCTTCCTTCCTTCCTTCCTTCCTTCCTTCCTTCCTTCCTTCCTTCCTTCCACATGCAAAAACTTGCCTTTTCAGCAACGAAACAATAGGGAGCGTATTCTGGAAGTCCTTGAATACACTTGCAAGTGTTAAGAAAAAAAGAAACTCAATTGGGAAAGGGAGTGATGTAACTCATAAATTTGCCACTTGTGGAATGTTATCTAGAATCAATGTCTTCTATTGTTTGGTTCGTTGCTTCTTGGCCCATCTTTCACAGATACTGAATATATGTATTATTTGTTTCTGCAACCTATAGAAAGACTTGACACCCCCACCCGCTTAATAAATGCTTTTCACTTTGCCTGAAGTGCTTGTGGTTTGTATTGTCAGGAGGGCAGAAAAGCCACTTTGCAAAGGTATAGTGTTTCTCTCCCAAATTCAGGGACTAGATTTCTTTTCAGCCCCACGCCACTTGGGTGCCTGAGTTTTAAAGGCAGCAATCTGAGCAGGCCGACTTATAACGGCAGTTCTGGCAGTCCCAGTTGCCATGGTTAGGCAAATCCCACATGGTTGCAGTGTCCCATGGTCACTTGATCGCCATTTGCAACCTCCTGTCGGCTTCCCCGTTGACTCTGCTTGTCGGAAGCCAGCAGAGAAGGTTGCAAATGGTGATCGTGTGACTGTGGGATGCTGCTACTGTCGTAATTGTGAGCCAGTTGCCAAGCACCCTAATTATGATCATATGACTGTGGGGATCCTGCAACTATGAGGACCCGTCGTAAGTACCTCTCGTTCAGTGCCTTTGAATGGTCGCTGAATGAGTGGATGTTAAGCAAGGACTACCTGCAAATATTATTACGCTATTCTGCAGGAATGTAGTTTGCTTCCTTGCTTAAAACAGGCACGCTAGATCACTGTTTAAGAAGCTTTTTCTGTGTCTCAGTCTTTGGTAACTTCAGGCCGATCTCCAATCTATCATGGCAAGATGGCTTATTCTGAAGACGATGGCTTTTCAGTTTCAGGCAGTCCTACACGCAATAGATCAGTGTTTCTCAACCTTGGCAACTTGAAGATGCGTGGATTTCAACTTCCAGAATTCCCCAGCCAGTTTGCTGGCTGGGGAATTCTGGGAGTTGGTCCACACTTCTTAAAGGTGCCAAGGTTGAGAAACACTGCGATAGATTATTATGCTCACTCATTCCAGACTTGTTTCAGGGCAGGTTATGGGGTTGAGGCTATCTTGATCAGCCTGATAGATTATCTGCTCTTGAGAGGAAGTGAAGGAAACTTCTCTGTTGATTCTCCTACACACAGAAGTTGCCCCGTGGAGACGCTCAAGGTCTCCCTATATTTTGTCCTCATTTATAGGAAATGATGGGGACAGATTGACAAGAGGTTTGAAGCTAAGTGTTAATAGTGCACCAGAGGCACCCAGATCCATGTCTCCATATAAATGTCATCATCAGGCTCCCCTCATGGTTTGCCTACAAAGAGAAATGGGCTGGATGGGTAAGGAAAAATCAACTGAAACTGAATCCAGATGAGACGGAAAATTTAATGGTGAGATGCCATAATTCCAGGTTTGTGATAGACCTGGATGGTAAGAGCAGGTATGCAGCTTGGGAATGATTCAGAATTCAGCTTATTTATTTATTTTATTTATTTATCAAATTTTATCACTGCCCATCTCCCCCCCCCCCAAAGGAGGGACTCTGGGTGATTTACAACAAAAACAAATTATCATTATAAATACAATAAATATAAATAGACAGTTAGCTCGATCCCTGATGCTTCAGAAGGACCACCCTGGAGTGACTCAGAAACTTCATTTGGTACAAAATGCCAGATTGGTTTAATCTTGCAGAGACCAGGTTATACCCATTCGGAAAACCCTGCCTTTGTGGCTGATTTATTGCTGGGCACAATCTAATGATTGCTGAACGGCTTGGACCAGGGGTACCAGAGAGAATCGCTCTTCCCGCACGATTTGCACCTCCTACATTTTCATCTGGCTGCTACTTACAAGGAGAGCTCACTCCCCAATGGGATACAGAGATACCTATCCAAGTTGGCTTTTAAGAAGGTTTTCAAAGCACATCCTTTTCAGTTGATCTTAACAACGTCCTGTTAATGTTTTGAAAGCTTCAGATGCCTGATGTCTGAAGTAGCAATTCATAATTTTATTTTATGATGGTTTGCTGTTCTGCTTTTCACACACACCCCACAGGAACTTTGGTAGCCGATGGTGTAAAAACGGAAGGGAGGGAGGGAGGGAGGGAGGGAAGGGATTGTTAGGCTATCAGTCGCAACTGATGATTGCTGAAATCACACCAGGGAGCAAGATGGGAACATCCCCCTGCTTGTCCTTGTGAACTCTTTGAAGGCATCTGCTGGGCCATCCATGACACAGAATGCTGAACCAGCAGGGGCATCAGGCTGACCCAAGTAAGACTCTCCTGATATTTGGTCTTCTTTCGTATCATCTGTGTCATCTGATCAGTCTCCTGATAGCAGCACACGGGGCTCTTGGGACAATTAACTTCCTACTACTTGTTAAGCTATGAGACTGAACAGGCATAGTTTTATATCTCTGATCTTGCAAATTATAAAGGAACACATGATCAAAGCCTATTTCCAACTCTACCAACCCCCCTTCCACCCTCCCAGACTGCTTAAGAATCCCAGGCGATATCAAGTATGTAATACTTAGTGTTGAACTTAATTAACTTAATCGTCCCAGGATGCTTGACTACAACTGGGGCAGGATGTGTCTTTTCCCAGCTCAGATTGATGTGGCATAGTTACATGAAGCTGATGACACCTCTTCGCTATTTGATATGTGTTTCATTTTGATTAGCACAACTGGCCCTCTATGGGGCAGAGTTTGTGACTCATCACAGGGCTCCAATTACTAGGAAGAAGCGAAGCTTTTGGCTGGAGCTGCCTGTTAAGCATATACCTCCTTGCTTAGTGTTTAATTGGGACCTGGGCCCAGAGGTATCCAAAGTGATGCAATAACAACATTTGTGTAATGATATCACAGTGTAAGCTCTACTCTTCTGTACCTGCCTCACAACATACACACAAGTGCATTAGGCAAGAGTTTTGTCACGATGCATGTTTCATTAGTCCCTCTCCCCACCGCCCACCCGGATACCTACCATGCCTGGGCCTTTTACAAAATAGGGGTAAAATTTGAAGCCCTTTACAGTTGGGGATTCCGTTATCGGAATAACATTTTCTGCTGTGTGATCTGCCAAGATCCTCCATGGAAACTTCCTTAATTGCTTCATGTTCAGCAATTCTTGGGAGCCTTGTCAAGAGTTGTTATTCTTATTGCTATTTATTAGATTTAATATAGCCCCCACTCCAGTGGACTCTTACAAAATGCAATACTAAGTTAAAACAATTAAAAACTTAAACAGGACAGCCCAGACTAAACAGCCATTAAAACCAATCGTAACAGGCACCCCTCCCCCAACACATTAACCCCAGGCCTGGGACCAAAGCTAGGTTTTAAGGGCTTTTTGGAGCCCCAGGAGAGTGGGGACCATCCATGTCTCTGGGGGGCTGCTGTTTCAGAGGGTGGGGGCGGCGACAGAGAAGGCACACTTCCTAAGTCCCGCAAGATGGCAACGTTTAATAGAAGGGCCCTGGAGTGCACCCACTTTGCCCAAACAAGCTGGGCAGGCAGAAACAATGGGAGAGAGGCAGACCCCCAGATAACCAGTACAAACCAGTATTTGTACAAATGAAGCCTGGGTCTTCCTCTTGTGCTTTAATAGCACTCAGCAGATGGCAGAGACCTTTCTTTTAAGAATGCTTTGAATACACTCAGCTATATAGAAACTCCCAGGGTCCCTTGGGGCAGATCTGCACGTTGTGCTTGCCCTCTGCAGGAGGGGCCACCCACTGCTCCTCAAGGGCCAGAAGGGATGGCGTCGTCCTCCCACTACCAGCCCGTCGCAAATGCACCCCTGTCTGTTCTGGCGCTTGATTTCCAGACTGCCATTCTCCTTGCTAAGCCCTCTTATGCTTTTACAAGTGGATGCAGTCCCAGATCCAGCTCAGACTGGCTAGGGCTGCAATGGGGGGGGGGGGGGGGAGGAACCGGGGCATGTGCCCCAGGCACTGTGAAGGGGCGCCAAAATGAGCACTGGGGTGTGTGTGCCAAAATAGGTGTGGAATCCTTGTTTGCCCTGGGTGACACAGACCCTAGTTGCGGCCCTGAGATTGGTTACAGCCTCTGCCAGCCCCTTCCTCTCCAGCCACTGCCCTCTCCCTGGGTAGCCATGCTGAGATGGGCTGCTATGTTCTCTGCTGGTTGGCAGCTCCCCTTTTTTAAAATTATCTTGTGTTGATTCATCAACGGCCCATTAAGTCAGTGAGTTTAATGAACTTTGCTTGTCCTGTGGTTTCTCTGTATATAAGCTCATGGCTCCATTCAACCCCGTTGTCTCCCAGCAGGCACCCTTTCAGTTACTGTTCAGGCTGGATAAAGCCTGCTCCCCTTGCTTGCCCACAGTACTGCAAAGTTTCCATCCCGTCCCCTCCCCTCTCCTCCCCTCCCTTCTAAAGCTTTTAAGTTGAAAGTAGTCCGATTAAAGCTACACAATGTCAGTGTATGCTGCTTTAGCTGGGGCCCAGCTATATGGAAGAGGTAGCTGCAGATTAATTTCGGAACAGCTTCAAAACTGGATTTTAAAGCCTTGGTCTGAAAGCATTCCAGTCAGAAAGACGAATTCCCAGACTCTTTTAAGACAGTTTTGGATGTGATAGAGTAGAGAGCAACAGTGTTGTAGAAATGAAGACTAGGACGCTCGGGTCTTCATTAAGGAAAAGAGTTTAATATGCGCATAGGTTCAGACAAGCTCAAGCTTCAAATTCTGAACCCCGAAGGTTCGGGGTCCTACTTCTTTTATACCCCCCCATTGGGTGATTATACAGCCTAGACTAAGTGTCAACTTCGAGATATATGATACAACTTTAAAAACAAGCTGGGTGAGAAAAGCCTGGAGGGAGCTGGAGAGCTTCCCTCCCGTACCTTATCTTTGCTCAATTAGCTGCTACAGAATACACATGGCTCTTCTCCACATTCCACACTTGCAACAGATAGCTTACTTGCAATAGACAATTGCCTGATGAAAGGGCTTTAGTTTTCTGTTGTTTCCTTGACCCTAATTCCAATTCCACCTCATTCCCCCCTTTGAAAGTATTCAGCCTTTTCAGGGCAGATTACTTTCACTAAGGTTATCATCGGGGATAGACTGATATTCCCACATGGCCAGGACTTGTAAGGTAGCCTCTTTTTTGCCAATAGTGAGATACTGTTGGTGATCGCACAGGGCAGTATCACACACCCCGCAGCGATTAATCCAGTTAGGGCTACGATAGCCTGGAGTCCTGGTAGCTTTGGGAACAATTCCCCAAAAACGTCTCCCAAATGCAGTCCCTTCCAGGTCTGTACAGGCACGTGGGATAGTTTCACCATCCTATCTGTGATTTCTTGTACCACTTTTCCACTTTCATCTATTTCAATGCAACAATTTGACAGATTAAAATTTCCACACGCTCCTTCAGGACATTTCGGACCAGGATGGCCCACATTATAAGAATAATCAATCCCTATTTTCCACATCTCCCATCTACCAAAATTTGAAATGCAAAAAGTGTTCCCCTTAATTCCCCTCATTCCCCCCACCAGAGTCACCAGGGTGACGATTATCCACAGCTTCTCCAGTGCGTAGAGGGTCAGCTTCCGGGGGTGACCCAGCAGTGGGATGCAGTAAAACTTCCCCGGTTCCTGGTGGTGAGTTCTTAAAGAGTTCAATCCTAAGAGGATCAGCTGTTGGGCATACGTGCCACTTCCCCTGGTCCTTTGCTATTAGCTAATATTAGTATTTACACCTTAAAATCTCCTCCAACCAAGATCTATATGATATTGCTTTATATGGATATATATATAGATCTTCCTTATTTACAAACTGTATTTTTCTATACCTTACAATTCCCCCCTTTTAATCTTTATCAGTTTGTTCAATTTGTAACTCGAATTGTTGTAAAATGTTTCTTGCCTCTAGATATCCTGGAGTATCAACTCCCCAGACAGTGCAGCCAGACCCTGAAAGGCCCGAGCAACAGTTCCGTCGGGGGCTGTGCTGCCCAGAATAAAGGCGCAACAGCTCCCCCCCAGCACCACACAGACTCCCCCTTTCTCCGCCAACAGCACACCCAATGCCATCCCACTCTCCCAGGCCACCCCACTAGTGGCATCCAACCGTTCTGCAATACCCTTCACAACATCTCCGGTACAGTTCATGAACCCTTGTTGGCCACAATAGATGTAGTTGATCCAATCCACATCCCCGTCGACCGTCACCCACCAAAACAGAAAGGATTCAAATCCCGCCAAAGTTTGGCCTCTAGCCCTGACCTCAGGCACTCCCCTAGGCACTTCCACCCCGTCTACACACACTTCACTGTCAAATGATCCTCCCGGTGCATCTCTCTTATTCCTTCTGGGTTTTAAGTACCCCTTTTAAATGCAAGAGTAAATGGAATGGCCACTTAGCTGCTGCTCACAAGCAAGCTGGCCAGCCTTGTGCTTCAGCTGCTTAGAGAAGTTTGCCACAGGCCGTTTTCAATTTCCCAATTTCTGAGTTAGTACCCCATTTGCAACCCCTTTGTTTCTGGAAGCAAACAAAACAAAACAAAACAAAAGGCTTCCTGAGGTTGGCAAACCTAAAGCTGGAGCTTTCTCTTCCCCCGTAAGGCTTTATATTATCTCAAAAAAGGGGAGAGCCCCAGTCATTCGGATGTCTGAAGACTTATTCTCAGGAGAACAATTGGCAAGGCCTGGGGCCACCTCAATTTCGCCTCCTGAGCCAATTTTGCCACTGCCCTCTTTAAGAGCCCATTAGCTTTTTCTAAATCCATGTCCACCATGAAGAGTTGTCAAGATGCTGATTCTAGGGAGAGTGGAAGGCAAAAGGAAGAGGGGCCGACCAAGGGCAAGATGGATGGATGATATTCTAGAGGTGACGGACTCGTCCCTGGGGGAGCTGGGGGTGTTGACGACCGACAGGAAGCTCTGGCGTGGGCTGGTCCATGAAGTCACGAAGAGTCGGAAGCGACTAAACGAATAAACAACAACAACAATGAAGAGTTGTCAACCCACACAACCAGCAATTAAGATATTTAGCCTGACAAGCTATTTTCTGAGTTAAAGCTATTAAGGTGTTAAATTTTTCACCCTCCTTCAATAGTTGTTCATCAGTCCACTCGTGACTCAGGCGCCAGCCTATAAGGCTAACAAATTCAAACCAGTGGATTAACCGTAGTTCCATACTACAGGTAGGCTGGATTTCAGAATTGTATCTTAATACCTTTTCATATGGAAATATAAATTCCCTATTGTTCTAAATTGAGTACATCTTCAAAGCTTCCCTTGAACCCTGTGACTCTCTTTTCCAGGTTCAGGGATCCGTATGGTCATCAAAACTACAAGGTATTAGACAAAAAAGTTCAGGCGCATTTTTTTTCTTTTTCTGCACAGTCCAGTGTCCAGCAGTATTTGGCAACACCAGTGTCTTCTTTAGGGTTTCTCCCAACTCAGTTGCTGACTCCCCTCCATCTGGTTTAACTCGATTTCCAGACTTAAAAGGATGCGTCTGCTGTTCCAACAGTTAGACTCTGTGTTCCTGTAGATAGGGAGACAAGGACAAGACTTGCGCAGATAACTGTTTCAAATACTTGCAGACAAATTTCTTCCCCATGGCATGCATGTCTCCTACTTCTCCACTAAGAATTCCAAGATAGAGTCACCCATCTCAACTGGACTGACTGCTAGTCTGTTCTTAGGAGCAATCCAGAGACTTAGTATTGTCACTAAAAAGGCCTGTGTCCATGTTAATCCTGCCTTTGGTCCTAGCCCCTCCAAGTGTCTTTTTAGCCTACAAAGAAAGCCTTTCACCCATTCTAAGAAACAGTTCACCCCAAACTCCCCTTTTGGAGGTTCCCCTGGAGTTGAACTTGGTTGGCCTTTGGGTTGTCCTTTTGGCATACCACACATCTCTCACACACACCTGTTTGGCTTTCAGAAAGATTCCAGGACAAAGAAAGAGTCTAGACACACAATCCCCTAAAGCGTTTGTCCCACATGACTAGATTGGTAGGTGTAGTTTTGGATATATTTAAGCACTACTTTGGATAAAACTAATTTTCCTGCCTTAGCAAAATACCACCCTAAGTAAGTAGGCTGGCCATCTCTTCGCCACCTGACCCAATTGCTTAAACAACAAGTCTCTCTCTTTTTTTTTTTTAAACCCCCCAAATTGGGTTAAGACTTTTACAGCCAAACCTCTAATTTTAATATATATATAATGACTTAAAGTCATTTTTTTTCAATGATAACAATATTATACTTCAATTGCCAATATTTAATTCCCCAATAACTTCCCTAAAATCAAAACTTGTAGAACTAGAAAAAAAAAAGCATTGACATAAGAGTTTATCTAGTGTTTGGACTGTTTCCATAGTCAAAATTGTTAAAACAAAAAACAAAAACAAAACTCCGATAGATCATACCAGTCCATGGAAGCTCTACTAAAACCATATGTTGTCCAAAAAAAATTTTTTTTCTCTCTCCCTCTCCTGTTTTTATCATCATGTGCCATGTTGAGGAGGTATTAAAATTTAATCCATATAAAATTTATGAAAACACACACACTTTTCTAAAACTGGAATGCCAGGGGCAGAGCAGAGTGGAGCTGTAAGAGCAAAGGGGTGCCCCCCCCTTCTCTGAGTCATTGCTTCTCTGAAACTGCCCACATTCCCCCCCCCCCTTTTCACAAGAAGAGTAATCATTTCCTTCTACAACAGAAAGAGAAATCTCTGAAACTTAAAAGATTGTCCCCGGTGTGTGTAAAGGTATTGTAAAAGGAAGAATCCTAAAAAGATGGGGGAGTAAAGGATCTTCTGTAAAAGCATTGCCCCTCCCCTCTGTCACCCTTCTGTCCCCTCATCTGGGTCCTCAAGCCTGTAACAAGCAGGCAAGAGGCAGACTGAAGGGGGGAGTTTGGGTGAGACTGGGCAAATAATGAAACACACATACCCCTCCTCAAACAATTAAAAAAAGTGGGAAAGGATCGACAAAAACCTTTCAACTTTCCCATAATATGCATTCAAATTACACAAATCACAACACACACACACAAAACCAGAATTAATGGTGGATGCAGGCATGGCCAGAACCTGCAGCCTCCTAAGGAATAGACTCACATAATCTCTCAACTCTCTTTTCACAACTCAAAACAGTTTCTCAACCTTATATGTACGTGCACATTCAGACAAACAAATGCTCCCAAAAAGAAAACTGCACACCAATGCCTCAACAGGCTGTTGCCACATGCAATCCATCACAGCCCTGCAGGAACACAGAAGCTCTTCCTCCCTGCCTCTCAGCCAGGAGAAAGGAATGCTTTATTAAAAGGGCGATCGCTCCCATCAAGATGAATCTAGCCGCTCCCATGCCTATTGGAGACAATCCACACTCAACTGCCCTATTGTGATTCAACTCAACTCCCTTCCCAGAGAGCCTGCGTCTCTCCAGGTCCTTTTCGTGCCTGTCTGTTTCCCAAGCTCTCCATCCCATGGAATACCTCCTCGATCAATCTTCCGAGAATTCCCCTGCCTCCCCCTCTTTGGGGCCGCAAACCTTGAGTTAAAAACAAGGCATTTCATCTTTCTTTTTCTCTCTTCCTCCTGGGGTTGCCCTGCAAACACCCTGTTCATTTATGGGCTCTGCCAGAATATCCTCCCAACCTTTTCCTTTCCTGTCCTATTTCAATAACCATCCTCTGTTCCTCCAGTGTCGGGAAGACTGATAACAAAGTCTGAATATCTTGTCACCTTGGATTGTGGGTTTGCATCAATCCAATCCACAGACTCTCAACTAAATCACTGACACTTCATCCATCCAACCTTCCATCCACATACAGTTGCCAATCCTCAGCTCTCGTTTCCAGATTCGAATTAAGCAAACAACACAAAACACAAGGCTTGTGTTCCTCAGTGTGACCTTTGGTATACCCTTTGCATAATTGGTTTAGTTACTATTTCTATCCCTTCTGGCAACATTAGTTTATTGTTACTGCCCCATGGGTAATCCAGCTTGCTTCTTCCTCTGGGGTTAGGATAACTTTACTTAAGCTCCTGTAATTGTGGTGTTATTACAGGGAAAAACTTCTTTCCCTTTAGTCCCCTCTCTAACCATATTTTCCCAAAATTGTGTACCACCCCATAGGCATTCTTTCTCTCAAGTCATCTCAACATCACAAGTTCATTCTTATTTCTCCTTCACTTTATTTAATTCACTTTTGCCCAATTCCCTTCCACACAAATTAAAGTGGTCACCTACTCACAGCACTGAACACATGGCACAATCAAATCCCATGTCCCTCCATTCGCAGCAAAGCCAAAAATGTGGGAGACCCGCAGCCTGGCCAGGGCTATGGATTTCCAAAAAAAAAGCGGACTCTCCTTAGGTATGTTTCTAGGTAATTCTGGAAGGGACACCTTCCTTTCGGAACTTTTATTGTTGCCCATATTGATTACTGCCTTCCCTCACCCTGATCCCTGATCAGTACAGCCCTCTCTTGACCTTCTTGTTGTTTTTAACCCCCCCCCCCCAAGGTAGAGCACTCCAGCCTCGCTGGATTTGCTTTTCAGCAATTTTAAGCCTCTGACTGTCGAGGGGGTAAAACCGGGCCGGCCTCCCAGCAGGCGCTGGCTAATTTTAAAGTCCGACCTCAACCTAACACATTGAACCAGTCATGCGGGTCTCCGCTTTACAGCGAATCGCCACTGATCTATGCACTGAAACTGATCCCAATGTCCATCTTCGGTCACCTTCTGATGGACTTTACTAATAACATTAGAATTGAATGTCCCCTCTTCTGGCCAGCCGACCCCGAAGGTGGGCCACTCATTTCTACAAAAAAATCTTCAGTGTCTGGGTCAGCCAGGGGATCTCCATAATCTCCACCAAAAGCATCAGAAAAGTTTCTCACCATACACTTCAGTGGGGTGTCGGAGGTGCCACTTCCTCCCCCCATTTTCTTCTATTTTCTTCTACAACCTGAGGTTCGGGGCAATCCAGTCACCCCCCTTTTCTCCACAGACTTCACCCTGCTGGTCTCCCAGCAGACGCTGGCTCTCTTTAAAGACCACTAACTTCCCGTCCGGTCTCCCAGCAGTCGCTGGCTGTCTTTAAAGACTAGGGATGACGGTATTTGCGTGAAAAAGGGTTTCTCGGACCTATGTTTTTCTCCTAGGGTTCCCTCCCTGGGTTCCTTACACACTACAGCCGACCTGTGGCACCGGACTCTCACCAGGAACTGCGACTGTTTAACCACCCACACAACCTACACAGACTTCATTGGGCACGCCGGCCCTATCTGTTTCTCTTAGTGTGCCCTCCCTGGGTTCTGCACACACTACAGCCGACCTGTGGCACCGGACTCTCACCAGGAACTGCGACTGTTTAACCACCCACACAACCTACACAGACTTCATTGGGCACGCCGGCCCTATCTGTTTCTCTTAGTGTGCCCTCCCTGGGTTCTGCACACACTACAGCCAACCTGTGGCACCGGACTCTCAATGGCTACCACCAGGAACTGTGACTGTTTAACCACCCACACAACCTATATGGACTTCATTAGGCACGCCGGCCCGAGTCCAGGGGGGTGTATGGGCCCCCTCTTCTATCCTCAAGCAGGATAGGTACCCCTTAGTTTAAGTATATACTCGCCTCAGTTATCTTGGTTCCACGTTCACTCAGCCCGTCATTCGCACCACGCCGGCCGGCTCTCCATTCAGACCTCTCTTTTCCTTGTCATGAAGGGTTCTTGGAATCGGGAGGAAGAGTCCCAGGGATCGAACCGTCGACTCGGTCGAGACCTTCAGGAGAACTCTCCTGCGGTGCCTAGGCATCGACTCCAGGCGGCGGCTCCATGCCTTGGGGTTCCTCCCGTTCCAGCAAAAAATCGCCCTCGAGCAGTCCCATCTGGGTCGCCAAAATTGTTGTAGAAATGAAGACTAGGATGCTCGGGTCTTCATTCAGGAAAAGAGTTTAATATGCACATAGGTTCAGACAAGCTCATGCTTCAAATTCTGAACCCCGAAGGTTCGGGGTCCTTCTTTTATACCCCCCCATTGGGTGATTATACAGCCTAGACTAAGTGTCAACTTCGAGATATATGATACAACTTTAAAAACAAGCTGGGTGAGAAAAGCCTGGAGGGAGCTGGAGAGCTTCCCTCCCGTACCTTATCTTTGCTCAATTAGCTGCTACAGAATACACATGGCTCTTCCCCACATTCCACACTTGCAACAGATAGCTTACTTGCAATAGACAATTGCCTGATGAAAGGGCTTTAGTTTTCTGTTGTTTCCTTGACCCTAATTCCAATTCCACCTCAACAGTATATGGATTTTGGAAAAAATATTTAAAATAATAGTAATTACAGTACTCAAGGCCACAAGTAGATGTGTCAGAACGTTAAGTAGTTCCTGATTAGTGAAAAGAAACTGGGCGATTTGACTACGTGCCTTTTTTTCCCCCCTAAGGAAGCATAGAAATCTAGAAACAACATTGATATGGTTTGGTGAATCCAATAGCTCTTTTGGCATCATGAACCCTAGTGACAAGTGGGTAGAACTGACAATATTTTATAATGGGATATTGGCCAATTCTAAGGGTCATCTTGGTTTGTTTATCTGCTAGGTGTGGCTCCTGACTAGATGTGGAGTGCACAATTACAGGTAGAAACTTCCTCAGGTCTAATTAGTGGAGGTATGCAAACATCTCTCTTTAATTCAGCTATTCATACGTAGCTATTTCCATACTGCTAGAACAGTTTTGACCTTTTGCATCCAGAATGTGGTTTTAAAAGGTTCAGATGCTGCAAGCCCGTGTAGAGTTTTGGCAAAGACTTTCCAAAATCAACCTACACATTATATTCATGAACGTCTGGTAAGCCGTTTTGAGACAGGTCTACAGCGGTGCTTGTGAGCCTTTTGAATTTTCAGTATTTCTGCATAAATGTAGAAATACATCCAGAAGATCAAAAATGTGATCTGATTTCCGCACAAGTCCTAAAATGATGCGTATAGCCCATTTCTGGTTACTCAAAGTCTTTGCCCTACTCATCCAGCATGAGGCATAAAGAGAACCCAATTAAGCAAATGAGTCAAAAAACATTATACTTGTTCATTGATTTACTGAGGTAAGTGATCCAAAGCTATCTATTTGTGTGTGGCAAAAGTATGTGAACCTTTGCTTCCAGTAACCGGTGTACCTCCCTTGGGCAGCAGTAACTGCAGCTAAACGTTTCTGATAACTGTTGATCAGTCCTGCACATCGGCTTGGAGAAATTTTAGCCCACTTCTCCTTACAGAGCAGCTTCAATCCAGAGATGTTGGTAGGCTTCATTGCATGAGCTGCTAGCTTCAGATCTTTCCACAACATTTCTATAGGATTAAGGTCCTTAAAGAAGGACCCTAGGTGGTGTGGGTGCTGTGGCAGCGGGCAGGGCTGGGCAGCAGGGGCAGCTGGTGGCAGCGGGTAGGTGGGAGGCCAAAAGGGTAGAGGTGGGGGGGAGATAGGCAGTTGGGTGCAGTTCAAGGGGAGGCAGAGGAGGTCGTCCCTCACCTTACCGAGATTCGGGGCTGGGAGGGACCAAGCTGGGAATGGCTTGGACTGGGATGGGTCCTCACCTAGCGGCTGGTGGGATTCGGTTAATGGCGGCAATGGGGACTGCTGGGATTGCCATCGCTAAGCGATGCAGTCATGTGACATTGCACTTTATGACCACATCGCTTGGCGATGGAAATTCTGGTCCCAATTACTGTTGTTAACCAAGAACTACCTCTACACAATTTGGGGCTCTTCCTTGATTCACAATCCCTGTCTGATGAGCAGGTGGCAGCTGTGGTCAGGCAGGCCTTTGCACAGCTTCATCTGATGAGCCAGTTGAGCCCTTTCCTAGATCGGGGTCCTTCAGACAGTCAATCATGCCCTCATCACCTCACGGCTTGGCCACTGCAATATGCTCTACATGGGGCTGCAGTTGAAGACCACCTGGAAGCTTTAACTGGTCCTGAATGCAGCTGTGTGGGCAGTGATGGGCATGCCTCGCTGTGTGCACATTACACCTCAGCCTTGTGACCTGTGCTGGTTACCACTTTGCTTCCTGGTGTGATTCAAGGTGCTGATTGTTACCTATAAAGCCCTACGTGGCATAGGGCCTGGTTACTTGAGGGACTGCCTACCTCCCAGAGTATCTGCTCAACCAGTTTGATTTGGCAGGATTGGTGCATTCCAGGCTCCATCGATTAAACAATGCCACCTATTGGGACCCTGGAAGTGCGCCTTCTCTGTAGCAGCGCGTGCCCTCTGGAATGAGGTTCCCCCTGAGATTCGAACTACTCCCACCCTACTGGTATTTCAAAGGGCCTTGAAGACCTGGCTTTTGCCCAGGCCTTAGGCAAGGACAATTGATGTCCCCTTTTTCTTTGTTCCCATCCAGTTTTGTCATTTCTGCCATCTTTATTTTTGTTTGTTTGTTTGTTCCCTTGTTTTTAAAAGTTTTTAACAATTTTGTAAACTGCCCAGAATCACTGAGAGTTGGCCAGCATATGATAATGATAATGATAATGATAATAATATGCAGTAATTGAATGCCACTGTGTTTTGAGAAACTATTCCAACTGCAGTCACATGGAACAAACTCTTATCTTGCCTGGAGCTTCCTGGCTGTGAAAAAAGAGCTGGTTCACTAAATTGCATCCCCTTGTAGAACCCGTCTGTATGACTGGATCTTCCACCTTTTTCTTCTCTCAGATGGTGGGAAGTTAATGTTGCTGTGGCAGAAAGAGATGAGTTTAGCTCATTCTATGTTGGCATGGGGGATTTTTCCAAAATGGCTCCTGATAGGTAGGCACTGGTGATGTTGCCATGATCACTGGGGACCTGTTTATCATTCTTCCCCAGTTGTCTGCTGCTTGGAAGAGTGTTCCCCCCACTCATTACTTTCTGGGCTCAGTGAAAAGAGAATTTGATCTGCATGGTACTAGCCCACGTTGCATCCCAGTCCAGTTGACCACAGACTGCTGTGACATATACCCTTGCTTTCAGCTCCTTCCAAGACACTTACCATTTTTATCCTTCTTACTAACCACAGGTGTCATGTCATTTCGACTCTTGTAAGGAGGAACACATTCCTACACAAATTACATGTCATACAAGCATTTATGTTGTAAACAAGTCCTGAGCGGAGTATATAAAGAGCTCTTTAAGGAAAACAAAAATGCTAGACACTACGCTGTGTAAGATATTGGAGAAAACAGATTTGATCCACCCAGCTGTCCTGGAGACACTGAAAGAGAAAAAGGGAAAGTGGAACAATGGGGCAATTCTGGACATTTCCAATGGTTTTGTTTCTGCTGCTGGGTCTTTCAGTTGTGTACTTTCTGAAACAACTCTGGTTACGTAGAAAATATCCTCCTGGACCTTTTCCACTTCCTTTAATTGGAGTCAGCTGGCAGACTGGTTTTAAACTTACTCCTGATATTCTAGTTCAGGTACTTTTTCAATGTGTATTTTATTTCTTGATTATGAAGTTTATTGAAGAGCACTGTAGTCATTTGATTTCTGTGGCAGTGATGGAGAAGGATCTTGTGTCTGTAAAATCTGGATAATGAATATATGATATTTAGGGGAGCTGAGAATTTGTTTAGTAGAGAAATGGATAGTGATACAGTTAGTCCTTATTTAGTGACCCCAATTGGGACTGGTCGCTAAGTGAAACCACGACTGTGCTTGTGATATTACTTCAGCTTTCCTTTGCTTTACAGACCTGCGAAGGTTGTAAATGTGATGACTGGCCATGAAGTTACTTTTTCATCACTGTCTTAACTGTGAATGGTCGCTAAACAAGGCAGTCGCTAAATGAGGACTACCTATATATGTGATCAGGAAAACACCTGCTGGTTTTACAGATTGTCTCTCTCTCTGGGATGAAATCTTGCTGTCTCTACAATTACGAGTTTAAAAGAATGCCAGTTTTCTCATCCATCCATCCATCCATCCATCCATCATTCATTCATTCATCATATTTATACAGAAATATGGAAAGAAGTCTCTTCTCCTTATTTACAGCTCCAGCAATAAGCATTTGTTTTATTATATTATGAACACTGGAATTAGGATGATTCCTGCACATTGCAGAGAAGTTGTGCGACCCTTGTGTGATAAAGGTATTCCCAGGCTGTGCAGCTCCAGCCCAGCCTGTGAAGAATCTAGTGTGCATCCCAGACAGGCTAGCTTAGAGACCTCTTGGCACCAGCTAAGGAGTCTCTCAGGTTAGGTGGCTCCAAATTGGGCTGCAGGGAAGCCTTCTCTAAGCGGTCCTTCCATTTGAAAGTAGCCGGGGGTGTGGAAAAGCCTCTTTCAGGCTGCTGGGCTCACTGAACTGCTCCCCGGGTGACCAGTGGATAAGAGGCCAGCAGCAGGAAGGGACCCAAACCTCTTGCTTCCAGATGCTGCAGAAGAAGATTGAGGAAAATCACCACCTGCAGCGAAGTCTAAAGTTCCTCCTCCTCTGAAGGCATCCAGCTTGGAGCTCTCTTGGCTCATGCCGAAGGTCTTCCAAATGGGCAGATTCAGTGTAGGCAGTCTTGAACCCACTTGACCTGGCAGCTTTTAGCCCAGGCTAGGAAAGAAGGCTAGGACGAGACTTTCCCTGTAGCACTTGTCCAATTCTTTCCTTGGCAGCCTAGACTGTTTCACTGAAGCAAACCTGTGTCACTTTGCCCAGTTCATTCCCAGCAATGGGCTGCAACAATCTGGTGTAGCATGTTTAGTCCTTTGCCACAACAAGACAGAAAATGATAGACAGAGAAAACCAGGGAAAGAAAGGCGAGAATGTAAGAAGAGGAACCTTGGCTGAAAAAGCAAAATTAGGAGGGGGAACAGGCTGAGAAGAGATGATTATAAGTCAGATGGGAAGCTGAAGAGCAGATCTTCAGAATGATGATCAAGGTGATGTTGATGATGGTGACGATTTTTACACCTCGCTTGCTGTGAAAGAAGGAACCAAATACTCTTGTTTGTCTGAATATAATATTTCCTTTTTCCAAATGGCAGCTCGCAAAACGTTATGGAAATATTTACACGATACTGGTTTGGAATTTGCCGATAATAGTACTGTCCGGATACCAAGTAGTAAAACATGGGTTGATCAACCATTCCGAAGATTTCTCTGAGCGAGTAGAGACCCCTTTTTTAAGGGCTGTGTCCAAAGGAAAGGGTAAGTTGTGAAATGTACTTATTTTCCTTTCCTTTTATTTACAGTATTTACCACAGGATATATGCTGTTCAGTCCAGCAAGGCTCAAAATGGCTTTCAAAACAACAACTTCAGAATAAAAACCATAATAAGCAGTGCCATGAGGAACAGCCCCAACATTTCAATACACGATCTCATTTCTGATCCATTCCGATAAATACTACATTAACAGCTATGGATTATTTAAGTCTGTCTCTTTCATGAGCTGGGGAATTGCTGAAGGCCACGTCATGGGGACATAGCAAAAAAAAATATTTTGGGCTACAGCAGGTTGTGTGTGGTGCACATAAAAACTGTGTAGAGCTTCAGTCGCAGCCACTAACTGTGTGGAGCTTCATCGCAACCACCATGACTCTTTTGACCCTGTTCTGTGGACACCCCTGAATGGTTGGGTAGAAATTGGGACATGACCTCAAAGTAATCCATGGGTTTTCCCAAGTGATATATGATGGTTGGGTCTTCTGGGAAGCATCTGAGCAATGTGCCAATGGAAGACTGCATTTCTGAGTTTGGGTGAGATCTGGAATAAAATCTGTACCAGTCTTGAGCAGTGCAGCCCCAGAAATAGATGTTCACTATTACGACCATCCCCTGGAGGGGTAGTCGTACTTCTGTGGTACCCAGGAGGACAACCAAAACTGAGGAGCTGAGTCTCCCCCAGGTTTACTCAGAATCATGGCAAAGAGTGTGATGGGGTCTCTAAGCTAAGGGTTATCCATGCAATGCTAAAAAGCTAGAGGGGCCTTTATGCAGCTTTGGCTGATGTCCTAGTTGTGGCCCTACCTGGCACAGGAGGATCTACTATAGTAACTCACACCCTCATTACCACCTGGATAGTCTACTGCAATGTGCTTTGCCATGGCTGCCTTTAAAGACTGCTCAGAAATTTCAAGTGGTCCAAAACACAGCAGCCATGTGCTAACAGTTTCATGACACTGGACACATATAACACCAATACTGTAAACCTTGCACTGGTTACCAGTTCAGTCCCATGTACAGTTTAAACAATTTAACCTTCAAAGCCCTTTAGCATTTGACAACTGGCTACTTGCAAGCCCATATTCTCCAACCTGCATCAGGCTGACTCTACTAGAACATTGAGGAAGAAGATCTTCATGGTCCCACAGTTCTGGGCAGTGGGAGGAATGAAAGCTAGTAGGTGCTGCTTCTCAATGGCAGGATTAGTGCTGTGGAACAGCCTGCATGTGGAAATCAGGCTATCCCTTCCTTAGTGGCCTTTAGAAGTGGAGCCAATTAGTGGATGGCTAGGACCACTGAATTGGAGCAGAGTTTAGCACAGCAGAGAAGCTGTGCGCAGAAAAAGAATATTATATTAGATAGCTTTAATGAGCACGTCAGAGAAACATAGGTTATTGATTTTACACACTCAGCCCTCCCAAGCATGAAGAATTACACACTTAGACATAGTAGGTTTAAAAGTAAAATAAAAAGAGTCTTACTGATTCTTGGTTCTGTTACATCCATCTCTGATGGAAAATTGATGTTCCTTGTTTCTTCTGTTCTTTCCCTATACTTAGTGATCTCTTAGTCCTATAGCTGCTAAGAGCTGCATGGAAGAAAGGGCTAAGCATATGGCTTTAGGCCCAAGATGGAGGGAGAAGCAAAACATGCTTCTTCTCCGATGGTGAAAGAGGAAGAGAGAGAGACAGGAAGTGGGAGTGGCAACAAACAGCTTCCTCAACAGCACAGAGAGTTAGCATCCTAGAGCAACCATCCATATGCTAATGAGGCATGCTGGATTTGCCAGGACTTCCAACAAGAAGGCTGTTAAAAACTGAGCTTTGCTGGAGGGCATTCCAGTGATGCTCACTGTCTTTTAAATTCTTCATTGCTAGGTGATATGTGGTTGATAACATTATGATTGAATTCATCTTTGTTTTACACTGTGGATGTTTTAATTGTTTTCCTTGCATGTCATGAAATTGCAGTGGAGATGTAAATTCAGTAAATAACTAAAATAATAAATAAAAGATGCAGCTCAAGCAATTGCAGTCTGCTGCAATCGGAATAGATGTACTGTACGTAGTAGAGAGCCGTGGCTTGATGCCAGTGTCAGATTACATATTATTGATGCAACGTTAACAAATGGAATTGGGAGTTCTAAGGGCTAAAGTCACTGACCTTGAGGGTAGAGCCAGGAAAACGAAGCTGTGTGTAGTCGCTGTAGCTAAATAGGTATAAAGGTGAACGGGTACACTGACTGTGTATAATTCTGATCAAGTCTCTTGCAAATTAAGCTCAGCTTCTAGTACTCCCATGGATATCTCCCTATTTTTTCTTAGCAGCTGTACAACAATGGTTTGCCACTGCTACCTTCTGGATGCGTTTTTTCTTTTTTAATTTTCCAGTCTAGTCTACAGCCCTGGGGTTTTCTGGTGGTCTCCCATCCAAGTAGTAACCAGATGCAAAACTGCTTAGCTTTTTAAGATCAGCCAACAGCGGCTGGTTGTATAATTGCACTAAGGAAGAATTCCTAGGTAGAACATAAGCAATTTTTTTACTCCAGGGCCCTGTGTATATGGGAGTGCATACATGCCCAACTATTTATCAATGTTCACTTCCTTTATTAGGAGAAAGGAGAAAGCCATAAGACTTCCCTTTCCCCTTGCAAAGAATGAGGGAGGTACTTATTTATTTCATTCATTGATTTATATCATTGTTTTTTCAAGTTGGCTGGAGAATTCTGGGAGTTGAAATCCACACATCTTAAAGTTGCTGAGTTTGGAAAACACTGATTTATATGGCTGCCCATCTTACAATGTGACTTTGGGCAGCTAAGAATACATGAAGAACAATACAAACGAATTAGGAATTAGCAAGGATTCCAGATCAGATCTAATGACAAGACATGCTTAAAACAAACCTGGATATGTAAACCAAATTGTGGCTTCAAAGGAGAATTTATGGCTTAAAAAGTAGGCATGATGTGTTACCTGGTCCTGGTCTCAGACAATCAAGCCGATGTGAACAAATCCAGTTTTAGAATTTTGTGTTCAAGAATATTTCCTTAAGCTTGTGTCTGATTCTGCATCATTCTAGTAAATTCTTTATGCCTGCAAGAATATACAGATATGACCTGTCCTCTTCTAAGCTGATGATTTAATCATTTTGATGCATCTCTTTTTGCGAGTAATAATTTCTCACTTATTTCTGATGGATCCAGGTATTATTCTTTCCAATGGCCACACCTGGAAGCAGCAGAGGCGATTTGGTCTGCTTACTATGCGGAAACTTGGACTGGGGAAGAAAGGCATAGAGGGTCAAATAGAAGAAGAGGCCCATCGACTGGTGGAGATCTTTGCCCATGCAAAGGGTAGGTGACACCAGCTAAACCTGCTGGCCTGCATAAATCTTTATATTCCATTTCTGCAGGCACTGGGATGGAATTCCAGGCCTTCTTACTGCCATCCTCATGTATTATATTCACCTGACAATCAATTTCTTAATTTTCAGGTCAGCCCCTGGATCCTTTGCTGCCAATCACTAATGCTTTCTTCAATTTGATAACCATTTTGGTGTTTGGGTACCGATTCCCTCTTGAAGATGAAAACTTCCAGAAACTAACGGAAGCCATGAGTTTTGGCTCAAGATTTATGGGTAGCTTCTGTCATGTTGTAAGTAAGCTTTTGTTTTCCTACCAGGTTGATTCAGACTGGTCTGAAAACCTGTTATAGTGGCCTAAAAACCTATATTATAGCAATAAGAGCCCTGGACTTTTAACGAGAGAGAGAGTGTAAATGAATGTATGGAGTAAACAGTGCAGTGAGGGGGGAAAGCAGAGGGAAAGGCGAGAGACTACAGGTAGTCCTCACTTAACGACCACTAGTCCAGCAACCGTTCAAAGTTACGAGGGCACTGAATGAGTGGGACATCACTGGCCTTGTAGTTGCAGCCGCCACAACGTCCACATGATCCCAATTCGAGCACTTGGTGACCAGCTTGGAATTACAACGGTCGCAGCATCCCACAGTTGCATGATCCCCATTTGCAACCTTCACTGCCGGCTTCCAGCAAGCAACGTCAATGGGGAAGCCAGTGGGAGGTTGGAAATGGTGACCAAGTGATGTCATGCTTAACGACGGCATGGGATTCACTTAACGATGGCAACTGGAAGTGCCAGAACTGCCATCATAAGTTAGCGCAGTCATGTGACATTGCGTTTTATGCCGCGTCACTTAGGGATGGAGTTGCCGTCCCAATTACCATCGTTAAGCAAGGACTACATGTAACTATGTGTATGTGACAAAACTCTACTTTTTCGTATGTCACAACTGACCTCATATTGAAGTCCTGAATAGCAATAAATTAGATTTTCTTTCCCCCCCAAAACTTATCCCATTAAATCTTTTTAATGAAATGGCATAACTATTGTAAATTAGTCAACACCTTTATCATCTAACCCAAACCCATTATGATAATTGTCCACTAGAAAATGTCTTATTTGTTGGCTTGTCTCAGAGCATCTGAGGTGGATCATTTTTGCTCATAATTGCCCATTTCTGCCATAATTGGGCAAAGCAACAGTCAGTCACCCTAGATAAGTTCAGATTCACTTATCCCTACATCCAATAAATCTGAGCCTAACCCTTAGAGGGAAGAAAGAAGACATAAATTGAAGAAGAGGAAAGAAGGGCCTGCCCAACAACATCAAAGCAGGAGCTCCAGGTGATCTATCTCATTTCTCTGCAATGAAGCCTGAATATGTTCTGAAACTCAGATTTAATTCAAGTAGCTAATAACCAAACAGTTTAGCTAGTCTGGCTACATTGATTTTATTTGGAATTCCATCCAAGTGACTGTTGCCTTATTTTGTTTTTCCAGTATTCCTCTGTTCCCAGTAATATCCTTTTTTTAATATCTAGAGGTTTGATTTCATTGGTTAATAGGAAACGTTTTATTAAAACATGCCCATGTGCAAGATGTCTGTTCCTTGTTTTTCAGGACTGACCCAAGGTTTTTAAGGTCTATAAACCCAGGCTTTGGGATGGAAGATTGAAAGCTCCTTCTGTTTTATTTTCTAAGAGGCTGAAGGGAGAAATCCTAGATTGCAGAGCTAAGCACTCCTCAGCTGGGCAGATTAAGGGGTGTAGGGCCTGGATGCCATGTCCACCATTTTGCTTGTTTTGACCCCCTTCATAGATATCACTGTGCACTAGCAATGATCCGGCCCATGTTACCAAACAGTTAATTCCAAGGAGTGGCTCATAGGTTGTGTTACTGTGACAGAGAGGAGATGATGATGATGATGATGATGATATTCTCTTTTAGATTTATGAAGTATTTCCCTGGCTGATGCGACATATTCCTGGGCCTCATCAAAAGACATTGTCCTACATGGAGTTTATATATGAATTGGCAAAGGAGGAGATAGAGAAGCACAAGGATGACCAGTCCTCTCATGAACCCCGGGATTTCATTGATCACTATCTTCTTCAGCTGAACAAAGTAGGTATCTTTTCTCAGTGGAGTACTTTCTTTGCTAATTTTGGAACCTAAGCAACAGCCCCACCATTTGAACAGAGTACTGTAATTGCATCATTCAGATTAATCTCTCCGCCCCCTCGACTGCCTTCATAGTATTAAAGAAGGCTGTTTCCCTTGCTACATGGCAATCTTCTTGTCATGAGTACTGATGGTGAGCAGGAGGGGGCCCCTATCCAGGGGGAAAAACGCATGCATAGTACTGAGGAGTTAAACAGCCATTCAAAGAGACACAGATCAGACCCGCCTTGACTTTTGGGGTTTATCTGTCTGGGTTTTCCCACGCTGCTTCAGTTTGTTAGGATTTTCTGTCTTGTGTAGCAGTAATAAAACATTAGAGACCTATTCCTTGTCTCAGCGTGGTTCCTGACTGTTAGGACACTTCTTAAGTAAACATTAGAGCTATGAAGCCCATACATTCACAGGCAGAAAGGTGCTTCAGAGCATGCAGGGGATGCTCATGTAGTCCCTGTCTGCAACTAAAGATTGTGTTGCTTCTTGGAATCATGTGGCCCAGCTGCAGCTTAATCCCGGAAAAAGATGCATTTGGCTTAAGGAGCTGCAGACAGATGCTATGTTGGTGCAATCACAGAGCCCGAAGCATCTTTTGCCTACACATCCAAAGTGCTTCCCAACCTTGGTAAATATCCACTTTGGACATGTATCCAAAGTACTGTAGCGTTCCCTGCTATGACTAAAGCATAACATCTGCAGAACGATCATAAGATTTCCTAGGCCTCAGGTTTTATTGGTCTATGATTTATCTGTCCTTCTAGACTGGTGAGTACTGAGGTCTCCTGATGATTCACAATGTAAAGATGAAACAGTAAAAACTAAATCTTTTAGGCATGTGTGGCTTTGAGTCAATCTTGACTTCTGGTGACTGCCTGGACAAGTCCCTGCAGTTTTCTTGGCAAGATTTCAGAGGTGGCTTGCCCTTGCCTTCTTCCTAGGTCTGAGAGAGAGGCCCAAGGCCCAAGGTCATCCAACTGGCTTTGTGCCTAAGGCGGGACTAGAAATCACAGTCTCCCAGTTTCTAGCCTGGTGCCTTTACCACTGCACCATGCTGGCTCTCAATCTTTTATGAGTCAAATATAATTAAGTCAGAACCGAGGCTATTAAAAACAGCATGAAATTACCACCTACTTAAAGCCTATCTTAAGGCCTTTAGAAAAGGTTAGCTCTCATCTGCTCCCATCAACCCAGGCCATTAGTATCATCTGCCCTGTGGGAAGGACCCTAGATATCTCTTTGTTTTTAAATGACATTTATTGTATTTTTATCTATAGTTGTTTATGTTGATTGTATTGATCTATTATTATCTGCAAAAGGCAGAATATCAATCATTTAAATAAGTACATATATAAACTCAGCATGGAATGCATTGCAAAGATCTGGGACAGCTATAGAGAAGGGAACCATGAATTATACCCACAGCTATTCAGGTGGACCTGTTCAGGTTATCTCGGTGAGCATGGAGGGAAATATAATTAAGAAAATGATCTCTTACATAATTCACTCCATCACCTCAGGATTTCAAAGACTCCTTCAAGTTAAGTTTGACTCCTGGTGAATTCATGGAATAGAACCATGAACTTTTTCAGGAATAATGCAGAAGTGGTTTGACATTTTTTCCTTCCCTGCTGTTTTCTCAACTTTCCCAGTCTATTTGAGAACCTTGAGATTCCTGTCTGAATTATAACCAGTCCCATCTTGTTGACCTTCTTCAAGATCAGCTAGGGATGGCCCGAAAGAATATGGTCTTTTCATTATCCTTGACTATATGAAAGGACAGCTAACAATGGCATGGGACAATATATACATGGGAAGTGATCATTCATAAGATGTCCAACTTTCATATTGAGGATTAGAGTTCATTCCATGTCAAAGTTATACTAAATTGTGGCACTGTCATCATGTTTGTTTAGTTATTTTTCCCTTCTGCTTCTTTCACAATGTCAATTTACATGTTTCCAGCTTAGGCTGGCTAATTTATTTTATTTTTATTTATTTATTTATCAAATTTGTCACCGCCCATCTCCTCCCACCAGAGGGACTCTGGGCGGTTTACTACTGAAGTAATTGATCAAAACAATAAATATAAAATACAAATGCAATACATAAAAACATAAATACCATTAATAAATAACTAAAAAGATAGGAGTAAAAATAAAGTCCAAGTGGCAAGATCTAACACAGTCCATGTACATGAGGAGCACCCTAGGGTGCCAGCCATCCCCAAGCAGAGCTGCTCCCTTCTCTGCCCCAAGCAAGACGGCAGAGCCAAGTCCGGAAGGCCAGGAGCGATGGGGCCAACCTCACCTCCGGGGTCAGCCTGTTCCACAGGGTGGGAGCTTCTGCAGAGAAGGCCCACTTCCTGGACCCCGCCAAACATAATTCTCTTGTAGACGGGGTCCACAGCATGCCCTCCCTGCATGATCAGGTGGGACGGGTTGATGTAATGGGGAAGAGGCAGTCCCTCAGGTAACTACACAGTAATGACACAGTATTATATCAACTTTGTACAAATATGCAGTCAGTGACTACTTTATGATAAGGGATGGGCCAAAGGCTTAGTGGAAAAACCCTTCTGGGCATCACCTTCTTAGACTTGGACTTCCTCTTATCTCTAGCTGTCATAGTATCAGAGTCCCCCATTGGGGGAGATGGGCGGTGACATAAATTTAATAAATACATAAATAATGATGTTTGGTTGAAGCCCTGACTGCGACTCTCCTTCCCTCTGATGCAGTAATTTATTTATTCAATGTTTTGTCCACTGCAATTGAGAGAGGGAGTTGGAATTGAACTCTGAGATAATTTATGCAGAGTCTCAAAGCTAACTTTCTACCTCACAGTATCCCACACTGAAGGAAGGTCTTGTGTGTAGAAGTAGATGAGAAGCCCATGGAGAGAATAAAGAAGGATTATCACATGAACAGGACAATGAAATAGAGGAATGATTTTGGCAGCAATGGGATGGACAGACAAAGAGAGGATCAGGCCAAGGCAATTAAACAGCAGAATGCAAATGGATGTGGTAGTTGTACAACCAGGGTGTAAAGTGTGGTTTGTGCCATGAATACAAGAAATGATCTGATATTTTTCAGTTTATAAAGGGTTAGGGCTAGGGTTAGGGTTAGGGTTACTTACTTGGTAGAAAAGAAAAGAGAGATACACAGAAGTTGATAAAATCAACAAACCACGTGTCTTTTCAACTGGGTGAAAAGCAGGTTGGAAAAGCAGACACAGAAAATGATTTGAGGACCCACAAGATGGTGATTCTTCATTGATGGACCTGGAGCACTGTGGCCCTGCCCGATCTTATTGGGCAGGGAGAAACAACCAGAGAAAGGCAGGTCCATAGATTTCCAGGCCCTAAGCCGTAAAGGGATTTATATGTAACAACCACCACCTTGAATTGCACCTGGAAGCCAGCTGGTAACCAGGACAGCTTGCAAAAAAGTGTTACATGGACAAAATTAGGAATGCCCTTAGCTAATTAAGAAGTTGCATGCTGTAGCTTCCAAGTGGTCTTCAGGGGCAGGCCATTGTGGACTACATTGCAGTAGTCCAAATGGGAGACTAAGGCATCAGCAACTGTGAAAATGGTCTCTAATCCAGAAAAGGGCATTGCTGGTGCCCCAGATGAGTCTGGCCAGAGGCCCTCCTGACTAAGGCTCATGCGAGCAAAGTAGTTATGGGCTGCCTAAAATGGTCTCTCCTCCCCGGGCAATCACTGCCTTAAACATTCAGCCAATGTCTGAATGCCATATTCAGAGGCTGTGGCTATATCCCCTTTTTGGGAGAGATGGGCGGTGATAGAAATTTGAAAAACAAACAAATACATAAATAAAATAAATAAAATATCAGCTAAGAATTGCTACCACGTGGCTGAAGAGAAGCTCTGTAATGTTCATTGAGAAAGTAAGCTTTGAGCCTCCATATCGGAATAAGAAGCAACAAAAAGAGCTGCAGCTTAAGCCCTTGGTGGTGTTTTTTAGAGGGTTATGGACTCATGAGGTTTTGATGTCACCCTTCACATGGAAAAGGAAGAGACAGACATCAGGCCACAACCAAGGATCCTGTCTGCAAATGATCAGAATGGAAGTATGAGAGAGATGGAATAAGAACATTGGAATGAGGAGGCCAGTTGTAGGGAAGACAGTCACAGCTGGGCTGGAATCCTATTCTTATCCCACAGTTCAAGATAATGGTCACGCATGGGATTGGGTTGTTAGAAACAGTTGTTCCAACCCTCCCAAGTATACATATTCAATTCAAGTATATCTGTATTGCTGCCCAGAAAACAACACTGCCGTATCCATAAAGTCACAAGGATTTGAGCTTGACTTGAAGGAGATTTTACTTTGGTTTTCACTTTTTTTTAAGTGTTTCCCCTTTCCTCTCCAAGCAGTCTGACTATTGTCATCACATTCTTGTTAAAGAGGTAAAGAACATATCTGTGAAGCCCCACACAGATGGGCAAGATCAAAGAAGCAAGAACTGCACAGATTTCAGTAAGGATTCATTCATGGTCATCTGGGTAAAATCAGACACTTGGAAACTATAAATGGAATTTTCCAGCCTTCTTCCTAGTAAGTTCATTAAGGTGAAGTCTCTTTGAAGGATTTGAAAGGCTTCTTCCCAGGTTCCTTGCCACCTGGACTAAGTTGATGTTTATGAGATAAACTGCCAATTCTCACCTCCTATCTATTTTTATATCTAAATTCCCTTCCTTTCCTCTCCAAGCCTCCTCACAATCTCTCACATCACCTTATAGATGCTGTACATGTCCTCCTAACTAAAAACGAAGGACTGATGTCCCTTTCTAGACAGCAGGAGAATGTGACCTGGTTCATGCTCCTTGATCTCTCAGTAGAGTTTGCCACAACTGACTGTGATTTCCTTTTGTAACTCTTGATGGGTTGGGAACTGGAGGTTTGTACAGTGATTCTGATCCCATTGCTGGGCCAGTTCCAGAAAAAGTGGCAAAGGAATTGGCAATTGAAATCTATCTGGTACCCTATAATATGTATAATCTCTATGAAGTCATTGTCAACCATGTCAGTCATCAGATCCTGGCTATCAGAAAAAGCTAAATGGGGTTTAGCGCTTGGATGGGAGATCTCCAGGAGATCCCAGGTCTGTAGGCTACACTGAAAAGTTTAAAAACATCCTGGAATAAGGCAATCGTTTACTAGTTCCATATTGTCTATGTAATCACTTAATTACACATGCTAGCAAAATAATGTTTACAGTTGGATCATCCAATGCAGATGAGAATTCTCGATTGGAAAAGTGATGCCAGATGTTCCAGCTGGCTTTAGAAAAGGCCAAGGAGTATGAGACATTATTGCTGATGCATGCTGGATAATTAAGGAAGCCCAAAAGAAGTCATACATGCTTCATTGATTATAGAATGGCCTTCAGTTGTATCAGTCACATCAAGCTGTGGAATGTGCTTACAAAAATGGGAATTCCAGAACATCTCAGTGTCCTCATGTGAAACCTATATACAGGTCAGGAAGCCACAATATGGAGAGAGCATGGTGAAACAGGCTGGCTCCAGGTTGGCAAAGGAATAAGATGAGGCTGGGCACTCTTCCCTTATTTATTCAGCCTACAGTATATGCTGAATATGTATATTGAGAGAGACTGGATAGGAAGAAGATGAGCGTGGTTGTAAAATTGGAGGAAGAAACATCAACAATCTGCACTATGCTGATGACACTCCTTCGATAGCCAAAAATGTAAAGGATTTGCAAGCTGTAGTAATAAAAGTCAAGGAGCACGGTGAAAAATGTGACTAAGGTTAAATATAAAGTAGAGCAAACTAATGACAGCAGGTACAACAACCAGTCAAGACACTGAAGTGGTGGATAGCTTCTGCCTTTTAGGATCAACCATCAACAATAAAGGAAAAAGCAGTAAGGAAATACACAGTAGACAAGCATTTGGTAGAGCAGCCATGAAGACCTTGGACTCCTGAGAACACCCTGGATGGACAAGACTAAATATAAAGCAGGGCAAACTAATGACAACATGGATCATTGAACAAATCAACCCACAGTTCTCATTTGAGGCACAAATGACCAGGCTCAAATTATCCTATTTCGGACACATTATGTGAAGACCCAGCTGCCTGGAGAAGGCTCTAATGCTGGGAAAAGTGGAAGGAAAGAGAAGAAGAGGAAGACCAGCAGCAGGATGGATGGACTCAGTTACAGTGGTGATAGGTTCTAGCTATTCTTTCCACTGAAATTAGAAGTTATGCCTATGTTTAATTCACACTTGGGCGAGTTGAATAAGGTCAGTACACTGAAGCTGAATTTCAGTGAGATAGTAATGCTGTAAATGGCAAGTTCTCTGGTATGAAAATTAAGAGAGGAAGCCTGCCTTATATGGAGGCCTGCCTTACCTTGGGTCATTCTTATGAGGAGCAGATTTATAGTTTGGGAAATTGCAATCTCTAAATACAAGTTGCAGCTTGCACAAAATTTAATTGTGAGTTTAGGCTGGCTGGCTGGCTGGCACAGCATGAATCTTTCAAACTGCACAGCAGAGACAGCCTCAGAGCCCTTCACTTCAAGGTCCATAGGAATGCTACTTTATTGTTTATAATAACAGAACCATGAAAGCCCACCAAAGTTCCTTTGCCCCTTCTTATACCACATAAAGTCAATGCAGGGTTATTTTGAGTTTTCCAGGACTAGGTTGTCATTTCTTTTCCCTTCACAGCTCTTGGGGGTCTTCATGAGGATTATCTCCACATTCCTCTGTGCAGCTTCTCATTCAGGGTAGAGAGGACAGTGCTCTCATCTGTGTCAAGGATTCTGGTTTAGTTCCTTGCCTATGAGCCTTGGTGCCACCCAGTTACCCAGCTCTCTGTTCTTCTGACTACAGCAAGTATCACTCACCACTGGTTGCTCTTGGTCATTGAGACCAATTCAAAATGTTAATTTTGATACATACAACCACTGTTTCTCAACCTTAGCAATGTGAAGAGGTGTGGACTTCAACTCCCAGAATTCCCCAGGCAGTAGGCTGGCTGGGGAATTCTGGGAGTTGAAGTTCACACCTCTTCACACTGCTGAGGTTGAGAAACCTTGCATACAGCTATAAATGGCTAAATGGAGAATGACTTATGATCTTCTGGAGAGGTCCTCTTACTTATTCCATCATCAGCTAAAGCTCTGGCTTCTGGAGATCTTGAGGATTCTCCATGCAGAGAATCCTCAACTGCAGAGGAATAGACCACTATATCAGTGAAGAAGATGCTTTTTGCTAGGGGTTTGATTAATAATTAGGACTGTATATCAGTGTACAGAGGCTTAAGGGTTATGTTTTGTAATAAAAAAGGAAAAATGCATTGAAATATTTTCTATTTAACCATTTTTCCTAGGAGAAATCCCAAATGGAATCTACAGTGTCTCCCTAAAAATGAATTATCTTTATAAGCATAGCTGGAGGCGTATTGATCAGTTATAGATAAAAAGTTGTTAAAAGCTTCCCACAAATGTTTTCAGAGTCCAAAAATATTAACATTATCATTTCTTTCGCAAGCTATGTCACTACTTGTCCACATTTTTATAGCCATAGTAGGGTCTTTGTGATTTCAGCATTATAGTACATTACTTTGGACTGACTGAAATTACTCTAGATGTGTGCTTAGTACATCAGTGGCAGTCGAGATAATGGGACTGGGAATCAAAGTCAAGAGGGGTACCTAAAATAACAAGATGATGACTGTGACTTCACAAATTAAGCCCTTCCACTTTTTGACGTCTGTGCAACTTATGCCATTATAAAGGGTGGGGCTTTGGTCACATGGTTGCATCCATCCTCTTCACTTTTTTGCCTCCCTGAAAGGAATGGGCTCAGTTCCAGAAAGGGATTCTAGATGGAACTTCAGAATAAACTTTTTCTGTCTCCTCATTAATGGCCACGGTAGATTACTATCCCAGCTCAGAACTCTTGGCAGGTATGCTTATCCAGGAAACAGTCGATCTGTACTTTCCTTCTTCTGATATTTCACCTTCTTTTTCATGATCTATACAGAGCAAGAGTGATCCCAACAACACCTATGATGAAGATAATTTGGCTGAGTGTATTGTCGATTTTTTTATAGCTGGGACAGAGACAAGTGCCACCAGTTTGCAATGGGCACTGCTTTTTGTCACAAATCATCCAGATGTCCAAGGTGAGAGATACATGATTAAAGAGGTGTTCTTCACCCCATGGGAAGGAACTTATTTTCTCTAGCAGGTAGTTGTAATCTTCCTTGGAATTCATACAGGATGGATTATGAACATTTAAAATAAGGAACTTGGGAAAAGATGCCCTTCAAATGTAATAATCCAATTTAGACCTTTAATGGAATCTACTTCAAGCAGGACGCATTAATTTTTTATATTTGGGAAGCACTAGAAGACAATGGAGTAACTTTGATATATATCCAAAAGGGGGGAAAAACCCCACATTTCCTTCAGTACAGTCAATTTTGATACTACATGTTCTGAGTAAACATGTTCAGTGGAATTTTAGTGGTAATTACATGTCTACTCACACACCGATCTCTTTGAATTCAATGAAACTTACATCTAGTGGGGAATAGGATTGAAATCTTAATAAGTTCAAGAGATATTTAATTTTTTTGTCAGATACTTTCACATTTTTATCACCGTTTTCCTTCTTTAATATATAACAAGTTCATTGAACTGGTAATACTTAATTTATTAACTCTGTGTTCATTTTAGAAGAGAGTGTGTGTACAAAAGAAGTTTGTAAGCATATGATTTTTGTATTTGTAAAAGATACCTGTGTAAGTTATCATATCCTCAGGCAGGATTTATTTATTTAATATAGAACTTAAATATAACTACTCCCCAATAATCTAGAAAGAAGATGTGAACCTAACCTTCCATTTAACCCCCATTCTGATCTGTACAAATGAATTCCATTCTTTTACCTTTGTGCCTTTTACCAAAAAGTTGTGCCTTTTACCAAAATGACAATGTTATTTCTCCAGCATTGACTTACAGCATCTTCTGAAGTCATCCAGTAATCGTTATGACAAAATAAGAATGGCTTGTGTTATGATGCCCTAGCAAGGGCTTCATCACTTGTACCCCCTTGCGGACCTTCACAAGACAGCAATGGCTGGGTGATGCTGTGAAGATGTTGTAAGTTAAAGGCTACTGCCTAGGAGTGTCTTTTTCTCCCTTTCACCACGAGCAGGCAGTTACAATGCCGTGCGGGTCCAAGTAGTAGAGAGAGATTCAACTGTCACCTGATCTTTTTGCTTACGAAGTAAGATGCGTTGACAGTGAGTGAGGCTAGACCAGTTATTTCCCCTAGCTTCCTGGAGCCATTCTGTCAAGAGGAAGGGTTAGAACAAGGACGTTTTCCATTTCTCCCTCTTACTTCTTAGAAACTTTCTATTTTTTCTCCCCCTTTTTTTTTGCGCTCCCCATCGGCACATCACCTGCCATAAAATCATCCTATCCTTACCTGTCAGTCAGTCAGTTGGCACTGAGAGACAGTGTTGGAGATGATATCATTTCTTTGATCAAGTTCTGTCATGTTGGTGTCACTCTTAGTGACCATGTAGATAGGCTTTTTCCAAGGTGATCTGATTTTGTCCTGGCCTTTTAGGTCTCTCACCGGTGAATTCATTTTCTTTTAATTGAGTGCGTCCACCTTGTTGCTGGTTGCCTTTTTATTCTTTCTCTTCCACATGTCCCACCATGATGGACTTCTTAAGGGAGGTCTTTACATAATGTGTCCAAAATACGATATTTTGTGCCTTGAGCGAGAACCCTAAATTGATTTGTTCTATGATCCATTTGTTTTCTTGGATAACCATGGTATTTTCAGGAGTGTTTTCCAACACCGAAAATTTGAAAGCATCAATACTCTTCCTATCCTGCTTCTTCAAAGTCTGACTTTTGCTTGCCTCAACGAAGACCTGCTCCTTGGTATCAGGAGTGGACATCCCATGGACCACAAGTTTCCCTTTTTTTCTGAAGCCTCTGGAACCCCCTCTCCCCTTTTCAGTGGGAAATCAGATATGTATCCGTTAAAGTTAATAACAACAAAAAAAGCCCAGTGCAAGGGCCACCATTCCAGTTCTATGCCTTAAATGCTGTCTTTCCATTTGATCATTGTCATATCTGTTGTGGCTCAGTAGTATGGCTTTTGGCTTAAGAAAGATTGGTCAATTTTCAGCCTGACCTGCTTCATTTCAATGGAGGCTGAAAACAGAAGGTTATATGCTTTCGGTATTCTACTTTTTCTTCTTCTGTTATCTCTAAGGTACTGTAGATCAGTAGGGACGCGGTGGCGCTGCGGGTTAAACCACTGAGCTGCCGATCGGAAGGTCGGCGGTTCGAAACCGCGCGGCAGGGTGAGCTCCCGTTGCTCGTCCCAGCTCCTGCTCACCTAGCAGTTCGAAAACATGCAAATGTGAGTAGATCAATAGGTACCGCTTCGGCAGGAAGGTAACGGCGTTCCGAGTCGTCATGCTGGCCACATGACCTGGAAGTGTCTATGACAATGCCGGCTCCAAGGCTTAGAAACGGAGATGAGCACCGCCCCCTAGAGTCGGACATGACTGGACTTTACGTAGAGGGAAACCTTTACCTTTACTTTACCGTAGATCAGTAGGCTACATAAGACCATATGGCAGCCTTTCTCAACTTTTTGACCCTGAAGGAACCCTTGAAATATTTTTCAGGCCTTGGGAAACCCCTGCACATTCAGGCTCAAACATAGGCCAGAAGTTACAAAATTATCATATTCATTTCCTGTGTAGGCCTGTATATACTGTATGCACTAACAGTGTTCTTAAACTAAAAATAAAGAATGAAACTTACCTCTTTAATGTGAAGTTGCCCAAATTTGAAATAATTTTTTTGATAAATTGTGATCTCCCAGGTGATCCCTGGGAGATCTCTCGCAGAACCCTAGGGTTCCACAGAACACTGGTTGAGAGGCCCTGCCATATGGATTCATTTCATCCAGTGTTGTTAGAGCTTTACTCCCAGGGCAAATAATTCTTCTAGGTTTAGTTTTGGTTTTCTGAAATGGATCCCTGTTTAGGACCTCATTGATACCTTTAGGTAAATTTTAAAGCAAGAACAAACATCACTTCCATAATAGTTCATGGATCCCTTCTTGTGATCAACTGGATTCTTAAAGAGCTAGGATAGTAACTGAGCAATGTAAGGATGCCAGTGTTGCTTGTCTTCTCATCACTGGGGTAAGATTGCCTCATTATCTTCTTCTTTCCATGCAAATTGCTCACCCAACCTTTTGAATGTTCCATCGTAGACAGTGATTCTTCAACCTGATTTCTCCTTTGTTCCTTTTTCTTCTCTTTTGACATCCCAGGTTGAGACCCTTTCTTTGTTACATAAAGTCCTTCAATTAGTTTTCTCTTTTTGTCATCTAGAAGGAGAGGTAGAAGTAGGACTCCTTCCAAAACTTCCACTCCTTGTGGATTGAGGCTTGCAAGACAGAATTCTAAGGAAACCTCTTTCTTTTTGAGATCTTAGCTTATTCCCTCCAAGGAGAAAGGTAACGCTTGAGACATTAGTTTTAGAGAACATTCCCTGAAATGGTTGTGTAATGTAACAAACTGGCCTTCTCTTCAGACACCTTTGTTTGGAAAAGAACTGTAGGTTCTTCTGATGGAGTTGGTTTCAGCTCTCATTATCCCTGACCATTGGTCATGGTGGCTGAGGCTATTGGGACTGCCCCAAATAACATCTGGAGGAGAGGTTCAACATCCCTATATTATACACTTAGTTTTTGCCTTGGCCGACAGAGTTTTTGACCATTATAATTCAGTTATGACTCCTCACCTTTATTAAACCCGTGTCTGGACCACTGGATAGCATAAAAAAAAAAGTCTTCTCCTCTGAATTCTCTTTCTCCTTATTTTCCTGATAGTGGTCCAGCTGCTGAACTCTTTTAACTGATCTTGCTTTGTTGCCAGAGCCTACATGGGAATGAGAAATAAAGATTATTGGTTAAGTGTTGGCCTTCAGAAGGAAGAACTGCTCCCTAGCCTAGCCAAATTGTTCTTCAATTAAAAAGACACCTCCCTGTAGGCAAAACAAAGAGGACACAGGGATCTGGGTCATGGTCTGATGAATAAGTTGAGGTCACAGGTAAAGAAACCACTTTGTTCTCTTATTTTCCTCAGATAAAGTATACCAGGAGATGGAAAATATTTGTTGTTCCTCAGGCTCAATTTGCTATCAAGATCGAAAGAAACTGCCCTATACCAATGCTGTGATTCATGAGATCCAGCGTGCTTATTATATCTTAAGTTTTGGCCTTGCCAGAAGATGCAGGAAGGATGTGAACATGCTTGGTTTTCACATTCCAAAGGTACAGAAAATTTATACCACTACACTCCTGTATCAAAGGCAGCTCTTTTAGATATTATCACTTGGGAATTTCTGATCTGGCACAGAATCTGATAGGTGAGAAATTGTTTTCTTTCTTCCCCCAGAAATAGGAAGAGCAAGAACCATAATATGCTAGTTACAAGTTATATATTTGTATTGTCATTTGGGATGAAAATTTGGAGCCCAAAACCAATGTTTGAGGTATTGCATAATACAAAGTTTCAGAGTATGTGGTGGGATTGTGAAGTTTATGGAAATTAACATTTCAGTATACTGTATCGAAAAGAAATAGGGGATTCCACAGTTGAAGAGAAGTTACTAATGCAAGATAAATATGTCATACACTGACATGAAGTTATTTAAATAGGACTAATAAATTTGCTTCAACATACAAGAATTTCAGAGTCTCATACCCATTTCCAATACAAAATTCTGATCCCCCCTGTTGTTAATGGATTTTGCTTGGTGCAGCTGTGTTGACCATATGCCAATAACTTAGTAGACTAAGACTTATGGAGATTCACATGGAATATGATATGTTGATGGTAACTTCAGGAGCAATTGGCCTAGTTTAAAACATCAGCCTTCTGGTAATTTCTTAAGATTAACCCAGTGTTTCTCAACCTTAGCAACTTTAAGAAGTATGGACTTCAACTCCCAGAATTCCCCAGCCAGCATGGAGAGATAAAGGCCACAGACTTTCCATTGATGACAATAGCAGTGCTATTTAGCATCTCCATGTCTGTTCATGCGCATGGATTGGCACATAATTATTCTAGCCCAGATACTATGCCATAAAATAAAATATGAAGGGAAACTACATCTTCTGTCTTTTATCAACTGGGTAGCGGAGTTCTTATCTCCATCACTAAACCATTCTTGTTTACAGTTTAAAGTCACAGTTCACAGTTTAACCACCAGTTTTCCCTTTACATTCTAACGTCCCCAAAAGCAATTGCCAGAGGCTAGGAACACTTTGTTTTCCTTCACTCTGTCCTGATGAATCTGCTTGCAGAGTATAGCTATATCTTTTCCCCACTGTCAGAAAATAGTACGGTGTTGGGTCAGACTTAGCACTTCTTTTTCATCTCTGGCTTGTACCATTTGTGAAGGGATATTTATTCCTACCTCTTGCTAATCATTGTTGTTTTCATCATGGTCCATTGAATTAGCTGAGTTTGTACAACACCCTCAACTAAAACTTATCATACCATATGATGGTTATCCAAAGGTAACTGTTTTATTGAGAGGCTGATGGTGATTGGGTGCTCTTAATACATGTCAAACACATTTTCTGAGCCCAGAAACTAGAAGCTGCTTATTATGGTGGTGTTCATGTAACATGCTTAACTAGATCAGCTAATAATACCTACCAAGTATTATGGTGGCTGCTGGAGAGAATGGTGTGTGGTTTACCTCTATATGTCTATTGATGGCTGATTTGTCTGAATGCCAAGCTTCCAGACAAGTCAGCCATCAATAGACACATAGAGATAAACCACATTTACACACCATTCAAAAGAGACAATAAAAAAAGCTAAGGAGGAAACAAAAAGACCAGAGCACATCCTCTCCAGCGGCCCACACCCAGATAAGCAGGGATTAACACCAGACAGACAATCAAGCAGAAAACAATACCCCAATCAAGGAACTACCAAGGAGACAACCAACATCCCCACCAACACTGGCAGGGCAAGCTACTGTATATAAACAGGGGGCAAACTCCACACTCACGAGCACTGATGAAGTTACCTAGCTGGGTAATGAAACGTCTGCAAGCAAAAACCAAGCTCAGAGAGCACCAAGGACCCCACAGTTTGGGGTGTAGTTGTGGGGTGAGCATAGAAACAGCTCATAAGGTTGTTCTTATTATTTTCTTCAAAAGAAAAAAAGATATGTGTTTCAGCATGGGCATCTGAGGGAGGGACCAAATGAGTCCCTGTGATAGTCTTCAGTTCTGACAGTCTTCAGTGCTCAGCTATTGACCAGAAAGGGCATACGTTGGCTAGTAATTCTTTTCCTAATAACTTTATTAAACTTTTAAACAAGAAAGATAAAAACTAATATTTAAGATAAGGGGAAAAAAAGTAAAGAAAGAAAGAGAGGACAAAGCCTAAAATGCAGAAAGAAAAGAAAGGAAGAAGAAATATAGAGAAATGACTTCCGATTTTCTTTGACAACAGTTATAGATATAAATTTAAATTGAAGTCTTATTCTAAGGTTACGACATAACTTTCATTTTTTCTATCATCTAATACTTTTTCTGATAATCAAACCCATATATCATAATTTCATTTTTTTTCCTGTTTCATGCAAAAAGTCCAAAAGGGGTTTCCAATTGGCACATTGGCTAGTAGTTTTCTGGGAGCTGAATTCCTAGGCTTGCAACATGTAAAGGTGTCCCTGGCTATGCCAACCTGGTATTTGAAGAGAGTTGATAATGCCTATCACTGTCGGAATTAGGGTTGTGCATGTTTCATGCTGGAGTCAGAAGGTTGGAAGGTGGAAAGGCTGTTTGTCAGGAAGTGATCTAAGTAAGGTCGTCCTATTTTTTTCTGGATCAATAAAGAAATATTGCCATGGCAATTTGACAGGGATGATGACTGCCACAAACACTGCAATTTCATTCATATGCCTGAAATATATTTTGAATAAGAATAGAATAGCTGAGTGTTGATTTAGAAGCATTCTGAGTCAGCTGTTTTTTCCTTCCAGGGATCTATAATTGTACCTGATCTCCGCTCAGTTCTTCTGGATCCCACGGAGTGGGAGACACCTGAAAAATTCAACCCCAATCATTTTTTGGACAAAGATGGAAATTTTGTGGCTAGAGAAGCATTTCTTCCATTTGGAGCAGGTAAATGTATTTTATTGTTGTTTATTCGTTTAGTCGCTTCCGACTCTTCGTGACTTCATGGACCAGCCCATGCCAGAGCTTCCTGTCGGTTGTCAACACCCCCAGCTCCCCCAGGGACGAGTCTGTCACATCTAGAATATCATCCATCCATCTTGCCCTTGGTCGGCCCCTCTTCCTTTTGCCTTCCACTCTCCCTAGCGTCAGCATCTTCTCCAGGGTGTCTTGTCTTCTCATTATGTGGCCAAAGTATTTCAGTTTTGCCTTTAATATCATGCCCTCAAGTGAGCAGTCTGGCTTTATTTCCTGGAGGATGGACTGGTTTGATCTTCTTGCAGTCCAAGGCACTCTCAGCATTTTCCTCCAATACCACAGTTCAAAAGCATCGATCTTCCTTCGCTCAGCCTTCCTTATGGTCCAGCTCTCGCAGCCATATGTTACTACGGGGAACACCATTGCTTTAACTATGTGGACCTTTGTTGTCAGTGTGATGTCTCTGCTCTTAACTATTTTATCGAGGTTTGTCACTGCTCTTCTCCCAAGGATTAAGCGTCTTCTGATTTCCTGACTGCAGTCAGCATCTGCAGTAATCTTCCCACCTAGAAATACAAAGTCTTTCACTGCTTCTACATTTTCTCCCTCTATTTGCCAGTTATCAATCAAGCTGGTTGCCATAATCTTGGTGTTTTTGAGGTTTAGCTGCAAGCCAGCTTTTGTACTTTCTTCTTTCACCATCATAAGGCTCCTCAGTTCCTCTTCGCTTTCAGCCATCAAAGTGGTATCATCTGCATATCTGAGATTGTTAATGTTTCTTCCAGAGATTTTAACTCCAGCCTTGGATTCCTCAAGCTCAGCATGTCGCATGATGTGTTCTGCGGACAAGTTGAATAGGTAGGGTGAGATTATACAGCCCTGCCGTACTCCTTTCCCAATCTTAAACCGTTGTTCTGTGGTCTGTTCTTACTGTTGCTACTTGGTCGTTATACAGATTCTTCAGGAGGCAGACAAGATGACTTGGTATCCCCATACCACAAAGAACTTGCCACAATTTGTGATGGTCCACACAGTCAAAGGCTTTCGAATAGTCAATAAACAGAAATAGATGTTTTTCTGAAACTCCCTGGCTTTTTCCATTATCCAGCGGATATTGGCAATTTGGTCCCTAGTTCCTCTGCCTTTTCTAAACCCAGCTTGTGCATCTGGCAATTCTCGCTCCATGAATTGCTGAAGTCTACCTTGCAGGATCTTGAGCATTACCTTACTGGCATGTGAAATGAGTGCCACTGTTCGATAGTTTGAACATTCTTTAGTGTTTTCCTTTTTTGGTATGGGGATATAAGTTGATTTTTTCCAGTCTGATGGCCATTCTTGTGTTTTCCAAATTTGCTGGCATATAGCATGCATTACCTTGACAGCATCATCTTGCAAGATTTTGAACAGTTCAGCTGGGATGCCGTCATCTCCTGCTGCCTTCTTATTAGCAATGCTTCTTAAGGCCCATTCAACCTCACTCCTCAGGATGTCTGGCTCTAGCTCACTGACCACACCGTCAAAGCTATCCCTGATATTGTTATCCTTCCTATACAGGTCTTCTGTATATTCTTGCCACCTTTTCTTGATCTCTTCTTCTTTTGTTAGGTCCTTGCCATCTTTGTTTTTGATCATACCCATTTTGGCCTGGAATTTACCTCCAATGTTTCTAATTTTCTGGAAGAGGTCTTGTCCTTCCTATTCTATTGTCTTCTTCCACTTCTGTGCATTGCTTGTTTAAAAATAATTCCTTATCTCTTCTGGCTAACCTCTGGAATTTTGCATGTAATTGGGCATATCTCCCCCTATCACTGTTGCCTTTTGCTTTCCTTCTTTCTTGGGCTCCTTCTAGTGTCTCAGCAGACAGCCTCTTTGCCTTCTTGGTTTTCTCTTTCTTTGGGATGTATTTTGTTGCCGCCTCCTGACAATGTTGCGCACTTCTGTCCATAGTTCTTCCGGGACCCTATCTACTAAGTCCAGTCCCTTAAATCGATTCTTCACCTCCACTGCATATTCCTTAGGGATATTAGTGAGCTCATATCTAGCTGATCTGTGGGTCTTCCCTAATCTCTTTAGTCCAATCCTAAATTGTGCAAGAAGAAGTTCGTGATCGGAACTACAGTCAGCTCCAGGTCTTGTTTTTACCGACTGTACAGATGTCCGCCACCTTTGGCTTGAAAGGATGTAGTCAATCTGATTTCGGTGTTGTCCATCTGGTGAAGTCCATGTATAAAGCCGTCTCTTAGGTTGTTGGAAGAGAGTGTTTGTTATGCAGAGTGAGTTGTCTTGGCAAAATTCTATCAGCCTATGTCCTGCTTCGTTTTGTTCTCTCAGGCCATGCTTACCTGTAATTCCAGGTGTCATTTGACTGCCCACCTTAGCATTCCAGTCTCCCGTGATGAAAATAACATCTCTTTTAGGCGTGTTGTCCAGTAGGTGCTGTAGATCCTCATAGAACTGCTCTACTTCAGCTTCTTCAGCATCTGTGGTTGGGGCGTATATTTGGATCACTGTGATGTTAGATGGCTTGCCCTGAATTCGAATTGAGATCATTCTATCATTTTTTGGATTGTATCCAAGTACTGCTTTAGCCACTTTACTATTAATTATGAAGGCTACTCCATTTCGTCTGTGGTCCTCTTGTCCACAGTAGTAGATCTGATGGTCATCTGATGTGAAGTGGCCCATTCCAGTCCATTTCAGTTCACTGATGCCCAAAATGTCTATCTTTAATCTTGACCTCTCCCCAATAACCACATCCAATTTGCCCTGGCTCATAGATCTTACATTCCAGGTTCCAATGGTGTGTTGATCCTTAGACCGTCACATTCGCCATTCACCACCAGCACCGTCGGCTGCTAGCCATCCTTTCGGCTTTGAGCTAGCTGCGTCATCATGTCTGGGGCTAGTTGAACTCATCCTCTGTTCCTCCCCAGTAGCATTTTGACCATCTTCCGACCTGGGGGTCTCATCTTCCGATGGTATACCGACATATCTCTGGTTGTACTGATCCATTGAGTTTTCACGGCAAGAATACTGGGGTGGGTTGCCATTACCTTCCCCAGGGATCGCATTTAGTCTGACCTCTCTGTCATGACCTTCCCGTCTTGGGTGGCCCTTCACGGTTTAGCTCATGGCATCATTGAGGTGCTCAAGCTCCAGCACCACGACAAGGTAATGATCCTTTGCTGAAGAAAATGTATTTTATACTCATAACTATAACCTCAAGTGGCATAAACAGACATCCTGCTGTTTCAAAGCAGGCTGGCAAAGCTTCTCTGTTGGCCATCAGGCAGCTTCTGAGCCCTGTCTTTATGGCCTCCACGGCCACCAAGTTGTCATATGATTCTTAAGGTCAAACTCATTATTGATAGAGACACCTGCTTAGAACAATATATCGTTTAGTTTCTTACCTGCTGCTATCCTCTGTTTCCTCTTCAGGGGCTCGTGTGTGTTTAGGGGAGCAGATGGCGAGGATGGAGATTTTCCTTTTCTTTACCAACCTGCTGAGGAACTTCAGGTTCCAGCTGCCTAAAGGAGTTAAACAATTCCGACAAGATCCTATAAACGGACTTACAGTCCATCCCCATTCTTACAAACTCTGCGCTGTTCCCCGCCACAATTCATTGTAAAGATCAGAATAATGATAGTGGCTTACTTATTACTGGGAAATTCTAAGTCTCTAATCAGTCTTCAAGCAGATCTGTTAACTGTGTTAATATGGCCTAGCTGACTACAACATCCTTCCATTCCCTAACTCCATGCACTTGCTGTGCACAGTCAGGAATCTTCTAATTGGTAATTCCCAGAATCATTGCAAAAAAAGATGGGAGGCTGGCACCTTCCTTCTCATTTCCTTCAGAGGTGTTTTTCTTCAGAGCAAAAAAATATAATTGACCCCCCCCCCCATAGTATGGTTGGGGTTGAGGCTACCTGTCACGTTCACCGTTTCAATGTTTTGTATACATCGTAACGTTTCGCATGTCATGTTTCTGATCCGTGTCTATCAGGTGCGGGGTGGGGACTTTCAGCTCTGCTGGGCTGTTATCTCTGTGCTGTTGCTCTGAAAGAATGTATGTTTGGGTTAGGACATGCATTCAAGGTTGCTTTCCCAGGCCGATCTGTGACGCTTGCCAGCACCTGGGGTGGTGGTGGTTACGCTGCTGGGGTGAGGGGCGGGATCGGGTTAGAGGCGAGGGTTTTTAGTTTGTATTTGGGGCGCTTTTGCCTATTCTCAGCTTTCTTCGTATATGCACACTATTCTTTCAATAAACCAGTTTTATTCAGAAACTGCTGGTAAGACTGAGTCTGTTGGGATAGGCAATCGTTACACTACCACTGACAGAGTTGGAGAGGCTGAACCCAATCTCCACCCATTCCAGGCCTCTTTTCAGATCCCATGTGGTTGCTATGAGATGACAACTGAAAGGGCCACAAAGATGGAGTGCCTAGAGATACCCTTTGGTGAATTATTCTTGACAGAGACAGGGGAAAGGTTAACCTTGTTTAGATGATATGACTGATCTGGGAGAATTAGTTCAATCTCCTGAAGTCTCATGGTTCTGCAGAGCTCAATCTAACCCCATCAGAGTTAACGAGCTGGATTAATTGACCCAGGTTTTGCATGCTCACCCCAATTCCCTTGGCCCAGCTGGCCATGACGTGCAAACCAGGCTGTAAGTTTTAAATGAATCAATGTCACTGAGAGTGTTTCCAGATGACCAGATTCACAGCTGAGCCAACAGGACTGTTTTTCAATCAGTGCTCAATTGCTGACCAACTTCACTCCACTCTCCCACCCTATATCCATGCTGAGACACCTTGTGGCTCATTTGGCCACAAGGTGCCTCAGGGATGGATGTCATAGTCCTGTCTGTCATTTTATAATCACAGTTGTGATTGTTTTTAAGCTAATTTTCTTCAGATGAAGAAGATACTTTCTCATTTTGTTGAAACACAGTATTATAATCTCTGTGTATAGCTAGGAATGTTCCTTGTAATTCTAGGTCAATGGCCCCCACGTGTACACACACATTCTTCCACATGGATGAATGAAGACACACTTAATGTACCATTAGGACTGTTGCTGACACACAACTGATTTCCAGAATATCTACTTTTCAAGTACATCATTGCAGTCAAAACTGAACCAAAATTCAGAGTACACTGATCATTTAATAGCAAGGAATTGTAATGGTTGCCTAGCCCAAATACTCAGACTCACAAGAGGTTGCTAAATGAAATCTGATTTATTAGGAAACTTTAGACAAATGCAGAGAAAGCTGAGAATGACAGAAAGCGTGCCAAATACAAACTAAAAACCCTCGGCTGCAAACGTAACGCCGCCCCCAGCAGCGTCACCCCCACCCATCCCAGGTGCCTGTAACCGTCTTTCCTTCTAGCCGGGGAAAGCAACCTTGAATACATGAGGTAACCCAAATACATTCCAAGCCTGCAGCCAAGAGATAAGCACTCCCAAGCAGGAACCGTCCTCCCTTCAGAGATGAAACACGCATCTGGCTAATGACATGCGAAACGTTACGATGTACCAAGCACATTGAAACGGTGAACATGACATACTGCCCCCCCAAAAAAATTTGAGGGACCCGGTTTAGAGGGGTATGTGGAATGGAATCGGGCAACAAGGATAGGAGAAGCCATGTCGTGGGCAGCTACCCACTCAGGATGAGGGAAATGCTTCCAGCGAACTAAATATTGTAGTGTATTGCGAATGCGTCTAGAGTCTAAGATTTCTTTAACTTCAAAGTGTTGTTGGCCATCAATCATGATGGGAGGCACATTTAGACAGTTTGGCATACAACTCAGCTTTTCGAAGCTTGCGAAGCACCTGTTTGACCAGAGATACATGTTCTTCCATAGTTTCAGTATAAATCAATACATCATCCAGATACACCAATACCCCTTTAAACAGATGTTCATGAAGTACCTCATTAATCAATTGCATAAACACCCCAGGAGCCCCAGCCAAACCAAAAGGCAGAACCTTATACTGAAACGCTCCCAACGGGCAGTTGAATGCTGTTTTCCACTCATCCCCCTCTTTGATCCTCACACGGTAATAGGCTTCTCTCAAATCTAGTTTAGAGAAGATTCTCCCTTTGGCCAGATGAGACAACATATCCTTTATCAAAGGCAAGGGATATTTATTGGATATTGAGACTGCATTTAGCCCCCGGAAATCGGTACAGAGTCTTAATGTCCCATCCTTTTTTGGGCGGAAGAGGACCGGTGCTCCCACTGGGGAGTTGGCTGGTTCGATGAACCCACGAGCCAAGTTTTTGTCCACAAATTCTTGGAGCAAAGTTAATTCCTTTTGCGTCATTGAGTAGATTTTTGGCTTAGGTAATTGGGTATTGGGCATCAGTTCAATGGCACAGTCTGTTTTCTGATGAGGGGGCAGTTGATCCGCTTCTTTCTCTCCAAACACATCAGCAAACACCTGGTATTCCACAGGCAGGCCCTCCAGAGGAGGGGCCGGGCAATGCGGAGTCGCAGCTGCCGCTACCCCCACCACCTCCTCTGGGGTTTCCCTTCCCTCAGGTGCTTGATAAAATCCGTCCTTAAAGGTGACAGTTCGATAAACCCAGTTTATTTGGGGATTTTGCTGGACCAACCAGGGTACTCCCAAAACCACTAGCGGACCCCCCACCGGAGCCACCACAAACGACAACCCTTCCCGATGGCTACCCATTTGTAAGGCCACTAGCCCAGTGAAATGCGTGACCGGTTTGCCACCAGCCATGGACCCATCCAATTGCGTAAAAGCAATGGGTCGTTGCAAGGGAAAGGTGGGTAGCTCCAGGGCTGCTACCACATCAGGGTGCATCAAACACCGTGAACACCCCGAGTCAATCATGGCCCACACTTCTATTGTCTTAGATCGGGAGCCCAACTTTAACTTCACCGTGAGAATGCAATAACTGCCACTCACCGACATCGGCTCGCGCCCTTCTTCCACCACCTGCCCTGCGGTGCCCTTTAAAGCAGATGGCTGGCATTTCCCGCCGGCTGCAACAATTCAGGTTCCCCCTCGTCTTCATAGAACGGTACGCTGTCCACTTCACTATCGGCCACCGTTGCTTTCATTTTCCTCAGCAAGGAAGGAGACTTCGCCGTCGACTTTCCCTGTCGTTCATCACCCTTCGCCCGCGGGCACGCCGCCGCACGATGTCCCTCTTTACCGATCGCAGGCATTGCCCCTTCGCATAACGCCTATCCTTCTCCTCTTCCCAGGATCTTTGGCCGGTTCTTCCACCGGTGCCCGGCGGGTGACTAGGTTTCCCATCTCGCCCCGACTTCGCTGCTCTCCTCTGGGCGAACACCTCATGGGCATGTTCAGCCCTCCCAGCGAGCTGGATCCACTCGTACAAACTGTACGGGTCATCCCGTCCTAATGACCAGCATAGCACTTCTGTATTTAGGCCATCCTTGAACAGCTCGATGATGGTTGCTTGTGACCAGTCGTCCACTTTCCCCGCCAGTGCCTTAAACTCCAGCGCATAATCAGCCACTGATCTCGATCCCTGCTTAAGCTCTCTTAAGGCACGCTTCGCCCGCTCTTTAGCTAAGGGATCTTCGAAGTGCTGCCGTAAAGCCCAGAGGAACTCGTTGAATTTTTCCAGCTCGGGCGCTTCTGACTGGCACATCTGTACATACCAGTCTGCCGCCCTCCCTTTAAGTTTGGTAGCAATGGTGATAATTTTCGCTTTTTCTGAGCGAAAGAGCGACCCCCACTCCTCCATGTATGCCTTGGCATTTGTTAGGAAGAACGAGAGTTTTGTTGGGTCCCCATCGAACTTGACGGAGAAATCCCTCAAACCCCCCGCCGACGGGCTGTGCCCCTCCACTGAGGGTTCAGTTGGTCCGACAGCTCTTGCCTGCCGCCGCTCAGGGACGGGCAGAGACGTTGCGGGCAGCGACGCTAACTCCACTCGGACAGCCTGGTCCCCTTCTTTTGGACGTGCTGCCCTTCTCCGCTCAGGGGACTGCCCATGGGACGAAGGGGTCGAATGCCGCTGGCTTGACCCCTCCCATGTTTCCTTCAGCGAACTCAGGTCCAGACTCATCTGTTTCAGGATAGTTTCTAACGAGTCCATTTTCGACTCCAACACTCGGATACGGTCCGGAGTGGGGGAGTCCCCTTTTGGCGGCACTTGGATTACTGTAGGGGATAGCGGGTACCTCTGCCACCAGGATGGGCCCCCCACCACCGAGACGTCCACCCGGCTTTCATCCCAGGTGACCAATTCACCCGGGGTGGTTACGGTGGTCTCCAGCGCGGTTTTCATGCCTGCTGCTTCGCCTTCCGACCCTGAACTCGCCTCCTCTCAAATTGCTGAGAGCTCACCCGGGTGGGGCGGCCAGTTCCCCTTCACTCGACTTCTCACTTTCCACTAGTAATATGTCAGGATCAGTCATCGCCAGCACTCTCCCTCACAGGGTCGGACAAGCCTGTCTTTTCCTGGAAAGGGGCCAGCGGAATTTCGAGTTTTGGGATTCTCAGCTTTATGTAATGGTTGCCTAGCCCAAGTACTCAGACTCACAAGAGGTTGCTAAATGAAATCTGATTTATTAGGAAACTTTAGACAAATACAGAGAAAGCTGAGAATGACAGAAAGCGCACCAAATACAAACTAAAAACCCTCGGCTGCAAACGTAACGCCGCCCCCAGCAGCGTCACCCCCACCCCTCCCAGGTGCCTGTAACCGTCTTTCCTTCTAGCCGGGGAAAGCAACCTTGAATACATGAGATAACCCAAATACATTCCAAGCCTGCAGCCAAGAGATAAGCACTCCCAAGCAGGAACCGTCCTCCCTTCAGAGATGAAACACGCATCTGGCTAATGACATGCGAAACGTTACGATGTACCAAGCACATTGAAACGGTGAACATGACAGGAATTCTCAAAGAATGTTATATATGTTGATTAAACTAAGCTAAGATACAAACACTGGCATTTTATGTATTTGATTTTATTTTAAAAGCTTCATCCTCCATATTAGTTTGTTCAAGGTGATTAATTAAAGCCAACTTTAATCTTATGTGAAAGAACAACAGTATTTCTAAGAATAAAAATTAAACATGACAATAAAACAGACCCAAGAACTATTATTTCCAACCAACTACTTTCTTAAAAAGCCATTTTTTTTGTATTCACTGCCTGAAACAACTAATTGTGCCCCAACAAACATCTGTTAATGCACTTCTTTAGAAGGTAGTCACAGCTACAGGGAAGTTTTAAAACTAGGGAAAGAACTTCCAACCCTCACTGGATGAAGGTCACAGATGCCAGGCTTAGATCCTTTTCCTTTCCTGAATCCTTCCAACTGGAAAAAGGCACTCCCTCCTTCAAGCATCTCTGTGCCTGAGAAATTGGGGAGAGTGCCTTCTCTGCTGCAAATGGAATGAATAAACATCCTCTTACCTATGCAAGAAAGGAAGACAACAGTAATTTCTCACCCCTTTGTCATATAAAAGGTGATCCACCTGCCATCTTCTGCATGGAGAAAAACCTTCTCTAGGATGAACTGGCTCCATCCTGGCCCTTCAGATCTTCCACCGGTCACCCATCACTGCTGTAACTGAGTCCATCCACTTTGCTGCTGGTCATCCTCATCTCCTCTTTCCCTTCTCATTTACCCAGCATTACAGACTTCTCAGGAGAGCTGGGTCTTCACATAATGTATCCCAGATATGATAGTTGGAACCTGGTCATTTGTGCCTGAAGTGAGAACTCTGGGTTGATTTGTTCAATGATGCATTGGTTTGTTTTCTTGTCTGTCCATGGTATTTTCAGGAGTCTTCTCCAACATCAAAGTTCAAAAGCATCCATACTGTTTCTGTCCAGCCTCTTCAAAGTCCAACTTTCACTTCCACACAGGGAATATCACCGTCTACACTATTCTGATTTTAATAGGTATAGACACATCACAGTATCTGAATATCTTTTCAAAGGCCTTCATTGCTATCCTATTAAATACTTGTCTGCAGCATATTCCTTCACTGTTGACAGTTGATCCTAAAAGGCAGACGTTATCTGCCTCTTTAATATCAACACAGTCTTAAACTTAAGTCTGTATTATAGCCTTAGAGCCAGATAACATAATATGCATGAAATATGTATCAGATATATAAACACATTCACCTAAAATCTATAGATATAAATAAAAGTAAGCACAAAATACAATAACATAGCAATAATAGTGGTGATCACCAAGGTAGTCATATAAAATTGATGGGAGTTTCATTGTCAGCTCTAAGGCTGGTTGCTGATTATGGTGGCCATTAGTGTGGTCATCTTTACATTTAATCATTGCCCATTTTTTCTTTTTCACTGTGCTCCTTGACTGTCATTATTGGAGCTTGCAGATCATTTGCATTTTCAGTTTTCAGAGTAGTGTCATTAGCATAGCACAGATCATTGATGTTTCTTCCTCCAAGTCCACACTCATTTTCTTCCAATCCAGCCTCCCTACTCAGCATACAGATTGAATAAATGTGGAGACATTTTGCTGACCTGGAGCCAGCCTCTTTCAACTTGTTCCAACCAGATTCTGGCTTCCTCTCCTGTATATAGGCTTATCATGAGGACAATGAGATGTTCTGGGATTCCCATTTCCTTAAGGACATTCCATTGCTTGACATGGCCAATGCAATAAAAGACCTTTTATAATGAGTGAAGCACATTTCGACTTCTTTTTGGTATTCACAACTTAACCCAACCAGATTTTTTAATTACAACTGAATCCTACATCTACATACAGTATATTTAAACTTTAGGAACCTCTGATATTTACTGTATTTATTTCGTGTCTATAATTCTTGCTGCCATCGTTATGAGGATACTTTTGTTTAAGTAGCTAACGAGCATAGAATATTGTCAGTAAGCCCCATCCTGACAAAACGGAGTGCTGCAGGCATAAGTGAATCCTTCCCAGGAGGGGTCATGATTGCTAGCCAATGCCAACTTTTCTGGAATCCTGACATGTCAAAAACTGTGATCAGAGGCAACAAAACAGCCACCCTATAAGGACCAAGGATCATTCTTCATGTGTAGAACTCCAGAACAGCAAGTCAAAAAGAGCTTACTTCTTAAACAGTTTGGGAAACATTTTACTTTTAAGACGGGATGTGACACTTTTGCATTGGTTCAACACAAGTTGGGTTGTTTAATGGACAGTTTGGAAGCTGCTGTGCTGTTCTTTCCTCTTCCTCTTCAATCTTTGCCTTAAAGGAGATGCAGGGGAAACAGTACAAAAATACTGCGATGAAACCCTTGAAAACAGCTATCTGGAAACCGTGGAATAAGAGGTTGTTGACATTTATACTTACAACTGGTGCAAAAGAAAGTCGGAAGTCATTTTTAATATTTATTTTCTTTCTTTTCCCTTTCTTTTCCTGCACTTTTAGCTTTGTTCTTTTCTTATTTCTCTTTGTTCTTCTCTCTTTATTCTAAATATTAGTTCTTGTTAGTTTTCATCTTTCTAGTTTTTTTAATAAACATATTTAAAAAAAAGAAAAAAAAACACCCAGCTATCTGGTGGGATTGATGATCCTCTAAAGGACAGAGGCATTGGAGAATGTAATCCAGCTAGGTTGGTAAGGCAGCCTAGTTTTCAGTGATGTTTGTGTTATAAACAATTATGTGATTTGCTGATTATACGAGCTTCCATGTGGCAGCGGAAGTTCTCTGTGTAAACAAAGATCCTTATCGTGCTATGAATGTTGATCAGCTCACTAAAGTAATAATAATAGAGATGGCATCCTCATCTGTCCGATGAATATTTACTGTCATTGATAGAATGTCACATGGAAACAAAAGGCCTCATATGTTTTTGGTTTCTGAACATATAATAAGTCTTAACTGGTGGTAGCACACACATCTTAGTTTGAGCAGACATCTGGGCTTAAAAAATAAGCAGCAGCAGGTCTGGTTGATATCTGGATGAGAAAATATGGTGGAGTTAAAAAAGATATTCTGAAAGAAAGCATTTGCAATCCACTTTAAGAAAACTAGAATATTCTCTTCGATTGAAACTAGAATGATGCCTCTGTGGATCATCAGGAGCTGAACCTGAGTCAAGGAAAGACTTTTTCTAATGAAAACAAAGCACTATAAGGGTGTTGGGTCAGAAGGAAAGGCATTCTGGAAAAATTTTTATTTCTATTTCTAATTTTATATTTAAATTATACCCAATTAACCATTTTGTGACGCATTTTCTAAAAAAAAAGTCATTTATCATTTATCTTTAGCACAGGAATGTGTTAGGGTGGGGCCAAACTGTGTATGGGAGTGATGGGTGGGAATCTGAGTCATAGAGCCTATCTGTGATCAGTCATTAAAGGAAGAGAATGTTCCTAAAGGCTTCGGAATGTTATGGAATTATGGGAAACAGGAGGAACATGGCATGGAGAATGAGGAGCATAGGCTAAACTCTGGGATTGAGGTAGAAAAGTGAAGAGGAGCTAAAGGATAAGAGGTGAAAGAGGAAGGAAAATGGAGTAGCAAGGGAGTGAACATACAGAAAAAGTCTGAGTTCACACAACATGTTTTACCAGCTCAGATCAAAACCCAGAACCCAGAATTTGCACAACATGCTCAGCTTAAGTAGTGCTAAGCTTTATTGTGGTGAGTGTGCTGTGCAAAACAGTCCCTTTGGTTGGTTTGAGGTCTAATGAATAGCCCAACTCTGAAAAAAAGGTTAATTCAGTAACCTGGTTAAATGTGGTGTGTGAATGGAGCAATACTCATGAAGTCCAAAATTCTCCAGCACGAGGGGCCTGAAAAACCTGTGAACAATTACTCAGGTATGGTTTAGGATGAGGACGATTTATGTTTCCTTTATATTGTTATAGTTGGTATTTGTTAGTCAATGAAAATCATGTAAGTAGTTTCTGAAATGAATGCCGATCTGTCCTATCTCATCTGCCCACCCCCCAGTTCTAAGGTATTAATTTGCATCCGGTCATCTTAAGGGTGTGAAAAGGTCCAATCTTCCCCTCTTCCCCTTTAAATTAGGATGACGACTAAAGAGCAGAAAAGTCTGATTTATAGGTGTACAACTCGAGTTTAAAACCTGCATTCCTGATCCTTCACATAATTATTTACTTCCTACATTTCTAAGTCTTCCTAATTATCAAATAGCTGTGCCCTGACCTGCTTTCTGATACCAGATCTTCCCCAAGGCTCAAAGGTTGCCTATCCCTTTCATAAGGTGGCAACACATAACTGAGAACAGGAAACTATATTAAAATAAACCAGTGCAAAATTTAATAACAGAGAACAGCAGTGAAATATTTAGCACTTTTAAATATGTATATATAATTTTTATTGAAAGAGAATTTTACACAAGATATAGAACACTATAGAAGCATAAAAAGTGAAGTAGAAAAACAAAAAGTGATATGAAAGAATAAAAGCAAAAGTAAGAGAGAACAAAAGACACAAAAAAAGAAAAAGAAAGAAAAAGGAAAAGGAAAGTATCTGAAGAAGCAACTTCTGATCTTCTTTGCAACAGTTACAAACAGGATTATTACCATTTCCATCCTCCCAAATTGCATATCATGGTTCCCTTTTTCCTACAAGCAATCAGTAAATCCCAAAATCTCCAATTCATTTTTGTCCATTTTCAGCAAAAAGTCCACAAAGGGTTTCCAGTCTTTTATAAAGGTAATGGTTCCCTTCTTAAATAAGTCAGCTGAGCCATCTCGGCAAGTTCTGCATTCTTCACGATCCATTCTTCCGCTGTGGGTATTTCTGCATCCCTCCATCTTTGTGCATATAATAACCTTGCTGCAGTTACCATATATAAAACTGATCGTCCATGAGTCTTTTCTAATGGACCATCCATAAGTCCTAACAATATTTAGCACTTAAAAAAAAAGCAGAGGCAATGAAAAGCCAGAAAGAGTAAAGTTTTGAATTTAATTCTGAAAATATCTTAACAAGCATAAAAAGGAGTCTCTCTGGGAAGGACCTTTCATAACCCTCATAAAAATAGTTCCATAGGGCTTTCTTCTCTTGTCCTATGAAGTTGTCTTAATCTCACCGACTCATTAGTGAGACAACCTTAAGCCATATTTTGGTGTATCCGTGTTAAATACTGTTTTTCCTTTTTTTTTTTTTACACTGCCTGAGGGCAGCCTTAATGTGTGTAAAATCTGGTCTGTCACCCATTAACCTGGAGCAAATTCAGGGGCCTGGTAGGAGCCAGGCACAAAGGCAACATAATGTAGATCTCCTCTGCAGTTGGGAGAAAACATGGTGTTTGCAGAACGATGTCACAGCACAATCCCCACCCTTTTCTGCTTACATCCTGATGCTGGAGACAAGTACTGTCATGAGCACTGATGGTGAGCAGGAGGGGGCCCCTATCCAGGGGGGAAAACGCACGTGTAGTTTAGAGACTTTGAGCTGTCATTCAAAGAGACCCAGAACAGACCCGCCTTGACTTTTGGGGTTTATCTGTATGGGTTTTCTCATGCTTCTTGTCCGAACAGTCAGAAATCACGCTGAGATGAGGAGTAGGTCTCTAGTGGTTATGACTGCTACATAAAACAGAATCCTAACAAACTGAAGAAGCGTGGGAAAAACCCAGACAGATAAACCCCAAAGGTTAAGGCGGGCCTGATCTGTGTCTCTTTGAATGGCTGCTTAATTCCTCAGTACTACACATGTGTTTTCCCCCCTGGATAGAGGCCCCTTCCAGCTCGCCATCAGTACTCATGACACTTCTTCAGTTTGGTAGGATTTTCTGTCTACTGTAGCAGTAATAAAACACTAGAGACCTACTCCTCGTCTCAGCGTGGTTCCTGCTTGTTAGGACAAGTACGCAACTCATGGGTTTGCACCATGGAATCATGATCCCCGTTTTATTCTTTGTATCCCACTTGCCCCCTCTGTGGACACCTAAGCAGGATGGGGATCAGTGGTGGACAATGCAGACAATGCATTTCATGGCAGGATAGCTTTTTCTCCCTCGAGGATGGGTGGAGAGCACTTTGCCTCCCCCTTCGTTAGCTAGTGATATCACCACTTTTTCAGAAATTAGAGACCTTGAAAATTATCTTCAGATCTGAATAGATGTTGGTAGCAGGAAGAAGTGATCCATGCCATTTTAAGGGATGGAGAACTATTAAATTTGTACTTGTTGTGATGCAGATAGGAAGTCATTTCTTTAAACATTGCTCTTTTTTCTTATTCCTTTCCCCCCCACTCTTTTCTTTTCCTTTTTTCTTTGCACTTTTTCTTTCTTTTTTTCCTACTCTTTTCTCTCTGATTTCAGTTTGCATTATATTTTATTATTGTTAAAATCCTAAATATATATATATATATATATATATATATATATATATATATATATATAAAGATCTGAATAGAGGTATATTGAATTATAATGGATGGGACACCTCTTGGGAATCCTAACTGCAAATTGTTTAAATCTTTAAAGAAGAAAATTAGTACTCTGCACTGGTTCAAGAAACAACGTGGATCAGAAATATATTGATATGGAAGCAGCCCCACATATCAGTAATGCAGACAAAAAGGTGATTTTAAGAAAGAAGGAGGGACCTTGACAGAGATGACGAAACCTGAAACACATTAAAAATCAAAATCATTTATTGGATGGAGGAATGATTGGTGAAGATGACAGAATTTGCAGCTGGCAAAATTGACTTATTTGATTAGGGAAAAGACAATAACTACATTTGTTAGTGACTGGAAACCCTTTATGGACTTTTTGCTGAAAATGGAAAAAAAACGAACTTGTGATTTATGGGTTTTAGAATTACAAAAAGAGGTGACTTCCGACTTTTAACAGCAAGGATATACAACAATTTTTCATAATCAATCCCTTACTCTATATTAAACCAAAATCACATTATTTCTATAAATCATTCCATTGGCACATTATAAAAATCACTAAATACTGTTGCTCCATCTCCTTATGTTAAAAGAAAAGAAAGAAATACGTATATACAGTATATAAACCTCCTAATCAACTACCCCCTCAAGGATAACATTTATCTTATTATTTCCTTCCTACTACTATTCTACACATTCCTGTCTACTATAATAAAGATCAAACTAAAAAGCATATAAATTGTCTACCATTATACAACAATTTTAATAATCTTAATTATATTAAACCCAAAAGCAAATATTTTTTTTATTCCTTAGTAATCTTAATCCAAATCATTAAAGATAAATGAAATCAGCCAAACCCTAAGAGCAATCCAAATAGATATTCTTAAACCTTTATCCCACTTCAAAATAAACCAGAGCATTTACATATTCCCACAATGCGCACAGAGCTTTTTTCTTACAGAAATCAAACAGCCCAACTGCCCCCCTCAAAAACTCTGACTTCTCTTCAGGAGACTTCCCATACATAATAACCCCTTCTTTTCCATGGCGTTCCACCAGAAGATCAATTTCACTTATGGCTTGCAACTCGCTCTCTCCATTTAATTTCTTCAACGCGACTATCTGATCTTCATCCAGCATTTCAACAGAGATCGAAGAGACATTTCTGTTGCTGTTAAATTCTTCAATTCCATCCACGACATCCCCATCCAAGTGATACATTTTAAAGCTCATATTTTCCACAATGTCCTGAATGCCTTGCATAAAAACTTGGTAAGGATCAGAAAGAATCTGTCTGAAATCACAGTGGAAGTCAGAGAGTTTCTTCAAGATCCTCCATGCCTCAAACAGTAGACTATAGTGCCCCCTAGGAGCTTAACTAGTGAAAGTTGAGGATATGAAGGAGTTACAGAGTATGTTTACACAAGTGAAAGTGATATGCAGACAGTTCCCCAAGGAAAGTAGAAGCAGAAAACTGAAAGTTCAAAACAGCCAATTCAATGTGTAGGAAAATGTTAATATCTTCAAATTTAGTACAAAAATAAGAACAAGGAGACAATTATTTACTCTCAATCCTTCTTAGTATTTGGATGGAAAACAAGCTAAAACTTAAAAAAGATTTAAAAAAAAATTAATCCCCCAAAAAACAATAAGCACCAAGACAACCGCTTCTCCTTGCTGTCGAAAGCCTCTCTTAGGGTACATATACTTACAAAAATATATATAAATTGAGTGATTTAGAAATGGGGTGGCCAGTCTCAATGTCCCTTTAAGGCTACAGCATGGCTTGGAAAATGGTGATGTCCCAGCATCCTGGCTACTCTTACCAGTCGAGCGCAAATGCTGTGATCTTCTGGCTGCAAGCCACCATGCGGAGGACAAATGGGTTGATTCCAAGTGATTTCCTGTCCCAGAAAAACTCTCCTGGGCTTCAGGAAAAACCTGCCTGAGCCCCCCAAAAATGCATTGTCAGTTCTACCTGCTAAGCCTGCAGGGACAGCTGTTCAGTCCACCATGTCCCACTGGAAGTCTTGTGATTTATGGGTTTGATGATTAGAAAGAGTAGAATATGGAAAGAAGGGAGCCATGATGCAACTTGAGAGAGAGAGGATAAAATATAAGTGCATTTATAACTGCTGTAAAGAGGATAGGAAGCGGCTCCTTTATATCTTTTTTTTCTTTCTTTCTTTCTTTCTTTCTTTCTTTCTTATTTACTTATCACATTTCTTTACTTTTAAAAAATTGTATTTTTATTCTGTTTTTAAAAATAATATATTATTTTATAATAAATATTTTTTATTTTTTTAAAAAATTAATACATTAAATAAGAGTTAATTTTTTTAAAAAAGATCATTTTGGGGGATGCAGCTATAAATTGTTACTTAAATAAAACAGGGTCAGAACAAATGAAAAACTGCATGATACAATGAATGCAAAATTTCAGAGAAGTAATTACGGTGAAACAATGGGAAGAGTTTATAGGAAAAAATCAGTAGCGTTCAATCCAAGCTACAATCTGAGGGAAATTGGTACAAAATGTTTTATAGAGGATATATAACTCCTCCAGTGATTACCAGGATGGACAAATGCTAGAAATGCCATAATAAAGAAGGAACATGTGATGGCCTTGTAAAAAAAAACCCAGAAGTATTGGAAAGAAATACTCCAAAATATTAAAGAAAATTAAAAATAACTTTTGAATTGAAACCCTGAACACTTTTATTAAGACTCTTTCCAGAGAGTATAAAAGAGAAGTACCATAATTAATTAAGATCCATGTTGACCGTGGCAGAAACTAACTTGGCACATCTTTGGAAAAGGGAAACCTTGGCAACCATACAAGAATGGGAGACCAAAATTAGAGAAGAGGCAAAAATGACTGTATATATTCATAACAGAAATTTAATTAAATTCAAGCAGGAGTGGCTCCTTTATATACAATATTTCACACAGCAGGACAAGTTTAGACATCTGGAATACAGCTTCTAAGAAAAAGAGCCAAGAGACCAAACAAAGATAGCAGAGGAAATGATTTAAACAGACATAAACAATAATATCTAGTCCTCAAAGAAAAGTGCAAACATCTGAATAGCCGTTAATGGTTGGGAACAATGGAAGGCAAAGGGGAAATGTGCTATTGTAATATTATAAACAGAGTTTTTATGCTCTGTTTCTTACTTTGCTTAAAGCATTCCACTTTTTGGCATCTATATTCTTACTACTTAATATGAAGACAGCAATCTACAGTTGACGCTGAACAATTTCTCAGACGCCTCTGTGCTCTTCAGCCTGACTATCAGCCTGAATAAGACTAAAGAACTTCACCAGCCTGCACCACATACCAACCCCGTAGAACCAAAAATCACTGTTGACTTTAAAAAGTTTATAAAGTTTATAAAGAGGGACTGCAACTCCACCCGTCTTTAGTCCAGACGTAGCCTCCAGGACTGTCAATAAACCAATTGGTGCTTCAGTGTGAGCTGCCTTGGTGTGGAGGGCAGAAGAAATGGCCCTGAGGGACAGGAGGAACAGCCACTACCAAGGCAATGGTCAGATAAAAGACGTCTGTGTCCTGAGCAAGAATGTAGTGTAAATAAACATCTCAGATGAGACCCTCCCTAATTCTCACAAAGATAAAGGGAGGGGGTGGGGAAGCGCATTCAGACTTGCAAGATTCTGTTACTATAGCTTTACAATAAAAGTAGTACTGACCTACATGACATTGGATTCCTAATCTGATCTACCCTGAAGGGCTGACATCAGGTCTCTGGTCCAAATGTACCCCTAAGATACTCTACTGTAAATGGAATATTTTGTTTTGATTCTCTTCACCACCCAACATTTCTTTGGATAGATAGGGAAGCCATATAAATTGGATCAATACATTTGGCTGATGCCCAGGCTGCTTACAAGTTTCAAGCCGATAAGCATCGTTCCTTGCAACATGACTTCAAGATTGGGGATCAGGTGTATCTATCTACCAAATTCATCAAGTCACCACAACCCTCTAAAAAACTTGCTCCCAAGTTCATTGGTCCTTTCCCTATTGTTGGTCTTATCAATCCAGTTACTGTTAAGTTGGACCTGCCTCACAATTTGAAACACTTGCACCCTGTTTTCCATTGCAGCTTGCTCAAGCCTATGCACCACTCCTCCCGCTGGCATCCCCAACCTCCTCCTCCTGCTCCGATCATGATTGATGGCCAACAGCACGTTGAGGTCAAGGAGGTCATTGATTCTCGCAAGCTTCATGGCACCCTCCAGTATCTGGTCCGATGGAAACACTTTCCTCATCCTGAATGGGTGTCTGCTCGCCATGTTAACGCTCCTGATTTAATTCGCCGTTTCCACTTGGCTTACCCTTTGAGGCCTGCTGTTTAGTGTTTTCTTTCTTTTGGGGGGGCAGTATGTCATGTTCACTGTTTCGATGTGCACTGTACATCGTAACGTTTCACATGCCATGGTGCTGACACGCGTTTCTGTTTGGGAGGAAGCTGCTGTGAGACCTTGTACCAAGGTCTGTATCTGTATTCATTACAATGGAATGTGTTTGGGCTATGTTCTCTGTTCAAGGACTTTTCCTGCAGACCATCAGAAGCTGTTAGGAGCACCTGGGATTGTGAACTTGGGAAGATTCTACAGGGAGAGGGATCTCATTTGCACCGAGGGTTTTTAGTTTGCATTTGGCGCGCTTTTATCATTCTCAGCTTTCTTTGTGATCCTGCATACTATTCTTTAATAAATCAGATATCTTTGAATTCCTGCTTGTGAGTCTGAGAGTGTTTTAGAATAGGTATTCATTACACATATGAACATTCTTAGCAAGTGCTAACAGAGAATAAGGCTGTGTAACAAAACAACACAGCTTTGCAAGAATGCCACCACATTGCGTAACAAACATGTGATGGACAGGGGAAGGGTCCTTTCTGAACAGAAGGCATGAATGGACACAGAAATGAAGCAAATCTTAATCAATTAATGTGGGCCAGGTGAGCCCTGCAGAAGGGCTTAATTTACTTTCGTATATGTGATTATAACAAACCTGTAACAAATGACAACAAATTTATTTTGTTTTTGAGAGGCTCCTTTAGACTTTGAGTCCTTAAGTTGCAGCTTGTTTAGTTTACACCTAAGTCAGTCTGCTAGGGAATTCACATTGCACAGGTCTGGGTATCCATAACAAAAGCAAACTTTCATGTGAAAACAGCAATCCACACAGTCTGAAATCACTAGCTATTATCTCCGTGGCTTGGGAGGGGCTCGGCAGGAGCTGCTCCATCTCAGTTGATAAGAACATCTGAAGGAAACTGTAGAGGTTCTTCCTACAAAGCATTTGGTTTTAGGAACTTGTTCTGAGAGTGCAGGAGACCTGCATTTCATTTCTCTTGTGCTCCTCATGTTAATCCAAATGAGTTGTGATCAGAGAGAGATGAGCTGAATTATTTGAAGGAAAAGCTAGAAGTTTGACTGGGAATATCTTGTTTTCATGACTCTGGAATTTAGTTCAAATGTTCCACCAGCTGATAAGAATATATGATCTCCATTGGGTGGAGGAACTGAGCATTAGCAAATCACAGCCCATTTGCTGCATGCATCATAACCAGTTTATTGCCCAATTATGGAAATTATCACTAGGCATATAGCCTTCTATCAATTGTTGCAGCTTCAGTCTTCAAACTGGTCTTTCTATCTCTTATCAGGAGGATTGTTATGTCTTTTTAACAACATGTTGTAGTTACTTTCAGGAAGGTTATTTGAAATAATATGCACAGCATCAGTTTGAAGGAAGCCATCAATACCTGCAAATTACAGGTAATTAAGAATTATGACTATGTGACCTACTTTCTTTAGGCAGTGTGGTTACGAAATGGGGACAGCCATCTTCTTTCCCAAGGAGTATCCCAGTGATATCAACAGTAAAGGAACCAGCAGTCAAGAAAAATGCCACAGCCTAGCACTTGGTAGAATAGTAACGAAGATCTTTGAAAAGATATTCAGATGCCAGGAGGTGTCAATACCTACAAAGGTCAGAATCATGGGTTTTCCTCTGATACTCTATGGAAGTAAAAGTTGAATTTTGCAGAACAGAATAGAATGAGTATTGACATTTTTGAACTTTGGTGTTGGAGAAGATTCTTGAGAATACCGTGGACAGCCAGAAAACAAACCGATGGATCATTGAATAAATCAACCTAGAGTTCTCACTCAAGGCACAAATAATCAAACTATCATATTATGTTACATATCATGTGAAGGCCTAGCTCTCTTGAGAAGTCTACAATACTGGGAAAGGTGGAAAGAAAAAGAGGATGACGAGTACATGGACTGGTTACACAAGCAATGGGTGCACCACTGGAAGAACTTAAGAGCCAGGTTGGGGCACAGTGTCCAGGAGAAAATCTATCCATGTGGTTGCTAAGAGTTGACACTGACTTGATGGCACATAATCAATCAATCAATCTATCTGTCTGTCCCAGGGATATTTTACTATATTTTAGTACCATTGTCTTCTGTCAAAAGATTAGTATGGCGCAACATCCACACAATTAAATTGCTATGGCATTTGTACATCCAGGCTTGCAAAGTAAATCACTTAACAGGTTTATTTAAGCAATACAAGAAGGAACTGAGCTTGCCATTCAGATGGCAGAACGTCGCCTTTTGTAATCTTCCTAATCTAATCTTCATTTAGTTGTTACTTTCTCATGTTTGACAGGTAGCTTGAGGTTGACAACATCTTTTCTCCCAAATCACAAAAATTCTCATGTCTAATATCATTCAGTGTTTATTTTCCAGAGATGCATTTATATATGTGACAGTGGTACTCCCAACATCTTGAATTTCTGTGCAGGGCCTTTGACAACTCTTCTGTCACTTCCTGGAGGTCAATCTATCTAAGAATCAAACAAGGAATTTATGACTCTAGCAGTTTTCATCTGATAGTCCTTACAAATTTGAAATCCACTGAGGCAGTGTCAATAAATAACAGCATCTTAGAACAAGGAATCTACCTTCCTTTCTATCCCACTTGCTGTGAGTTTCTTCTTCCCATAACCCTTTGTATTGCATTTCATATTTTCTTGGAGATGCTCCAACATTTTTATCCAAATTAAATTGTGCAGGGCATGCTTTTTCTCAGACACTTCATAGAGGTAGCACGTGACAGCTGCTTAGAGCTGTCGTTTAGCTTGGCTTGACATTTTTTACAAGATCAACTTCTGCAAAGGCGAATGCTCTCAAATCCTTTTGGTTTCTCCTTCTAGTCACTCCTAGTATGAAAGCCGATCTTGCAGGCTGCAATCAAAGAAGCAAAAAACCCACACAGACCACCATGAGGCGTTTTAATGCTAGAATTAGAAGTCAAGGGCAGGATCTTGGAAGCTGAGATACGAACCTCCAGCCTCCTTTCATGAAAGTTCATTCAGGTGGAGTCTCTCTTCTTCCTGGGATTTTTATAGCTTGGCAGCATCCTCATGATTTCTTGCAAATAATCACCAACCTTACCTTTTGCAGAGTAAAACAGTCCAAAAATATTATCAATGCGTATGTTGAAGACAGTCAAATCTGTTTCTCCATGCCAGGGTCATCAGACAATGCCGAGACTCCCTTCCATGCTTCTGTTTCAACAGGGCTGGATGGGAGAAAATTGAAACGGGATCCTTCCAGACCTGTGATACATCTGTCTGTTCTGGATAGGATCCTGCTCTCCCACAAACAGCAGGTACACAGCTGGGCAGCGATTCTGGATTCAGATCCCTCCCTGGTCCCTCTGGTGGTGTCCATGGCTGGCTGGAACTGATGAAGCTGATAAAGGTTCCAACTGTCAAGCCATCTGCATCCATTCCTAGGCAATCATTACCTGAAATTATCTGAGCGGTGTCCCGTTTATCGATAAACTCCAGACTTGGTTTCTGTCATGCATGCTGCACAGGGCTGCCTGTTAGAGGATGAGAAAAGAAACAGCTACACCCCCCCCCCCCATTCTCTGAATTACATCTCAACACTACAGTGACACGTCTTTGTTTTGGTGCTTTTAGGTAAATAATTTGGGTTTACTTTGCATATATATAGTGGCCATAGCTTAACAAACTACAGTATAGAGAAGATCTATTCAGACATTTTTCTATTAAGCTTTTCACAGTTTCTTAATGGTGAATTCCCATTCTTCCTGGTTCCTGTAGGTGTTTCTTATCATGGCTCAGTCCATTAGACAGCTTCAAGTGCTTTCATGTCAGCCTTCCTAGGTAGACCAGACAGGAAACACGACCAGATGAGCCAATTCTACTTTATTGCAAGGCTACATTGACAGAATCTTGCCAGTCTGGAAGTACAAATCTCCCCCCGTCTCCTTTACAGCCTGGGAAGCTAGGGAGGGTCCCTTCTGAGTCTCTTTCTCCACCCATTATGCAGCTGTGGGCTGTGCCCTCTCTTACCTGACCATTCCCTAGGGAGCAACTCTTTGCCCCGTCTCCCAAGGTCTTTCCCACATACCATTTCATCGCTTCTCAACTTGCTTTTAGTTTAGAGAAAAGGATGGAAAGAGGGAGAAATAACTCATTCCTGAACTTCTAGGAATTCCAGCACCTTGATCAAGCTGTCCTCAAGTTGACTTCTACTCTGTCCTTTGTTCTTAGATCTTTGGCATTTTGTAGCCTGTTGATGGGTAATTGAAAAATCAATCAAACCAAAAGGTTTATGTGGAACAAAGAAAGGCGCATCACTATGACATATGAGAAGTTCTGAAGTTCTTTTCATTTCCAAAAGAGCAACAATGATACACACTAAAATAGAAGATTATTACTTTTTAAACCCACCATAAAACCCAACACATTTCAGAGTTTTTTAATCCAGTGGACCCAAAACCTGGACAGCTCATACAGCTTAGAGAAAACAGTATCCACTTCTACTATTCCTGCTATATCAGAAGGACTTTTTTTTATCAATCTCTTTAATTTAGGAATTTTAAAAGATTATTTATTATTTGATGGATATGTGATATGTAGAGATAGCATTTAACCGCCTGCTGTCATTTCTTTCTTGTTTAGTTTGTTATTACTTTTTTTTTTTGCTTTTTTTGTTTTTTTCCCCATTTTTGTGTGGGGTGTTTTTGGAAAGATTTGTTTAAATCATAAAAAACCATTTTTTTTAATGAACGCAATTTAAACAATTGCCCTGTTATTATATTATTATGTCTATGATGCTGGGAGAACATCTGGTGCCTGAGAAGCATCGTCATTTAAGTTAACACAGAAGTAGCTGCTATCAAGTTGGATGACATAGAAGGGACTGAGTCAGCTCTATAATGCTATACTTTAACAAAACAGATCCCACTCAGAAATAACAAAGGAAGTACACAACTTAACGAAAGAATTTCCTACGGATACCCTATACAGACACACCTCCAGAGACACAACCACAGCTCTTCTGCTATCCAAAATATTCTATCCATCAAGTATGGATAGCTTAGATAGTTTCTTACAATGATAGGAATTACATTTAGGGAACAGATGCAGACTGCCCTTCTTCAGAAAAGAAACAAGCTTCCAGCCTGATACATTAAAAAAGTGGAAGGAAACAGAGATGAGTGTTAATGTTTTCTACTACAGATTAAGGTTACTATGGTAACTAATCATTTTGGCCGGGTGAAAAGGTTGAATTCAACTGTCCCCTTTTCGAATGTTAATTTTTGCACCTGGGGGAAAGAACTTGCTTGGACTTGTTTTAGTTTCTGTTTCCCTTCTGTGTAGGCATGTAGCTGCTCTCATTGAGAGCCTGCAAGAATGCAGAAGCTTTGAAATATGTTTTGCTTTCTGTAAATAAAACTATTTTTATAGAAATGCCTGGTGTGTGACTTTTCTGATCTCTCCTGGGCCAAAGGCTTTCCCAGCAATCTGCCAACAATGAGTTCTGACACTTCCTAGAGAGCCCAAGTATAGGTGCCTTCTTTTGAAATAGGGTACTTGCTGGAATTCTGTTATAATTTAAGTCTTCCTTCTGTTGAATACTATTGTCAGGGTAGCCTTACTCCCAATAAGACATGGACTACATACAAAAAGTTGTATGTAGTCCATGTTTTATTGGGAGTAAGGATTTCCTGTTTATTGGAAGCAGATTGCATACAGAGAAAAAGATGGGAATGCGGGCGTGGTAGCGGGGTACCCCATTTATACCCTGGTGGTGGACCTTGTCCTCCTCCACCCCCCATTGTCCCACAAGCCGGGTCCAGATGGGCGATCTGAATTGGTATGGGTCTGACGATGGGCGATCCGGGTGATCTCTGTTGGTTTCCTTTGTCCTTTTGCCTTCGTCCGGTGCAGGTGCATCCCCCGGGGTAATGTGTGGGAGTTTCCCTGATCTGTTAATGGTTTCTAGGTCCGGGCTGAGGTGTGTTTCTATTGTCCTGGTGATTGTTTTAGGAGTTTGTGTGCTTAAGGGATGATGTGTGTGTTTAAAGGATAATAGTTATCCCTTCCTCTTTCCTGATGGGCATGTTCCCCGTTGTGATGCACTTATGCCTTGCAACAGGGAACATGACATGCTGCCCCCCTAAGGAAATTCTAAGGTGCCGGTTTGTCCGGGTATGCTTCGTGGAAGCTTTTGACAAGCCGTTTTGCTGAAACGTTTTGCGCTTGGACCCACTCCAGGTGGGGAAAATGTCTCCATTTGACGAGGTACTGTAAGGTGCCCCTTAGCCTCCTGGAGTCTAGTACCTCCTTAATTTCAAAATGTTGTTGACCATCTATCATGATAGGTGGGGGCAGGGGGGGGGTTGTTGTGCCATTTTGAAGGGGTGGCTGGTTTCAGTAGGGCACAGTGGAACACTGGGTGTATGCGCCTCAAGTTGTGGGGTAGCTCCAACTTGAAAGTCACTGGGTTGATAATTTCTATGATTCGGAACAGTCCAATGAATTTGGGTGCCAGTTTCTTTGAGGGCTGTGGGGACTTGATGAACTTAGTGGAGAGGTAGACCCTATCTCCCACTTTGTAGTTCGGTTGCACCACCCTGTGGTTATCTGCGAACTTTTTGTATGTAGCTTGCACGTCTGCGAGAGCCAGCTGGATGACAGGCCAAACCATGGCCAGTTGTGCTGCCCAGTCATCTGGGGAACAGGGCGGGGTGTCTGGTTGGGGCAGTTCCGGGATTGGAACAAAGTCTCTACCGTAAACCACTTTGAATGGGGTGTGACCTGTGCTCTGGTGCACTGCATTGTTGTAGGCTACCTCTGCAAAAGGTAGCAGGTCCACCCAATCGTCCTGTTGATAGTTTATAAATGATTGTAGGAATTGCTCCAGGGTGGAGTTAAGAATCTCCGTAGAGCCATCTGTGTGGGGGTGCCAAGCCGTGGACAGTGCCTGCTTGGTACCGATTAGTTTTAAAAATGCCTTCCAGAACCTGGAGGTAAATTGTGTCCCCCTATCAGTCACCAAACAGGAGGGGGTGCCGTGGAGTTTATAGATGTGATTTAGGAAGAGGCGTGCCAGCTGTTGCATGGAGGGGATGGACGCGCAGGGTATAAAGTGTGCCTGCTTGGAAAAATAGTCTTTTACCACCCAGGTGACCGTTTTTCTTTGGCTGGGTGGTAGATCTACAATAAAGTCCATCGAAATTTCCTCCCAGGGGTGGGAGGGGCTTGCTACTGGCTGCAACAGTCCTTGGGGCTTCCCCACTTTATATTTTGACATGGCACATGTGGGGCAAGCAGCGACATATTCTTTAACGTCCTTCCTGAGAGTAGGCCACCAGAATTGTCGCCTGATTAAATGTAGTGTTTTGACAAATCCAAAGTGCCCGGCCATCTTGTCATCGTGAGAGCAGTTTAAAACTTCCGCTCGCAATAGCTCTGGCATGTACAGGTTCTTCTGTCTCCAGGCTAGACCGTTCGTGAAAGATACATTGTGTTGGTTGGTTTGCAACCATGTATCTGTTTTGAGGGCTTGAATGAACTGTTGTTGCAAGTTCGGTGAAATTGACCTGCATCTCCCTCCGTCCACGGGTGTTTGTGCTGGGGTGCATTGGGTTCTTGTCTGGCTGCGCGTGATGGCAGAGCAGCCGAGCTGTGTGTCGGTCCACACAGTACCCACAATGTCCGATGGCATCCTGAGGCCATCTGGAAAGAGCATCTGCTAGGAAGTTCTTCCTCCCCGGTATGAACTTTAATTTAAAGTTAAATCGGCGGAAGAACTGCGCCCAGCGTACTTGCTTGGGGCTGAGGCGTTTTGGAGTGCTGAGAGCCTCTAGGTTTTTATGGTCTGTTCAGACCTTGAAGGAGCAGGTGGCCCCTTCCAGGAGGTGCCTCCATGTCTCTAGGGCTGCCTTGACCGTGAACACCTCCTTTCCCCACACGTGCCATCTCCGTTCCGTTTTGGAGAACTTGTGGGAAAGGTACGCACAGGGCTTCAGCTGATTGTCAAAATCCCGCTGAAGCAGGAGTGCCCTGATGGAGAAGTCGGACGCGTCGACTTGTACGACAAAGGGCTTGGTGGGGTCGGGGTGTTGCAGCACTGGCTCTGCTGTAAAGAGGCTTTTGAGGCGATCAAAAGCCCTTTGACAGTCAGCAGTCCAGTTCAGGAGCGCTCCCGGGTTCCGTGACTTTTGTGTGTCACCCAAGCCCTTTGTCCAGAGTAGGTTAGTTAGAGGCAGCACAATTTCCGTCAGCCCCTGGATAAAATCCCTGTAGAAATTCGTGAAACTGAGGAAACTTTGCAGTTGCCTCCTCGTGCATGGGCACTCCCACGCCAGGATGGCTTGGACCTTACTTGGGTCCATCTCGATGCCCCTCGCCAAGATTCTGTATCCTAGGTAGTCAATTTGTGATTTATGAAACTCGCACTTGGAGAGCTTGGCGAATAGCTCTGCCTTGCGGAGTTTCCGGAGCACTTGCTTCACTAAGCATTTGTGCTCTTCTTCCATCTCTGAATAGATTAAAACATCATCTAGGTAGACAAGTACCCCCTTGAATAAGTGGTCATGCAAGACCTCATTAATTAACTGCATAAACACTCCCGGTGCCCCCGCCAACCCAAATGGTAAGACTTTAAATTGAAAAGACCCCAGCGGGCAGTTGAAAGCCGTCTTCCATTCATCCCCCTCCCATATTCGTATTCGGAAATAGGCTTCCCTCAGGTCCAGTTTTGAGAATATGTTGCCCTTTGCCAGGTGGGCAAGGATGTCCTTGATGAGGGGTAAGGGGTATTTATTTGAGATGGACATGGCATTCAAACCACGGTAGTTGGTACAGAGCCTCAGTGACCCGTCCTTTTTTTCCCGAAAGAGGACTGGGGCTCCGACTGGTGAGTTTGCGGGCTCAATAAAGCCCCGCGCTAAATTTTTATCTACGAACTCCCTTAATGCTGCCAGCTCCTTCTGGGTCATCGCATAGATTTTGGGCTTTGGTAAGGGTGTGTTAGGGACCAGTTCTATAGTGCAGTCTGTTTTTCTATGGGGTGGGAGTTTGTCAGCCTCCTTTTCGCCAAACACATCGGCAAACTCTACATATCTGGCTGGCAGGCCCTCCAGGGTTGCTGCCTCCAGATGCATTGATGTAGTCACCATCCTCCCCATTGCAGCACGGGGAACCTGATCCCCTGTGGGTGCTCGATAGCGCCCATCTGAAAACATGATTTCCCTGGTTGTCCAGTTTATTTGTGGGTTGTGTTGTACTAGCCACGGGATCCCTAGGATGATTAGGGGTTGGCCCACCGGTGCCACGACGAACGGCATTCTTTCTTTGTGGCTGCCGAGCTGCAGCGCAACTTTGTGTATTGGGTGACCGGGCCCCCTCCCGCTGCTGATCCATCCAACTGTGTAAAAAACAATGTGGTGCTGAAGTGGATAGCAGCGGAGGTTTAGCGCGGCCGCCAGGTCCGGGTGCATAGGGCACTTGGAGCAGCTGGAGTCAATTAGCGCCCAAACTTCTGCCGTTTCTCCACCGTGGGTCAGGGTGACTTTCACGTATAGGGTGGGACAATTAGCACTCACCCCGAAATTGTCGCACCTCTTGTTTTCTTCCACCTGTCCTCTGGCGCTCCTCAGGGCAGGTGGCTGGCGTTTCCTGCCGGTTCGTCTTTGTCGCTTTCCTCTTCTTCAGTGGAGTAGGGGAAGTCCTTTGCTGCGGTTTCCCCCATCGCGGCTGACATTTTCCTGGGTGCTGGGGTTGGCTTGGTTGGCATCTTCCACGAGCTGTCTCTCGCCTTCAGTTTCGGGCAAGCTGCCGCCTTGTGGTCCTCCTTCTTGCACCAAAGGCACTGACCCTTGGTGAACTGTCAGTCTCTTTCTTCCTTCCAGGGCTGGGGTCTCGACCTCGCTGGTCCTGCTGCTGCTTGGGGTCCTCTTGCTGCCTCTGCATGCTGCGCTTCCCTCTTTGCCTGGAGGAAAGTGTCCTGGGTGTCCTCTGCCTCTCCGGCCAGCAGGATCTGCTCCACCAGAGTGTTGGGGTTGCTCCTGCACAGTGCCCACCTGAGTACATTCAGGTTTAGACCCTCCTTGAACCGCTCAATGAGGGTGGACTGCGACCAAACTTCGACCTTCCCAGCCAGGGCTTGGAACTCCATGGCATAATCTGCCACGGAGCGCTGTCCTTGTTTGAGGGTTTTCAGGGCTCTTTTCGCCCTTTCCCTTTCCAGGGGGTCCCTGAAGTGCAGGTCTACTGCCCAGAGGAACCCATTGCAGTTCTCGAGCTCTGGGCAGCTCTTATACCTGCCTGGCATAACTGGACATACCAGTCAGTAGCCCGTCCTTTTAATTTGATTGCGATGGCATTTACTTTGCCCTTTTCCATTCGAAAGCAGGGACCCCATTCCTCCATATAGTTCCTTGCGTTTGTGAGGAAAAAGGAGAGTTTTGTGGGGTCCCCATCGAACTTAACCCTGAAGTCCTTTATCGCCGCTCTTGGTGGGCTCCAAGCCGCATCTGAGCGTCAAGGTGTGCTTCGGGCGGTCAGGGCTCTTTGGTCTCGACATGGGGATTCCCTCCATTGGGCTTCGGGTGGCATTGGTACCATCTCCTGCTGGCTCCCGCTTTGTTCTGGTTGTCTTACCATCAGGGTGGGAGGGGAGGGGGAGTAGCCCATCTGGCGGGTTCCTGGAAACGGACTCTGCCTGGTGCTGTGTCGTCCTCCAGACCTCTCCTCCGGCTCTCCGGCTGGAGCGTCTTCAAGGGGGGGGGTAAGGGGTGTCGGGCTTCTGGTGCCTGGCCCCTCCGCGCCCCGGCTGTGGGATTCGTATGCCTCTGCTAACCTCAGGAGCATCTGCTGCATCGCCTCCAGCTTGTCCTCGACTGCACTCAGCCTTGCCGCTGTTCTCAAGCCCTTCTCGGTGCAGTGGCCCTGCTGCTCTCCTTCGGTTCCTGATGCCGTGGATGATGGGACGTCCCGCGGGTCCCCCGAGGCTCCGGGTGATCCGGGCGAGGATTCCTCCGTCTCGTCAATGGTGACCCATGTGCCTTGGGACTCCAAACTTTTGCCTTCCACTCTCCCCAGCATCAGCACCTTCTCCAGGGTGTCCTGTCTTCTCATTATGTGGCCAAAGTATTTCAGTTTTGCCTTTAATATCATGCCCTCAAGTGAGCAGTCTGGCTTTATTTCCTGGAGGATGGACTGGTTTGATCTTCTTGCAGTCCAAGGCACTCTCAGAATTTTCCTCCAACACCACAGTTCCAAAGCATCGATCTTCCTTCTCTCAGCCTTCCTTATGGTCCAGCTCTTGCAGCCATATGTTACTATGGGGAACACCGTTGCTTTAACTATGCGGACCTTTGTAGTCAGTGTGATGTCTCTGCTCTTAACTATTTTATCGAGGTTTGTCATTGCTCTTCTCCCAAGGATTAAGCGTCTTCTGATTTCCTGACTGCAGTCAACATCTGCAGTATTCTTTGCACCTAGAAATACAAAGTCTTTCACTGCTTCTACATTTTTTCCCTCTATTTGCCAGTTATCAATCAAGCTGGTTGCCATAATCTTGGTTTTTTTGAGGTTTAGCTGCAAGCCAGCTTTTGCACTTTCTTCTTTCACTTTCATCATAAGGCTCCTCAGTTCCTCTTCGTTTTCAGCCATCAAAGTGGTATCATCTGCATATCTGAGATTGTTAATGTTTCTTCCAGAGTTTTTAACTCCAGCCTTGCATTCCTCAAGCCCAGCATGTCACATGATGTGTTCTGCGTACAAGTTGAATAGGTAGGGTGAGAGTATACAGCCCTGCCGTACTCCTTTCCCAATCTTAAACCGTTGTCCTTTGGTCTGTTCTTACTGTTGCTACTTGGTCGTTATACAGATTCTTCAGGAGGCAGACAAGATGACTTGGTATCCCCATACCACTAAGAACTTGCCACAATTTGTTATGGTCCACACAGTCAAAGGCTTTAGAATAGTCAATAAAACAGAAATAGATGTTTTTCTGAAACTCCCTGGCTTTTTCCATTAGCCAGTGGATATTGGCAATTTGGTCCCTAGGTCCTCTGCTTTTCTAAACCCACCTTGTACATCTGGCATTTCTCGCTCCATGAATTGCTGAAGTCTACCTTGCAGGATCTTGAGCATTACCTTACTGGCATGTGAAATGAGTGCCACTGTTCGATAGTTTGAACATTCTTTAGTGTTCCCCTTTTTTGGTACAGGGATATAAGTTGATTTTTTCCAATCTGATGGCCATTCTTGTGTTTTCCAAATTTGCTGGCATATAGCATGCATTACCTTGACAGCATCATCTTGCAAGATTTTGAACAGTTCAGCTGGGATGCCATTGTCTCCTGCTGCCTTGTTATTAGCAATGCTTCTTAAGGCTCACTCAACCTCACTCTTGAGGATGTCTGGCTCTAGCTCACTGACAACACCGTCAAAGCTATCCCCGATATTGTTATCCTTCCTATACAGGTCTTCTGTATATTCTTGCCATCTTTTCTTGATCTCTTCTTCTTCTGTTAGGTCCTTGCCATCTTTGTTTTTGATCATACCCATTTTGGCCTGGAATTTACCTCAGATGTTTCTAATTTTCTGGAAGAGGTCTCTTGACCTTCCTATTCTATTGTCTTCTTCCACTTCCACGCATTGCTTGTTTAAAAATAATTCCTTATCTCTTCTGGCTAACCTCTGGAATTTTGCATTTAATGGGGCATATCTCCCCCTATCACTGTTGCCTTTTGCTTTCCTTCTTTCTTGGGCTCCTTCTAGTGTCTCAGCAGACAGCCATTTTGCCTTCTTGGTTTTCTCTTTCTTTGGGATGTATTTTGTTGCTGCCTCCTGAACAATGTTGCGCACTTCTGTCCATAGTTCTTCTGGGACCCTATCTACTAAATCTAGTCCCTTAAATCTATTCTTCACCTCCACTGCATATTCCTTAGGAATATTAGTGAGCTCATATCTAGCTGATCTGTGGGTCTTCCCTAATCTCTTTAGTCTGATCCTAAATTGTGCAAGAAGAAGTTCGTGATCAGAACTACAGCCAGCTCCAGGTCTTGTTTTTACCAACTGTATAGATGTCCACCACCTTTGGCTGCAAAGGATATAGTCAATCTGATTTCGGTGTTGTCCATCTGGTGAAGTCCATGTATAAAGCCGTCTCTTAGGTTGTTGGATGTTTAGTTAGTTGAAAAAATAATCCTCTCCACACAAGTAGAAACTGTCCGTATACTCAAGAAATGCTACATCAGAATCCAACTAACACAGCAGTGTTGGCAACATTTGAAAACCTAGGGTTTCACAGAAACAAAACAAGTAAAAAGAGTCAGTTACAATGGTACAAAGGAACCCAGATTAAACGTATTTCATTTACATTTAAGTTTCTTTTAAATTGAATCTCACTTCTTTTGGTCTTATAATCACGAGCTTCCTGTAGCATGGGAACTTATGATGCTGAAGCTATTTTGCGTATCATCATTTGGGATGTGATGCAATAGGAAATCATTTGGAGTGGTGATACAAAGGAGTTGTAGAGAGTAAGGAAGATGACCTTGATGGAGACATGCAGGAACTGTTACCTAGACAAAAGGGGCTAAAACATTTTTAAAGTCCAGAATGAGATAACAGTCAGAACTTACTTTGACAGACACCTCCCTAATTCACTGAACTATTAGGAGGAGCAGGAGGTGCAGTGCAGTCAGACTTGCAAGATTCTGTTATGATAGCCTATCTCAATAAAGGTAGTTTTAGCCTTCCTGTGGAGTTGATTTCCTGGTCCGGTGTCAGCACCTGATCATTACAGATTGTAAAAGTCCTTGCGGTTCCCCCCCCACCCCTTTCTCTTTGCTTGGGCACAGACGTGGCATGATGTGACATAGGATTGTACATCAGCACAGAGGGAGGGCCACCAAAATTGGTGCCTCACCAAGTGGAGAGTTTTTGTGAAGGCAAAATGACCTGCAGATTTAATATCATGGGAACGGTGTAAAATTGTCTGGTGAAGAGACTCGGGCACGTAGATTTTGCCTTACAATACCAGACGTTGTCAATTTCAGTTAATTGGGCTTTGTTACATTGTAGCCAGGGATCCTTAGAGAGGCCTGAAGCAGTTCCTCTTTTAGGTCAGCCTGCACTTCCACTTTCCCAGCTACTGCTTGTTTCCAACAAGTCAGTTAGAGGCAAAGCAATTTGAGCAAACTGGGGGATAAAATTTCAATAGAAATTTGCGAAGCCTAGAAAACTTTGAAGTTGACGCCTGGTGCGAGGGGGTTCCCACCTCATGATGTCTTGTACTTTGGCAGGATCCATTTCAACCCTCTTGGAAGAAATACGATAGCCCAAATAGTCCACCTGGGACTTGTGGAACTCGCATTTAGAGAGCTTGGCATACAGCTTAGCATCTCTCAGTTTGCGCAAGACTTTCTTGACAAGCTGAACGTGGTCTTTGAAGTTGTCAGAATAGATTAAAATGTCATCTACGTAAACCAGGACCCCTTTTTACAAATGTTCATGGAGGACCTCACTGATATATTGCATAAACAGTCCAGGAGCCCACGCTAACCCAAATGGGAGGACTTTGTATTGATAGGAACCTAGAGGGCGGTTAAATGCTGTTTTCTATTCATTCCCCTCCCGAATTTGAATTCTAAAGTAGGCTTCTCTGAGGTCAAGTTTGGTGAATACCTTTCCCTTCAATAGGTGTGATAGCATGTCCTTCATTAAGGGGAGAGGGTATTGATTGTTTATTGAGATGGCATTTATTCCACGGTAATCCATGCAGAGTCTCAGAGAGCCATCTTTCTTCACCCGGAAGAGCACTTCAGCTGCCAAAGGTGAATTGGCAGGCTCAATGAATCCCCTCTCTAAGTTTTTATCAATGAATTCCCCGAGAACCTATTTCTCAGTTTCTGACATAGCATACATTTTAGGCTTACATAGTTTAGCCTTTGGGTCAATTTCAATGGCACAGTCAGTTTTTATGTGAGGAGGCAATTGGTCACACTCCTTCTCATTGAACACATCAAGAAAGTCTGTATACTCTGGTGGAATGTCGGCTGTGACACAGGTTCTGCCGCAGGGGTGTGGTTGAGGAGGGTGCTGGTTACATTCCGTCCAGGGTGTGGTACAGTAAGGAGGTTGCCAGCCCCATTTTTAAATAATAAAGCACCTGAGTCCCAGTCAATTTGTGGCTTTCTACTCTTTAGCCATGGGAATCCCAGGATGATAGAATAGTTGGCAATAGGAACCACAATAAATTGCAAGGTTTCTTTATGCCCCCCCAACCTCATGGCCAAAGTCTCAGTTTGGAATTCCACAGGACCCCCGTGGGCAACTGAACCATCCATCTGAGTGAAAATAATTGGATTTTTAAGTCTTTTGGTTTTAAGGCTCAGTGTGTCAATTAGGGCAGGGTGTATCAAGCATTTTGTGCACCCCGAGTCTAACATAGCTGTCAGATAGGCTTTGTGCCGAGTTCTTAAGTTTTTCAGTTCTACTTTCACCAGCAAGGTGGGGCAATCATCACTCACCAAAGGGTCTTCTTTGTTGTCTATCTCTTTGTTGTCTATCTCTGAAGTAGGCACATTGCACCCTGGAGTTTCCACCTGCTCACGGGTGCGATTTAGAACAGGTGAAATTTGTTTCCCACTGGCTCCAGTTCCTCCTGTTTGGAGTCTTCACTGGAGTCAATCAGGGACTTCACCTCTGGATCCTTTCTGGCCAGCGCCATTGCAGTGGCTGCCTTGCCTCTAGTTGGTGGGGTTTTAGCCGGTTTGGTTGCTCCTTTTGGGGCATCTGACTCCCCATGTGGGCATGCTGCTCTGTGGGTGGGTGTCCTTCCTGCATTTAAAACAGCTGCCTCTTTTCCCTGGCTGGTCTTTCCAGTCCTCCTTGTCATGGAAGAGTTCTTGCTGGGTGAAGGGAAATTGACCTGGGGCTACAGTATTTCTTCCCATTGTTTGCGCTCGGAGTTGCCAGAGGAATTGTTATTGGGTATTCTCCACCTCCCTTGCTAGGCAGATCCCTTCTTTCAAAGCGGGGGGGGGGGGGTGTGTCTCCACAGCAGAGCGCCCATCTCAGGATTTCTGGCTGCAAGACCCCCTTGAAGTAATCAATCTTAGTGGTTTCCGACCAGTCCATAACTTTTCCAGCAAGAGCTTTGAACTCCATGGCATACTCCACCATGGTCCTTCCCCCTTGCCTAAGTTGCTGGATACCTGTCTTCACCCTCATCTTGTCAAGTGGGTCCTTGAACCGATCCCTCAGTGCCCTCATGAAGTCACGCAGGTTGCTCAGCTCCAGGGCCATGGCATCATGCAGTTGCACAAACCACTCTGCTGCAGGTCCCCGTAGTCTGGCTCCTACTTGGCTCACTTTCTTGTACTCAGTAGGAAAGCAAGACCCATTTTCCTTCATGTATATGGACATGTTGGTCAAGAAGAACACCAACTGTTGTGGGTCTCCATCGAACTTAACTTGTATGTCTTTCAGGGTTGCAGCTGGTGTCACCCTGCTGGGCAGAGCTCTTCCCCAGTCACCTTGGCTCTCTGGGTGGCTTCCACTCCGCCGGCGCCTCACTGGGGATTTGAAATCCTGGGTTGGGGTTAGGGTACGCTGTCTTCCTTGTGAGTCTGATGACGCCACTCTGGATAGCTGAGTCGAGATTTCTGCCAAGGGGTACGCCATGGTCTCCAGGGTTCTCAATACCTGCTGCAACACCACTTCCATAGCAGACATCCTCACCTCCAAGTTCTACATTTCTTGCAGAGTTCCATTGGGGTCTGGAATGGTCCCATGCGACCCCGGCCTCCACAGGTGGAGGGGCTCTTCCCTCTTCCTCTCTAGTACCAAGCTGGGAAGGACCCATCTGTGGTTCTTCTATGTGGTTCTACTTGGCATCTGAGGCTCTCTCATGAAATTGAGGGAATGGAGGGCACTTTCCAACTTCATAGTGTTGAGCCAGGGTTCCATCTCCCACTCACTGTCCCTGCTCCCTGAACTCTCCTCCATCTCAACTTTTTCTTCTTCCACTTTGGCATACAGCACTGTCCTCTCCGATGACGGTAAAGGCGATGGCTGCTTAGCCCAGAATTTTCTGTGTTTAGACATGGTTCGTCAATTCTCAGCTGATTACTTGCTCAGGAAGAGTTTTTGAAAGATGGATTCGCAGCTTAATGTCAGCACCTGATCATTTGAGCATTCACACAAACACAGTCAGGAAGCTGGGATTCCTTTAACTGTTTTAATGAAGCATAATGAACGGTACAGAAGGCAAGCTGCGAATAAAGATTTCCCGCTCAAACCTAACTTAAAACTACATTCCCTTAGTTAGTCCCCTTTCCCATGAAACCATGTCATCCCCCCCTCCCATCCAGATGGTATTCCTGGCATATCTCAACCCCATGTCCTTGATGTCCTCCATAGCCATAATAAACCACTTCACACTCCAACTTCACACCCCCTCCCATCTGGCAACATGGATTCCATTCCTTAAAGAAGGAAATGATGGTAGGTGCTCCAATAAGGGTTTCTGTGAAACCTTTGATCGGGGAGATCTGACATCTGGTCTCCCTGGTGGGGCTGACAGGTGTCAACTCATCTGATTCTTCCACGCTTGAAGATCACAAATCCACTGTTCACACAGTGGCCTTTGACTGAGAGGGACTGGCCACCTACTGTAGCTGCTATTTTTGTCCATCTGCTGATCTGAAGGCTTGACTGTTCTGGGCTGAGCGTAGCATTTGGCATGTATCACTTCCCCAATTGTAACTCACCCAACTGTATGTAGAACTGTGTTGCTAAATTCTCTGCCCTTCAATTATGTAAATGAAGAGCATCCAAGCCTTAACTATGTTTTCATATTCTATTATAACAGGTTTGAAGAGAAGGCATTCCTATCATTATTGAATATGGTGTAAGAAGTGGTGTTTACATTTTTATCATGGAGAGTATAAAAGGTTGAAAAACAAAGGTGTCCTCTCTCAGGAAGGCAAAATCCAGAGGAGAAGGCAGATCCAGCTCCAGCCAGCTTGAAATATACAAAAAGCAGTTTTTTAAAAAAAGGCAAAAAAATGGAGACAATTGGAAAATTGTTTGCTCTGTTCCTGTTTGGGGTACTGTTGTATTTCCTGAAACAGCTTTGGTCCCGCAGAAGTTACCCTCCTGGGCCCTTTCCACTTCCTTTCATTGGCGTTGCCTGGCAGACGGGAATCCGAATAACTCCGACACTTTTAATTAAGGTATTGTCTCCCCAAACCAGTGACTTAAATCATGACGTTATTTAGCAAGGAGAATATTTTGTTCCTGCTAGGTCAATAAAACTTTCTGGAAGGTAGTTATGGAAATTGGCTTAGCAGAAATGCTTCCTGGTAGAGTTTCATTCACCAGATGTTGACCAGATATGATACCATAGCTTTGTATCCTATGATTTATTTAATAATTAACATCATCCCACCTGGTATATAATGACTCTTCTGCTACTTTATCTACCAATAATCAGTTATTTTCTTATAAAACAACAAAATGACTGGCTGCATAATTTGCTATGTTTAATGTGTATATTAAAATGGAAGTAAGTTGTATGTAAGTGTGCGTACAGGTGTAAACTTATTTTTTATCTGGTGCCTTTTATAGTTTATTACATGTAAGTTTCTGTTTTTATGTTTGTTAGCTGGGCAGAGGTATTTGATTAAGATGGGTGTCCATAGAAGTTTGTAATAATAATAATTTATGATTACAAAGTTTGTAATAATAATAATAATAGTAATAATAATCTATCACCTCTCTCTGAATGAATGAATGAATGAACGAATGAAAGAAATACTATTAAAGTGGAAAGACAAGTAGCACTTTTTGAAAGTTATTCTGGGTTGTGTCTTTCATTCTATTGACTAGTCCTTTAACCTTAACCAGAACAATATTACATGATGTATCATTCAGATTAAAATCCCAAAAAGATTAAAGGCCTCAAGGTGCTTTCCTTTTCTGTGCATTAATTCTGCATATGGCCCTCGGTATTCTGGTACTACAGTTCTTCTCTCAAAAATTACAGGAATAAATTCACATTATCCTTAAATTGTGGACCAGTGCAATGATTCTTTTTTTTTTTTGGCCATAGGAACTGACTTTTAGTTTTCTTTTTTCAGTTCTTTATTATATATTTTGAAAGCACACAAGAAATAAGTAGATGAAAATCAGGTACAGATACCAAAACACAAGTAGATAAACAACAAATCTGAAATATCATGAAAGTGATATATTCTAATGCATCATTAGAAGTTTATAGTATATTTCACACCCATTTTCTAGATAAAATCTAGTATCCATGTTGAGCTTTAAGCTAAAAAATACTTGGTTAACATTCTTCAAATGATTAAAACCAGAAGTGGCAAACAACACATTCTACAAATTCTATAAATTATACAGTGTTAAAATATGAACTTTGAAAGCAAATTTGGGGTATGGCACAATTCCATGCTTAATATTATAATCCAATGGTTTCCATTTAAAATTAAATTCTGAGTTGGATTTACTTTTTAAACACAAAGTTATTCTAGACATTGAGGCATACACCTACAATTTGGTTAGCCATTCTTCTAAAGAGGGAATCAAAGGTCTTTTCCAATAAAAGGCATGTGAAATTCTTGTATCCTTTAACATATACAGTGATAATTCAATATATTTTGAAGGGGTGTATGGTTTGGTGAAATCTAGTAAAAATACCTCAGGTTGCAATAGGATGGCAACCTTCAAATTTTGTTCCAGTCAATATAATGATTCTAAATACAAATTCATACAGGTAATTATTTGCTACATATCCTAATGCATATCCCCAAGTTTGCTTTCACTGTCGATGTTTATCTGACTATTAAGGGACAAAGGATGGCTTTCATGGGGAAACCGATAATGGGCCTTTTTAGTTACCCATCAGGAATCTAGACAAAAATTCTAATTCTCCAAGCTTTGGCTTGTGAAATTGATAACACCACAGATTAAAACCTTTTGCTAGCTAAATAACAGTAGTATCTTTAAGAAAGCTAGGAAGTTATTTTTCCCCATCTCACTTATGAAACTCTTTCCAAATTATGCTGGCATAAATGTTTTAGTTAATACCCCCAAACCAATGCAAATGAATATAATCAACTGGGCTTACTGTGTTAATGCCTTTTTTCTTAATTTTCTTTCTGTAATACTTTGCAACATAGGTATACTTTGATTGATTGATTGATTGATATACAGTCAATCAATCAATCAATCAATCAATCAATCCTTTGTGCTGTTGTTCAAATACCCTCAAAACCACAGCCATCCAACAACATCATGCAGCTGCTTGATTCCAAGTTCACCAAAAAGCCTTTGTACTTCAAGGGCTTTTAAAGAGCATTCTTTTCCTTCTTTCCCCCTCAGTCTCATTTTTCCCATGCACAGCAGACCTGAATTCCTTGATTTACCCTCTTCTGGTTCTCTGCCTTCTGTATACCTTCTCCCCTTTGCTTTCTTGATTGCTTTGGAAATTTCAATTCCTGTAGATCAGCCAGCAGTTTACCATTGCCAATCATTCCCCAAACGTGAAGCATTAGCTGTCTGTGAAGATGCGTTCTAAGTCATTGGTTAACATCCTTCGCATATGTCTTTCCTCCGGTGTTCATCCTTCTCATCTCTCTGGTCCTTCATCCCCCACCCCAGTCAACCAACAACATGCCCCAAATCTGATTTTGTATGCAAATGCCCTGCCATATTTCACCGTAACAGCCTGGCATTGTGTCAGCTCTTAGTATGTCATCACACTAATTGCTGCAAATCAATTGCCTATCATTACAGCCTGGCATTCTATCAGCTCATAGAATGTTATCACAGTAATTGTTGCAAGATCATTTTGGAGCTGGGTGGATTACAAGTTTGACAAATAAATAGAAACCACTAGTTTATATGGTGCCTATGGAAGATTTGTATTTTACATCCTTGGTACCTTCTAGTTTTGTGTAACTAGGGATTTTAGCTGGATTGGTGAGAACCAGTTTTGTCTAGTGGTTAAGGCAACCAGCTAGAAATCAGGAGAGTTCTAGTCCTGCCTTAGGCACGAAAGCCGGCTGGGTGACCTTGGGCCAGTCTCTCTCTCTCAGCCCAACTCACCTCACAGGGGTGTTGTTGTGGGGAAAATAGGAGGAGGAAGGAGTAGTTGGAATGCTTGCCACCTTGAGTTATTTATAAAAATAATAAAGGCAGGGTATTAAATAAATAAATAAATAGGTATTCTGGGTCATTTTTTAAAAATGTATTCCCCTTCTCACCAGTTGGGGGTGGTGGTGGTGGAACATTGTTTCATGGACATTTTGAATTGGCTTGCATCAAAACTTTCTAACCCTACCAGACCTACCGATGAGTTTGATTATTCTGGCTGGTTGCAAAGTTGGTGTTTGGACAATCCAAGCTGTTACAGGTGGATTTCAGTTTTTAAAGAATGTGCTCATTTATCTCTACTACTTTCTGCCATAAGTTTCCTTTCAACAGTGCTTTTCCTGGTCTGTTCCAGCCCATTCTATCTTTATACCAACTCTAACTCACCTATTCTTTTTCTAACAAGTCCCCTGGTCTAAAATGCAATTACAAGCTATTCCTCCAAAGAAGAAAAGAGGACCTTCCCTTGCTGATCACTAACACAGACAACCACAAATGAAACACACCCTCTTCCAACAGAGTCTCCTCTCTCTCCTCAGTCCCCAGCTCCATATTAGTCCTTATTATTAAGAACTAATAATAAACTAGTGCTAAGAACTGATTTCATTCAGTAGAGGACATAAAATCAGCTATGATGGACAACTTGGTTCATCTAATCTAACATTCAGGGTCTCAGCCACCCAGGTGAATTTAGAAGTTCACAAGGAAGAGTCAGAGGTCCATCGGCCTCTTTTACTGTTGCTTCCGCAGCTGCTTTTTTGTCTGCGCTGCTTGGGATTCAGTTGGCAGTACAGAACCATCAGAATGAATAGTCTCTGACAAACCAGCCTTCCATGGATTTATCTAGTTCCCTACTTAAAGCTGTCTAAATTGATGGTCATCAACACATCTGGCAGCAGTGAATCCCACAGTTTTTGCATTGCATACATAAGGACTTTGTTTTATCAGACCTGAATCACGTTGCATTTAATTTCGGGGGATGATCCTGATTTCTTGTTTTGCAAGAGAGAAAGAAAAAATTATCTCTGTTCAACTTGTTCCATACTGTGCATAATTTTAATGCTTCTATCAGGCCCCCTTTCTTAAGGGGCAACAACAGGGCAGGGAAGGTGGGATTTGCTGGTTGTTTATCTATAGTAGCTTGCCCTACTTATCTTGGCTGGGAATTGATTTCTTCCTTAATAGCTTCTTGATTAGGATATTGTTTCTTCCGATTGTTTATATGGTGCTATTTACTGCAAGACAATATTCACGCATAAGGAAAGCAATAGGGTGCCATTATGTCCTGTACTCTGGAAAATACTGTCTTTCGTGGGATTCTGGTTGGGATTGTGTGACATGCCACTGATGCATATTGAGCACTGGCTACCCAAAAAGGAGCACTTTCTTTTGGTCACCAACCTATAGCTTAGGAAGATAATGCACAGTGCATTTCTGCCCCAGGTGCCTGCAGATGCCTCTCTTTTCTTTAACAAGATGCAAAGCATGCCACTCTTGCAGGAGGCCAGCATGCTTGTGCTCACCATAAAAAAAACACTTCTAGAATTAGCTGATGCTAAAAGTAGAACTTGCGATCAGTGTTCAACTTACTTCATGTGGACCAGCCTCCTTGCCTCTGATAGGGCCATCCTTACAACAGGAGGCCTTTCCCCCTTGTGTCTGTCACTGCTGATGGTTGCCAATATACAGGTGGCATCATTATGCAGTACTTCATAAGGTACATGATTGAAGACTTCAGACCATTTGCTAAGACTTTTCATTCCCCACAGGTGAACTTCTTCTAGATGTTGCTTAAAGTCTTTTCTAGGAAATTGACCAAGGTAGCACCTGACTAACCATGGTGTTTGTACTCAAGAAGTACAAAGAAAAAGAGAAGGATTTCAGCAAGGAGAGAGGGTGAATTGTGCAGCTATTGCTCACCATCGCTGTGCCTGCCTGGCTGCCTTGAAGATGTGGGATCATTGCTGGTAACCATGAAGTAGAGCTTGAGATTTGTCTGTGTGGCAGCAAGGCGTCAGCCATGAGAAGCATGGCCCATCCAGCCCATCTGTCTTGTGGCTGACATCCACCAATTCAGCATGAAGCAGCAGCCACCTATGCCTGTTTGTGCAACAAACCATGTGTTGCAGCAGTAGCAATGTCCCTTCTCACATGTCTCATCTTCATCAGATTGTAGGGAGAAAGAGGCAAGCAGTGTTCATGCCCACCCATCCTCTCCCAAGGTTGAGTTGGCCAGTGTAGAGTACACATTTGTGTTGAAGCAATCCCAATTCTTCTTCCTTCTATGCCTGATGTAGGGAAGACACCATCTACCTGATGAAGGTAATGCAGGGATACTCTATTCAGGAGCAAAAGCTGGAGGAAGTGTTGGAAGCCGCATTCACTGCCATGCTGAAAGGAAACACATTTGACTTATGTTTCCTTTGAGCCACTCTGCTGTTTATCTGCTGACTGCTGCTTCCTTGGGAGATACCTTGCTCAACTTCAGAGCTGGTTCCTTGCCACAAATTAAGAGCATACATTTTCATGTGCTGTCACCTGTTGCCAGAATACCTGGCTGATGCTTACGCAGAACCATGTAAATAAAGTTCAAAATTGGATTGTGAAACATTGTCCCCGGGGTCATAGCACGCCTTGTTCAATTGTGGTGGGGCTCTGTTGGTGCTTCTGGATTGATATTGAGGAAGCAGAGGCCAGCTAGACCTGAGCATTACTTCTCTGCTTGTCCCAGCAAAAGATCCTCCCCCTCCCCCACACCCCTCAAATTGATCTCTGATTGTGTCCCAGGACTGTCCAACATTGTAAATCCTGCTGCAGAGAATGATATTCAATGGCTGTTGGTCTACCCAAGTCAGATATATTCCCATGCCTCTGCCTTTTAACATGATCCATTCTTGCACTGCTTTCACTAAAACCAACTAAAAGAAAAGGTACAAATATTGCTAACTATTAAAGGGTTAATAATAGGGGATGCAGATAGGCCCCAAAATGTTTCGTTCTCTGCTCTCCACAAACAAAGCCCAGCTTGGTTTATTTCAACCTGAACATACATTTATATATTTGCTGTTCCTCCTCACCCTGACCCTCTTCTGACCTAGTTTAGACTTAACCAATGGCAGGACGAGCAATGCCATCTGCTTTTGTGCATCTGAGCTGAACAAACTCTAGTCCCTTGAAAGGTAGGGTGACTGTTGACTTTGTTTAGCTTCTGCTCTATTGGACCAAGCAGCTCCTCCAAAGTGAGGGCCTGGAAGACTGGAAACAGTGGTCTAAAGGAAGAAGAATTCAGCCTAATCTCAGAATTGCTTGTCTTGTGTTAGTTAATGCTGAAGGGTTTAATGCATTGGAAACAACAAGCTAATTGCAATTGATAAAGCAACAAGCCAAGTTAGGGGCAAAACTATTGGAACAAGGAATTTTGTGGGGCACTCAGAACACTTAAAACCATTGCTCTGAACTCAGAATATTTTGCACACCTTTGATCAGATTCTGCAGCTTTGGGAAAGCCTTAGTTCATATAGTAGTTGGAAATAAACGACTAGGACTGAATGTAATATTTGCATTTTCTGTTTTGATTCAAATGGCAGCTGGCTAAGCAATATGGAAACATTTACACAATATGGTCAGGACACATGCCTATAGTAGTATTCTCTGGATTTCAAGCAGTAAGAGAAGCCCTTATCGAAACAGAAGATTTTGCTGAGCGACAAATGACTCCATTTATTAGAGATGCCTTTAAAAACAAGGGTAAGTTTTCATGAAGCTTAAGGGGCTAGTTATCGGTTCTCTGGTGAAATAGCAGAGAATTTTCAAGCAAATGACAACAAAGGAAATCTCTGAACGGATCAGCCTCTCATGGGTTCTTTTTAAACTATGCCCAATTTGATTGCCTCAGGCTCAAAAGATCCCCCCAAAACACTGGACCCTAGACAACTGGATTTTTTATATCTGCCTATAAGGCAGTGCTTCTCAACCTTGGCCACTTCAAGCTGTGTGGACTTCAACTCCCAGAACTCCCCAGCTAGCCTAGGAAATTCTGGGAGTTGAAGTTGAATTCTGGGAGTTGAAGTTGAATTCTGGGAGTTGAAGTTGAATTCTGGGACTTGAAGTCCACACAGCATGGAAGTGGCCAAGGTTGAGAAACACTGCTCTAAGGATTGGGGAGATGTTTTATTTTGAAAAAATATAAAAGTGAAACTTACAAATATATAGGTGACTATTTTCTATAGCTATTATCCTATACTCTGTCTCTATTACCATACAATGTTATCCTATATGCTATTACTAATTATTCTATACAGTGTTATACTACTATTTCTACACTACATTCTGTACTATGACTTCTATACTATTACAGGTTACTTGTCTACTATTACTAGCATACTATTCCTATTCCTAGTATAGAGCAGTGTTTTGCCCTTACCAACCCTGGTCTGACTGTCAATCCTCTCTCCTCTCTGGGATTTCTTCTATTGCATTGCTGAGCAGCTTGTAAAGCACCTGCACCTTCTCAGGGTTGTTCTGGGTTTTGCTTTGCTGCTGCTTTTTTTCTCTGGACCCTCTAGTCTTTGTGAAGAAAAAAGTTTTTTTATTTGGCTGCTTTCCATCTGTTACTCCTGCAGAGCTTCAAACACACACTCACACATACCTCTCCTCCCCCAGCTGTTTCAAGGTTGCAGCTTTTATAAGCCACTCTGCCATCCTGATGCGGAAGAGAAGGCTCAAATAGGAGGGAAAGAAGGCAGTGTGGGTGCCTGCAATTTTTTTTTAAGCAGCCTGCTCTTCCACACAGCCATCTTGAAGTTTTTTCTCTAGGGCTGGAATTGGGATTCAATTCACTTCCAAAAGGTGTCATTTCAGACATTGAAACTGCCACATCCAAGCTGCTGGTTTAACCTGGTGTTTTCTTGTCCAAGGTTTTCAAAATTTTTTCAGGCTGTGGAACCTATGAGTTAAAAAAAAATTCTGGAATCCATTATTAAGAGGCAAAGCTTTATAATGGAGAATTGGCTGTGTTCAAGTGGACTTTGTCTTGAGTCTCATGGAAACCCATCACGTTCTCATCTAGAGATCCACAGAACACAGTTTGAACAACCCTGCTGTAGTCCATGAGTTGACACCGAAATATGCTGACATAATTTGCTCTGTTCCAAAACTGAATTACAACGTAACTCGGTAATGAGGCCAGTGTGTTTGCTCTCCTTACCGCTTTACTGGTGGGACAAAGAAGCAGTTAGATTTTGTACTGGTGGGAAAAACATCAAACAGTTCCTTTCTCCTACATGAGGTATTAGGATGCACTTAAGCTATTTTTACTGAAGAAGACAGAATCGAAGTACCAGATACATTGATGTGGGCCAGAGTCCTGCTTTGCAAATCCTTGCAGATTGGGGCAGATGATATATGCTATAAAATAAGTAAGAGAAACAGAGAGAGAAAGGGAGGGAGGGAATGGGAAGAGCACTGAGAAATCAAATGGGAAATTCTCATTAATATGCAGAAATTCCTGATCAGTGGGAGAAAGTGGTGATGGCATGACCAGGCACACAAGTATCAGCAAAATGCATGAATGGCAAGTACAGGGGGTTGGAAAAACTGGCAATGAAGCAAGAGTGGTAGCTCCTTTGAAGGCAGGATATACAATTCAGATATTGTTTTCTGCTTTATTGTTCATCTGGTTTTAATCCCTTCTTAAGCAGGGATTAATCTGCGTAAGCAGGGATTAAGCCTAACATACAGTTTATATACAGTAGCTTGTTCTGCCACAGTTGGTGGGGGTGGGGTTTTCTCATTGGCAGTTCCTTGATTAGGGTATTGTTTCCCGCTTGATTGTTTGTCTGGTGTTAACCCCTGCTTAAACAGGGAATAACCTGCTTATACAGGGATTAAGCCTAAACAGGCGTGTGTGATACGTATGTAAAGGAGGGAGACTTTGATTGTACAATCATGACCACTATCTTTTTCTGACATCCCCCCCCCCCAATGTTCCCTACTGCTTCTTCAATAGGGATTAAGTAGTTTAGCACCCTCCAGTTGCTTTGAACCAATTCTCATAATCCCAAACTGGCACAGTCAAGGATGGGAGCTGTTCTCCAAAACACCTGGAGGGCACTGCTTTCTTTCCTGATAGATCTGTGCCCAGTACTGTGCTTTTATTTGAAAACATGTTCTTTGGAAGTTCTCAACCAACCATTTTCATTTAATCTGCATCCGTCGTGAATCACTTGCTTCTATGTGATTCACTGCATTTGCAGAGCCTGGAGGAAAAACAAAAATGTTAAAATGCATTCCAGACATGCAAAAGTGCTGCATAATGCCTATTATCCATTGCCTATTTATTTCCTGGTTCGTCTTCTAAAATGGTCCCAGGATTTTTTTTTTCTTTGAGTAGTCAGTGCTGCTTATAAAACAACTGATAGCATCAAGTTCTTCCATTCAACATTTCTCTTTTCCCTTATTTTTAAATATCCTTCTCAGTTCATACCAATAATAGCCTGTTTACTGTATTCTTTTTACCACTTGATTTGAGCTTCATCATTTACTATCTCAGTTTCTATTCTGGGTTCTGATCATCATCCATTGGTGCCTGAATTATCATAGAAATTGAAAGGCGATTCCATTTTTATTGCATATTCTTTTAAAATAGCAATTCTACCTGCAAAATCTTTTAGATCTTTTATGCAAAATATAGCCATTGATCTATGGCAGTGTTTCTCAACCCCAGCAACTTTAAGATGTGTGGACTTCTGGGAATTCTGGGAGCTAAGTCCACATATCTTAAATTTGCTAAGATAAGCCCACATATCTTAAAATTGCTGAGGCTGAGAAACACTGACCTGAGGTATTGAAAAAGTTCCATTTGTTCAACATGCTGCTGGGAGAGGTCATTTGGGATTTTAGAGCAAGGTGTCATTAATAGGCTGATGTCAGCCCTACAGGGTAGAACAGACTAAGAAACCAATGCCCTATAAGTCAGAATTATTTTTATTGAATCAGCTGTAGTAACAGAAACTTGCAAATCTAAATGTGCTTCCTCGCTCCATCTTTTCCTTTATTTTTATGTGAACTAGGGAGGGGCTTGTCTGAGATGTTTTCTCATGTTATTTTCTTGGCCCGGACTCAAGCCCTGCTTATATGACCACTCCCTTGGTAGCTGCTGTTCCTCCTGTCCTTCAAGGCCATTCCCTATGCCCTCTGCAGCTGAAGACAGTCAGCTCCCTTCCCTCCAGCTCCAAGGAAGCAATCACTACCCTGAAGATTGCCTAAATTTGATCAAAGACTGAGAAGGAAAATGAAATTACGTTAAAAACAGAGGTAAAAAAGAAACTGTTCTTTGGTACTGAGATTCAGTCTGGTTTGCATTCTCCCTGAAAGAGCAGATTTGTCATCTGTGAGTGCTCCTTGATCTTCAGCTGTTATTGGATTCACAGGTGTCTGCTGGGGCAAGAAGTGTCTTTGCACAATTATGTCTAGTGTATTTCTTTATTTCTGTATTTCTTCTTGAGCCAGGTGGAGCTGATGATGATGGGGCTATGTAGGGCTGTCCTTGAAATGCCTGGAAGTGCAGTTGGTATAAAGTGTCGCAGCATAGGCCACTAACCAGCATAAGGTGATCATAGGATATCTGAACTGAAAGATCTGTCCTGGTTGCCAGTTGCTTACTGGGCATTTAATGTTTTAAAGCCTGACTGTCTAATGGCCAACTTCTCCCATTAAGAACCTGTCCAATATTATTCCTGTAAGGAAAAAACAAAAGCTTTGAATGCTTTGAATGTAAAGACATCAGAGGGTAACTATTTTAAGATATACCCCAAGATATCTTGCATAAATGAAAAGAGTCTAAAATGTATGTTGATGAACTAAGAAAAGCAGATTTCATCTTTTAAATGGGATTTTCCATTTAAACTGATGGTCTTTCATGGAAGGCAAGTTCTCATGACAGCTGAAATAGGTCCTTTTATGCGACAAAATTTTTATTTATATATTTATTTAATATTTCAAGTTTTGTCACCACCATCTCACTCAAAGAGTGGGCGGTTTACAAGAACACTAAGATAAATACAGATTAAAATACAATACAAACAGTATTTTTAAATAAAATATAAATAAAAAATAAAATCCTTTAAGCCTTTGAAATCCGATCAAAGTGCTTCAGCAATCAGAATACAGTATTTTGCCCCTTGGAACAGAAAGAAACCCTTATTTTATCTGGATGGGACTGATACTATCATGTGTGAAACTAGCCATTTAACTGAAATATGAGCAGTCAGCTAATCTGGGATCTTGCCATGTTCTTGCTGTTACTTATTTTCCTAAAATCATGGGGCTACCAAGGCCATCAGGATCAAACCCCTGAAATTTTATCTTTATAGTTTGCAAATCTTAATTCTACCTGACTGCTGTTATATTGTATACAGTTATTGTCAGAGTGGAAATAATCTTCTTAAGCAGTGGATCAGAGAGGGGATGTCATGAGTGAGGATGGTGAGCAGGAAGGGGCTCCCATCCAGGCTGTAAAGCGCATGCGTAGCACTGAGGAATTAGGTGGCCATTCCAAGAGACACAGATTGGGCCCACCTTAGCCTTTGGGGTTTATCTGTCTGGGTTTTTCCCACGCTTCTTCAGTTTGTTAGGATTTTCCTGTTATGTAGCAGCAATAAAACACTAGAGACCTGTTCCTTGTCTCAGCATGGTTCCTGGCTGTTAGGACAGGGGAGGCACATTCATTCTCGCAAACGTAAAACCACCCTGGAGGAATTTCAGCCAGACAAACTGAGGGATGTGCTATTCAGTTTACTGTACCTAAGGAAAGAACACTTCTTTGGAGCAGGATCTTGTGTCGTCCCCTCCCCTCCCCTCCCTCCCCTCCCCTCCCCTCCCCTCCCTCCCTCCCTCCTTTCCTTCCTGGTGTTAGATGCTATGAAGTTAGAATCACAGAATCATAGAGCTGTGAAATTAGAAGCAGAACCCCAAGAATCAGTTAGTCCAATGATTTGCAATATGCAGGAAAATCAATCCATAAAAATCTTCAGAGGTGATTATACAACATCTGTTGGTTGTATAGATCTTACTGTCAGGAAGTTGTTTTATATTTAAACAGAATCTAGGTAACTGCCATTTGTACCTGTTATTTCTGGTCCTACTTTCTGTGGCCGCGGAAGATAGTTCTTGGCCATCTTCCTTGCAGCTTCTCTTTATGTACCTGAACATGGCTATCAGGTCTACCCTAAGTCTTCTTCTCTCCAGACAGAACATCCCAAGTTCCTTCAGATTGTCTTAATTTGGCATATCCTCAATGTGCCTATGGGATATTTGAAAGCTGGGGCTGAATCTTTTCTATCTCAGGTATCTAGAAAAATGATGATGTGATGAAAATGTAGATCTGTTATTACTCTATAGCTACTGGCCATCTTACTCGGATAATGCTAAGTCAAATAAAGATTCTATCTGATGTGGTAAGGCACTGAATTAATAAAAAAGTGGGGACATAATTCTCAGTAGGGATTTAAACGGTGCACTCTAACATAATAGGAAGTTGGAGACCAATTAATTCCAGTGCCAAGATTATACTATCTACTTCAGGACTGCACAATTTCTATCAGCTTAAGAGTCTGCAAAACTGTTTTTGGTCCTACTTATTTTGGGAGGGCTCAGGGGTCTACAGAATGGGTGCTACCATGGCTGCTATTTAGTCCAACTCCCTGGTCAACACAGGAATCCAAATTAAAGCATCCTGGATAGATGGAGGTCAGGTCTCTGCTTGTGTAATGGTATGTGGGAATGACCTTGAGAGATAAGGGGAAGAGCCACAGCCAGGGGAACAGTCAGTTAAGAGGTAGCTTAACCCACAGAAGGAATGGGGGCATGGCAAATGTCTCAGAAGAGACCCTCCCTCGTTTCTTGAGCTGTAAAGGGGATGGGGGAGAAATGTACTTTCAAACTTGCAAGATTCTCTTGATGAAACCTTACAATAAAGTAGAATTAGTTCATCTGGGCATGCTTCCTGTCTGGACTATCTTGCTAGGCTGACAGCTTGAACGCATCCAGTGAAGGGGAGCCATTATCTATCCTGGGTAATTGGTTCCATCAAGGCTTGATATTCATAGGTGTGTGCAAATTGTGTGATAATTTGGAATAGTATTGTGTTGTTCAAGTTTTGAGAATGGACTTGGAGGACAACATTTAGTTTTGGAACACCTGTATGAAGACTTTGAATAATTGGGCATAAAAGACAGCCAGTTGCCCTGGCAAGACAAATCATCCCCTCTTGTTTTTCTTTTTTTGCAGCTCCCACAGTACCACTGATATGTTCACAGTCCATTTGTTCTCTTCCTAGAATCAAGGGAGTAAATATGAATGGCATAGAACATAGAACTAGTTTATTTGCAGAAAACATTCTATTATTTTTCCCTAACCCACTATAAGCTATTTTATGTTCTTCATTTTGTGATGCCTTAGATGTACGTATAAACAAGAATAAATGGATCCCCTCCCACCTTTTCTGCATCTCTAGATTTGCAGTGTGAATATCAAGGGTTACCAGGACTATAGCTGTTTGTTTAACAAATACTATTAATAAGTTATTAACACATTTATAGCCTATTATTGTATTGGCTAATTCCTGGAAATTACAATCCATTTCTGAAAATGAATAAAGACCTATGATAGACGTATTTGAAAAAAAGAAATTCTGCTTCCTTGAAGGATAGGTTAAAAAACAAAGAACAGCCAATGATTTCAGTTCATCTTTATATCATCAACCCTTATCTCTCATTCTGTCAAAGGATAGTGTAATGGGATGTGGGAATGACCTTGGGAGACAGGAGGAAAAGCCGCAGTCTGATCAACCAGCATGTAAAAAATATTGCAGTCCACAGAAGGGGAGGAGGGGTGAGAAGCGTTTCATAAGGGACCCTCCCTAGTTTTCTGAAGAGTAAAAGGAAAGGAGGGGAGAAATACTTTCAGTCTTGCAAGATTCTGTTACTGTAACCTAACAATAAAGATAGGTAATTCTGGTTGTGTGTCTTGTCTGGACTACCTCAAAGGGCTAACAATCTTAAATGCTATCAGTCTTAGAGCATTAGAACAAAGTGCATTAAGTAATACAATTAGATTCTCAACCTCCCCCAAAAAACCCATGGGGAGAAATTTATCAATCTCTTGATATATATTTAGTAATATGCCTTATACATAATCTTTTATAAAATATTAGGGTGAGATGTCAGTGAAGATTCTCAGTTATCCAGGTGGAATTACCTGTAAATTGAGTCATGGCAACTGGATTTCTTTCTTTTTGGTAGAAACGTTTCACTGCTTGTCCAAGCACCTTCTTCAGTCTGGGCAAAGGTTGGTGAGGGGACACCATATATGTCTTCCAGAGTGGCTGCATTGTCCCTACACCTGAACGGCTTGTTAATTGTGCCATGGAGGAATGGATTGTCTTTGGGATGTCTTACTCCTAGATCCCTTGCTCATCCCCAAGTGGATCGTTAAGTGTGGCCTTCCTGGTGAAAAAGCAGCATGAAAAATGTGGGACAAGTTGTGTCTGAGGCCTCTGCCTCTATTGAGGGAAGGATTTTCCACTTTGGTATGAATGGATTCCTTAAGAGGGAGGGTTTAGACACAACTTGTCCCACATTTTTCATGCTGCTTTTTCACCAGGAAGGCCATACTTAACGATCCACTTGGGGATGAGCAAGGGATCTAGGCATAAGATATCCCAAAGACAATCCACTCCTCCATGGCACAATTAACAAGCCATTCAGGTGTAGGGACAATGCAGCCACTCTGGAAGACATATATGGGGTCCCCTCACCAACCTTTGCCCAGACTGAAGAAGGTGCTTGGACAAGCAGTGAAATGTTTCAACCCAAAAGAAAGAAATCCAGTTGCCATGACTCAGCCTACAGATTAGGGTAAGATATTCTACTGGCTGGGTAAATATGGAGATATGAGTGGCAAGTGATAAATGCTCTGCTATTCCATTTTTTACTTGGTTGTAATTGTACCTGGAATCAAATTATTTAATGATAAGGTTCTTCTTCTTTTTTTGCAGGGGAGGACCTATAGGCTTTCCCTGGAAGTGAAAAGATCATAGACTCAATAGCTTTGGAATATTTGAGCAAAGATTCCAAATATAAGTATCTGGAGCATGCACAATCAACATGGAAAAATCAAATTATAACTTTGAAAAAGGCAGATGTGAGACATGACTGGTAGAGGTTAGTGTAGGGAGGGAGTAAAGAAAACCATATAACAATGGCTGAATATTGTAGGTCTTTGACTTCTCTGCTCTGTTTAATATAATGCATGAGATTTCAGATCGGATACAATCTCGTTCTGACAGTCTCACCTGCACCATTGGAACAGACAGAAGCTGATTTTGCATCACTGACCATGTTGTTCATAGATTCTGAAAAAAATGAGAGCTCTGGGATGCCGTGCATAATTTGCACAAAAACAAACTAAGCTACCCAACAATATTTAATGGTTATTAGTATAATTTCTTACTGGTTTCCAATGGCTTCAGGTATTATATTTGCAAATGGTCCAAGCTGGAAGCAGCAGAGGCGGTTTGGTCTGGTCACCATGCGGAAACTTGGACTGGGGAAAAAAGGCATAGAGGGTCAAATAGAAGAGGAAGCTTATCGGCTGGTGGAGATCTTTGCATGTGCAAAAGGTATGTTATGTACAATCTCGGTATGTTTCAGAGTGATATCTCTGGTTTTCTTCTTAGTGGTTAAAAATAAATGTTGGCTGATGGATTCCCAACTACCTCCTTTCTTCTGTCCTGAAATCCCACTGTGGATATAAATAGGCAAAGTAGAATAATATCTGTCTGATGGTAATTTTTTTTTTCATTTCCAGAACAGCCACTAGATCCTTCATTGCCTATCACTAATGCAGTCTCCAATTTGATATGCATTTTGGTTTTTGGATACAGATTTTCTGTTGAAGATGGAAAATTCCAGAAAATGTTAGAAAATTTTAATTGTGCTATGAAATTTGGAGGCAGCTTTTTTTATCTGGTGAGTTGTCTTCTTCTTGTTTACTGATTCAGACAGGTCTTCTGGAGAACTTCATCCTATCCTCCATCATCTTTCTGATAACTTTTATTATAGAGATTCATTTATCAGTGTAAACAAAAGAGACTGGAGCTTAACACAGAATTTTAGCTGTGGAGGGCAACCACATGATCCCAGGAAGGCAACTGTTTTAAGGACTCGCTGAGAGCTCCTGCGTGAACAACTCCATGCATACCTCTTCAGATCTGAAGTTCAGCAAAACCCTAAAGTCTTTACTGGAATTTTTCTGGGGAGAGGTGGGATAAATAGCATAATAACCTATCACTGAACCTTGAATTCTCAAAGATTAGTGGTTTGAAACAAAGCAGGAGCAGGATAAGTTTTAAAAAAATAAGGCCAGAGACTCACAGAAAGAGCTATCAAAGGACCCAGTGCCACCTCTAGGTGGACCCAGTGCCCCAAATAAATGAAAACCTTTTTCAGAGGGGCTTGACCTCCCCTCCCCTCCCATGTGTGCCCTGCCTCCATAGGTATAAGTGCCTATAAGTGTTTTTGACTCACAGTCCGGTCAACCCACTTCATTTCCTCCAATACATTGGATTGTGAAACTCTACTTCATGCTTTGTCAAACAAGTGCCACATTGGACTTCTATTTATCCCCCTTCCTCCCCCTTTCATCATCTGGACTCATAGAATCCAAAAGGCTTGGATTATAGATTACACCATGCAGTCTGCAAGATTCAAAATGGACACCCCTTTCTCTCAAACCCTAACATAATCAAAGTGGAAGCATCAGAATAAAAATCAACATAATTGTAATTTTAATATCTTTGAAAATGTAGGAGGGGCAGTTTGGTGTAGAGTTCTTTGTCTTAGGTGTGAAGCCAGCTGGGTGACCTTGGGCCAGTCACTCTCTCTCTCTCTCAGCCCTAGAAGGCAGGTGATGGCAAGCCACATCTGAAAACTGGCCAAGAATACTGCAGGGAGTAGTCCAGACAGTTGCCAGAAGTCAGCACTGATGTGAAGGTGTGCACACACACACACACAGAAAGCGTAGAGAAATAATTGCTCATAGCAACATCTGTCCTCTTCAGGAACTCACCTGAATGAGAAAGAAGATAAATCAGCAGGATATTCTCAGAAAGATCATGCCTTGGTTCTGGGGTCAGCATGGACTACCCATCTACCATATTTCTAAACATTCAAGTTTAATCTTTGGAACTGTCTTTTAATACAATCCTATGAAGCCAAAGTTAAAGTTCTGTAATGTGTATTCATAAACTAAATGTGATGGACAAAGCCTTCCAGGCAAAAGGTGAAACAGGTGAACTGGTCAGATTAGGTAAAAAGTATGTCCCTGATCAATTCAGCCCACTGGCATCCAGGAGCCATTTACTGAATATATACAAACTATATAGCCTTAAGAATTATGAATTATTCAGACAATCTTATCAAAGTGGTAAACTCAGGTAATTGGCTGATGATATTATTATGATAGGATTTTTTCTTGCATCTTTCCTTTAGCTGTATGAGTTGTTTCCACAGTTGATGAAATATCTTCCAGGGCCTCATCAGAGGGCAATGCGTTCTTTAGGCTTTGTGATCTCATTTGCAAAGGAAGAGATAGAGAAGCACAGGGAACTTCAGTCACTGCATGAGCCACAAGACTTCATTGATTACTACCTTCTTCAGATGGAGAAAGTAAGTGTCTGGCACTATGGAAAGAAGTTTTTGTGGGTCTTCAGAACTCAGAATAGCATCCCACTTTGCCAGGACCAACATACTGAACAATTTTGCTGCATTGTTCAGATATAAATTCGTTCCTTCACCTATCCTTCCCTCCACTTTGTTGCTTGAAACAAATTGCCAGAGTCCTGCATGTCTGGATTGATTAATTAAGCATACATTTTGTGTGCAAATATCATTCATCTGAGGACTCAGTCAACTGTGATTAAACAGGAACATCTGCAGCGCCCACAAGATATTTTTATGGGCTTCAGATAATATTTGCATGTAGATGGTTCCCAATCACTTTTCCCTATACAATAGAATGAAAAGGCCTAGTGCAGTCTTTCATTACTTGTGATGGGAACGTGAATGGAATTCTCTAGCACATGGAGGTCATCAAGTTGGGGTGAGCTGGCCTATTGTACTCTGTTCGAGGATACAGGTATGGTCTATGTATATTGGATTTGCTGTGCTCAGACCTTTGGAAGTTCTCTTGAAGGCTATTTAAAAAAACACACAGATTTCCCATTCCATCAGAACCTATTTTAATTCTAAATCCAAAAAAGCTTACCAAGTTCTTCAATCCAGTAGATTTAGGCTAAAATGGTTAGTAAGTCCTATATATAAACATGCATGAAAATAATTGGAAAGATTGGAGTATTTTTTATTCCCCCATGAATTGGATGAGATGCCTCATGATTCCATGTGGCAGCAGATTTGTGTTATGGCAACATTCCTATGGACTTCAATTTTTGTACTTAAAAGTGCTGCAGATTAGGGTCCATTCCAAATTTAAACTGGCCCCAAGGCATAATTAATGCAAACAACATTTTACAGCATAGAAGAAGGCCAGCTTTTGCTTTGCAATCAGGGACTTTTGCAGTCTGTGTGTGTGTGTGTTTGTGTGTGTGTGTGTATGAAAAATGTCAAGATGGTGGTTGCAAATGCATGATTGAGCTCCATCCTTTTTACATGCATCTTGCAATTACATCTTGAATGCTATGCAATTATTGGGAAGGCAGTTCCAAATATACACGATAAGGTAGAAAGACCGAGTTCTTTGAAGCTGCAGCAAAGCATTGGGTATTAATCGGTGCACTTAGGATGAAAGCAAGATGGCCAGAAAAGACTTCTGTATTTTTCTCCTCAAAGAACCAGAGATCCACCAACCAGAGTCCAACAGAGAAGTTGTATATCTAGAACCAAATTGTTCTGAGCAAAGGAATCTGTTCTGAATTCTGCAACTAAGCAGGGGTCTCAGTATTTCCATGCAAATGCCAACCCCTGGTGAGCTCTAGCTTCCAAGAATATCTATTTTGGGAAGCGGGGTGCATTCATTTTATTAAAAAGAATGGAAAGACAGTAACAAAACAGGTAATCGAGTACAGAGAGCAAGGGAGAAAAAAGAGGACATTGTCCTAACTTCTAGTGTGCTTTTTATACAATTTATTCCTCATTCCAAGGCAGTGTTTCTCAACCTTGGCAACTTTAAGATGTGTGGACTTCAACTCCCAGAGTCCCCCAGCCAGCAAACTGACTGGGGAACTCTGGGAGTGTATTTATTTTATTTTATTATGTATTTATTCAATTTATATTGCCACCCATCTCAGACTAGTGACTCTGGGCAGCTAAGTTGAAGTTGAGTTGAAGTCCACACATCTTGAAGTTGCCAAGGTTGAGAAACACTGTTCTAAGCAGTTGTGTTTTGTTGAATGTGCCTGAGAGAGATTTCAGAGGGCCTTTCCCAATACTGAACTGAAATGTTCTCCACCCATTTGCAGAATACTGTATGGGCATGACATTGGCTGTCCCCTTTGCCAATCATTATCCTCTCTCAACTGGCTCTGTTTCAAGTCACTGCTAGACCCGATTTCCCTCCATGGCAATAGGAGACAAAGCCTGCATTGCTTCTCAAAGGAGATTCAACCTTGAATCTTAAGCAAAGAACCCCCAAAGATGTGTGGACCCCTTTGAGATGCAAAGATCTTTTTGCATCTGGAAAGGAAATGAAAGATGTAGTCTACAAAGGGAGGACCTCCCTTCAACACAGCAGAAAATGATGAATTGGGACTTTTAGGTTGATTTAAACAAGACTTCATATTTTCTATTATCTACAACAGAGTAAAGATGACCCTGAATCTGCTTATGATGAAGAGAACCTAGCTCAGTGCATTGTTGATTTCTTTATCGCAGGGACAGAGACCACTGCCACCACCCTGCAATGGGCACTGCTCCTCATGGTGGCTTATCCCGAGGTTCAAGGTGAGAATGATGTGTTACAAGGGTGTGAAATGCTTCTCCTGGTCCTGAAATTGACGTTTGCTTTCGTTTTAGCAATAGATTCCAAGATTTCCTGCTTGAGTAGATGAGCAATTGATTATTGCTCATCTCTAACTCGCAACTATAAAGAGGAAATCCAAAACCAGCAAGAAATGCTATTTAATGGAACAGACTGCAAAGCGAATGCCTGCTTGACTGATGTCTTGAAAGGGTATAAGATAGTAAACTAAACTCAGTGTCTTTGATATGCATTTGATATGCATTTTCTCCTGTTTTTTCCCCTACATCAGATTTCCTCTCTTTCTCATAACAGCAGGGCGACCCTATCGGAGCTGCCAAAATCTAAATCCATATCAGATGGCCATAACTGGACTCTTTTCTGCCATCTATTGGTTGTCTGGATTTTGCAGCCCAAATATGGCAGCCCCTCATAAGGGTAAACATGCAGAACTTGGGTCCTAGAAGTCTTTCTAAGTCCTTACAATAGCTCCACACTGGGTCATGTGGCCAGGATGGATGTTGCAGAGGCTTAAACATATATTGTTGGAAGCATTCTGACCCCCACTTCCATGCATCGGGTTAGGATTAGAGCTAGGGCTAGGTTTAATTTTTTTCCAGATGTTTTCCTCCACAGCTCTTGGATGGATCTGGACTATTTTTAGATTTAACCTTTCTTTTGCCAGCATCTCTCCACACACAGATTTGGTCCTGTTCCGCACAGCTTTCAGAGGGTTAGCTGCTGGTGGGCAGGAAGATAGACAACTAGATGGACAGACCAAGTCTTGAGCCCCTTTATATAATTCCTTTCCAACATTCGGTGGGGTTGGGAAGAATACAAAGTCTCTTTGAAGTCAAACTTAGATCATGGTGAGGATATGGACTCATCCATGTGTTCTTGGCAGTGTTTCAGAGCAGTTTACTCTCCTTTTCTTCAGGGATGTCTTTTCATCTTGTCTAGCTTGCAGCCCTGGGATTTCCTGCTTAGCTACTGAGTTCAGACATCTTTTGAGGTGCTGCTATCTCAATAATACTATCTTAGATTCTATAATATTATAATATTTTACTCTCCAAAACTTCCCTGGATTCATCCTTATCAAGCATGAGAATGGATATTCTTTTTTGTTGTTGAGAGAGTATCAGTAGCAAATTTTCCTGCCACTGCATGAGAGGACACTTCCAAGAGTGGGCTTAGCTCACACAAGTCTCCCCAGTTCTCTACGTTTGATTAAAATTTACCATACCGGAGATCTTAACCATGTATTGTAATGAAAGCTGGTAGCTAATCATGGCCCATAATTGATAAAGGAGATACTGTATTAGTATGTCTATGTATTCTACCTACAATGAAACCTTGATTTAGCAGGCCTTGGAACAACAGATTTGCATGCAGTGGACCAAATTTACATCACTTGCATGATGTTGTTATGCAAATAAAGCAAATGATGTCATTTGTATTATTTGCATGAAGCAAATGATCCAGTTACATAAGAACATCATCACACAAATGACATCAATTGCTGCGGTGTTGTGCTTTCATATTTTATGGACATTTGTAAATAACAGACACCTTCTTCACCAATTAGTCCACAGAAATGAAGGTTCTCTGTATGTATGTATGAATGTATCTCTTTTTCTTTTTGAATATATGACTCATCCCTACCCAAGGAGAACAAGAATTCTGCTCACCCAAAATTCATGCTTTGGCTGTCATAGTAGTTTAGTTGGCTCTAAATGAACAGTTGGCTCCAAAATAATACTTTGAAACACCACTGAAGACTGACCTTCTGTCTTTGTGAAATAAACCAAAATTCTAAGAGATCAGCTTGATTCTTTCAAGGCAGTCAGATGCATCTATGCCTGAAAGCAACTGAAGCAACGGTTAAACGCTGCAGATGGCCTTTTGTGGCAATATGGAACAGGATTCATTTGTCACTTCTTGAAGGGACTTAGTTGGCTGAAAACCCAGGGAAGGTTTGGAGAATTTATGGAAGGGAATGGAAATTTAGGGATTCAGCAGAATGAAGTAGCTTGGTCACCAAACACAACAGATTGGCACTCTTCTTAGGTACTTTTACTTCTGCCATTAAGTCTGCAAATACAGTGTCAGTTATTCTCATTTCCATTCAATCTGGAAAAAAAAATCTAAATATTCTTGTGCTTTCAGTTGTCTCTTTGAGGCACCTTCCCCTGCCTGAATGCTCTCCAGATAGACTTCACCTCCCACAGTTCTCTGCAATGGCTGTGCTGGTTGAGGAATTTGGGGAGCTGGAGTTCACAGATCTATGGGGCATTCCAGCTGAAGATGGATGCTACAAAGCATTAAAGGAAAAAAAAAAGTACTTTGTGCAGGTAAAGACAAATATGGCAAAATGAAAGAGGCATTTGAACAGAGTTGGTGAAACAGCTATCCCAAATAATAATTCTGTAAGTTTCTGCAGCTCACAGTTCATTTTGATGTATTGACATATCAGTAAGCTGAAATTGACACATCAGGAGGGTGCCTTTTTTGGGAAACATGACTACAGAGGATCCTGGTGTTTTAAAGGAAGCTGATTGCTATATACAAAAACAAGAGATCAGCTTCCTTTAAAACACCAGGGTCCTCTGTAGTCGTGTTTCCCAACAAAGGCACCCTCCTGATGTGTCAGTTTCAGCTCCCAGAATTCCCCAGCTAGAATGGCTATTGCTGAGAAATCTGGGAGTTGAAGTCCACCTATCTAGAAACTCTCCAGGTGTAGAAACACCACCTTATGCTCTGCCGTCACAACTCAGTTCTTACTCAGGTCCTTTGTGGAATATGTCCCATGTTCTTCAGTGAATGCATCAATTGTAGTGGAGAATCTGAGATAATTTTCCTTTTCTATCATGGCCTTCAGAGAAAGTCCGCAAGGAGATAGAAGACACTTTGAATCCCTCTCATTCAATCTGCTATCAAGATCGGCTGAAACTCCCATATACCTATGCTGTAATTCATGAAGTTCTTCGTTTGAAATATGTCTTAATTGTTGGTGTTCCTAGGCAAAGTGCCAAAGATGTGAACCTCTATGGGTTTCACATTCCAAAGGTACTGAAGCTGATACAAAATTGATTGTATTTATTAACATATGAGAGGACGTTTCATTCACTAAGGAATTTCCTGTGCAATGGACATGTTGAAACCCTATTTTTTTTTCCTAATATGAAAGTCAAGAAATTCATGCACTGAATACAAGTAATGATTCAATTGTTGGGAAACATAAGACGTTTCACGTTTTTCAATAACGTGAAAAACTTTATTGCAGTCATTAACCAGCACAATTTTTCAATAATATGCTCTTACATTTTTTGTGACCAAGAGTAACTGAAACCTGCTGCTATATTTCATGAGACCCACATTAGCTTCATTTGACTTGGTTATTGACTTAATCCATTTTCTGTGTTTGCACAATACATGAACCAGCCTTTCTCAACCTTTTGACCCTGGAGGAACCCTGGAAATATTTTTCAGGCCTCGGGGAACCCCTGCACATTCAGGCTCAAATACAGGCCAGGAGTTACAAAATTATTATTCATGTGTAGGCCTGTATATATGGATTAACAATGCCCTTAAATTAAAAATAAACAATGAAACTTACTTCTTTAATGTGAAGTTGCCCGAATTGGAAATAATTTTTTAAATAAATTGTCATCTCCCGGGGAACCCCTAGTGACTTCTCATGGAACCCTAGGCTTCCACAGAACCCTGGTTGAGAAGCAGACTAGGTTCACACAGCACCCTAAGCACCCACAAAACCGAACCAAGGTTAAGACTGGTTACTTATTGTATGCTGTATGAACGCAGCCACTAAGCCTGTAGCTGATCTGGTTAAGTGCCTTGTATGAACACAGTCCATGAGATGTTGCTGTCAATAATGAGGTCCTACATGGGAAGATTCCAGTTCTCTAGCAGGTTGCCACCCATGTGCATTTCCTTTGCACAAACACTCATTTGTTTCCTGTAAAAATGGTGTGTAATGGATAGTCAGCTGATTCTCAAGGAACAAATACCTTCAAACATTCTGCACTGGGGGTGGGGGAATTGGCCTAGCCTACATTTTAGTGAAGGTGGCAGTAGGAGATAGTTATTATCTTCCTTATGCAGTTAAGGGAAATTTGCTAGGAATTAGGAGGCTCTAGAAACTTGATCAGCTGTATGTTAAAATGTATTTCTTCCCCCTTCAGGGGACTTTGGTTGTTACAGATCTGAACTCAGTTCTTTATGATCCCAAGAGATGGGAGACCCCTGAAAGGTTCAACCCACACCATTTTTTGGACAAGGATGGACAATTTATATCTAGGGAAGAATTTTTGCCATTTGGAGCAGGTAAATCTGTAACCCATGTTTACCTGAATTTTATTTATTTATTTATATTTATTTATTATTGCATTTATTATTAAATTTATATACCACCCATCTCACTATGGAAGTGACTCTGGGTGGCTTACAAATAAAAGGTCATATACATGTTAAAAGAGAAAAACTAAAAGGTGGAGAGGGCATCTTCAAACAAGCAACCACACCCAGGGCTGCCTACCACTGTTGGATCTATTAGAATAGATTAAAATATTATCTATTAGAATATTAGAATATTTAAAGTAAGTTCCTCTGCTGTACATAATGGGCTATCGCCATTTTCTTGTGATTTATAGCATCATCCAGCCACTGTCGTGCTGAGATATCATTAATAAGGAGAGGCTGTATAATATCTTAATGGTGGCTGGTGACACTCTAAATGCATCCAAGCCCCTGTTGATGTGCTCTCCTCCTGTTCTTCAGACCAACCTTTGTTTGGCTTGTCCAGTTTTGTCCACAATAATACTATAAGCTGCTTTGAGCGCTTATGAAAGGAGAGGTGTGGGCTATAAATTCCATATATAGATAAACAGAAATAAAAGGAATGCTTCTGTAATTGATAATGAGACGTTGGAACTTCACTGGCAGGGATTGGGAGGTTGTCCATCACTGACTATTCTTGTCTTCTGTGCTCTTCTGGTTGTGATAGTCATTTTTCCGAAGGATTGCATTTGATTAATAATCAAAGGAAAATCACAAGAGTGCTATGCTTTACTTATGCCAGCCCCTAAGCTGTGGAAAGACCCTTCCTTTTTGAAACTGCAAGCTATGGGGACAAGTGCTGGTAGCCAAGAGGGTAAAGGAAAATAGAGAAGTAGAGGTTCCAAGAATAGAATTTTAGAGTAGACCACCTGAAGAAATGAGCTTTTGCCTACCAATCCAAATTCCTCTGTTAGGATTGAAACCGGAAACCTTAGTGAATAAGTGTCAATCACTTCTAACCACTTCTATTTTCCTCATCTATCCATTGCAGGGCCCCGAGTGTGCCTGGGTGAGCAAATGGCGAAGATGGAGCTCTTTCTTTTCTTGACCATCCTGCTGAGGTCCTTTAGGTTTCAGCTGCCAGAAGGAGCCAAAGAAGTCTGTCAAGAACCTATGGTGGGAATATCATTGCACCCTCATCCTTACAAACTTTGTGCTGTTCCTCATTGTAGGACACCATAAAACCAAGACAATTACCATAAATTTGAATGTTGCTCTTTACCCTTTGACTGAAATTCCACCCTGAGCATATTGCTCAGATTTGCTTGCCCTAAAAGCTCTTAGGACATTGGGGACTGTTCCATGTGAAAAAGGATTTGCTAAGATGGGAAAAATTACAATTGTCTCTTATGGGGAGACTATCTATGATTAAGATGAATGTCTTGCCCAGGATGTCGTTTCTTTTTCAGACTATACCAATTTTGTTGACAGATTTACCATTTAAAGAATGGCAGAGAGATATTTCAAAGTTCATTTGGCAAGGCAAGAAACCAAGAATTAAATATAAATTGTTACAAGATGCCAAAGAATGAGGAGGTTTGGGTTTGCCTCATTTAAAATTGTATTTTGATGCCTGTTGTTTGCTTTGGATGAAGGAATGGATAACTTTGAAGAATAAGAAATTATTACAGCTTCAAGGACATGAATTAAGATTCAGGTGGCACAACTATTTGTGGTATGATAAAGTAAATAAGGATTTTTTAAAAAATCACTTTGTCAGGAGTGCCATACTAAGGATCTGGAACAAATGTTAGGTAAGATTGTCTCCTAATGTACCATTGTGGTTCTCACCTCAAGAAGCACTTGTTAGAAGAGAAAACATGGGAGGAATAAGTTGGTTAAAGTATAAAGATTTGTTAATTTTTGAAGAGGGTGAACCAAAGCTTAAAACAAGAGAAAATGTTAGAGTTGGAAGGTTTTACATGCCATTGGTTTACTTATGTACAATTGCCAGAACATTTTAAATTGGATAAAAAGAACTATAATTTTGTTAATGAAATAACTCAATTTGAAACAGAACTCTGCATAAATGATGAACATGTTATTACTAAGATGTATTAAATGTTGTTACAGATGAGTATGGAAGATGAACATGTTAAAGACTGCATGATTAAATGGGCTAAGAACTTTGGATATAATGTTATGTTGGAGCAGTGGGAAAATATGTGGAACAAAGGTTTGAAATTTACTCTGAATTATAATTTAAAAGAGAACTTTTATAAAATGATGTATTGCTGGTATTTAACCCCTGACAAGTTGTCAAAAAGGTATAATGGTGTGATGAATGTTTGTTGGAAATGTTGACAGGGTGAAGGGACTTTTTATCATCTTTGGCGGACCTGTGAGAAGGCTAACAAAATTTGGGAGCAAATATGCATGACTATTCAAAAGATTCTCAAAGTGAATATACAAAAAAACAAAAACAAAACAGAGCTGTTCCACTTGAGTTTGATGGAGGAGTTAGAGAAAGAATATGGAACTTTGCTTCTGTATATGATTATAGCTACAAGGCTTTTATATGCACAATGATGGAAAGATTTACAAATGCCTACAGTGGAAGACTGGATTATTAAATTAGTGGAGTTGCCTCCGATGGCTAAGTTTAATAAGAGACAATACTGCCTCTGGATTTGCCTCTACTTGGCAACCACTTTTAAATTACTTGCTTGTGTTGGAAAAAAATGAAGTTTTGATTGTGGGTTTTAGTGATTACATGGTTTGTCTTGATAAAAATAATGTTACTACGATTTAACTACTGGTAAGAGATTATATTTTAAATTTTATCTGTATCTGTATTGGAGAAAGCTGGAAGTCATTTTCCCTATCCGTTTTTCTATTTTCACTTTTACAGTTTTTTCTTTTTTCTTTAGCTCTATTTTCTAACTTTCCTATATTTTCTATTTTGTATTTTAACTATACTTTGAAAACTAATAAAGTTCTTATAAAAAAAAAATAACGTCAGGACTATTCCTAGTCCTTACCATTTGTCTTATTTTCATACTGTTCTTTCACCTGAAAGAGCTATACAAAACATGATAAATACCATCTGCTGTAAGACTATCACAGTCAAACCATAAACAATTAAAGCAATTTTGTACAGAACAAACGAAAAAGGAATAAAACAAGGGGAACGCTGTGATTTAGTAAAAGGGCCATTGGTTCTGCTGGGGCCATTGTTACTCTGTTAGTGCACAGGTGAAAACAATGTTTCTAATAAAGTTTAAAACAAGATAGCCCAGGGACCACTTGCCTTCCACCAGCAGAGAAATCCACAACTGTGGCTTTGCCACTAAAAAAGCCCTTCTTGTCATGAGTAAGGATGGCGAGCAGGGGGCTCCCATCCAGACTGTTAAGCGCATGCGTAGCACTGAGGAATTGGTCAGCCATTCAAAGAGACACAGATCGGGACCGCCTTAACCTGCGGGGTTTATATGTCTGGGTTTTTCCCACGCTTCTTCAGTTTGTTAGGATTCCTGTTATGTACTAGCAATAAAGCATTAGAGACCAGTTCCTTGTCTCAGCGTGTTTCCTGGCTGTTAGGACACTTCTTTGGCCCTACATTGCAAAGTACACCTGTCATGAGTAAGGATGGCGAGCAGAGGGCTCTCACCCAGACTGTCAAGCGCATGCGTTGCACTGAGGAACTGTTCAGCCATTCAAAGAGACACAGATCGGGACCGCCTTAACCTGCGGGGTTTATATGTCTGGGTTTTTCCCACGCTTCTTCAGTTTGTTAGGATTCCTGTTATGTACTAGCAATAAAGCATTAGAGACCAGTTCCTTGTCTCAGCGTGTTTCCTGGCTGTTAGGACACTTCTTTGGCCCTACATTGCAAAGTACACCTGTCATGAGTAAGGATGGCGAGCAGGGGGCTCTCACCCAGACTGTCAAGCGCATGCGTTGCACTGAGGAACTGTTCAGCCATTCAAAGAGACACAGATCGGGACCGCCTTAACCGTTGGGGTTTATATGGCTGGGTTTTCCCACGCTTTCTCAGTTTGTTAGGATTCTTGTTAAGTACTACTAATAAATATTAGAGACCAAGTCCTCGCCTCAGTGTGTTTCCTGGTAATCAGGACAACACCCACGGGTAGACCATGAACATGGCCTCCTTGGCTGGTCTTAGTACATGAGTTAGGTGGAATTGGAGAGGCATATATTTATCATATAATTGGTGCATAATACAGTAATGAAGACTCATATTGTAATGAATGCCTCTCCAAATAAAGTACTCAGACTCAAAATCAAAGTTTAAGTTCTGATTTTATTAAGGATAGAGTGCAAACAGAAAGAAAGCTGAGAATGAGAAAAGCGCGCCTAAAGTCAAACTAAATAGCCCCGTTACAAACAGAGTCCCCCCCCCCCTCAATCATCTCAAATTCACATTCCCAGGTGCTCCTAACGAGTTCTGCTGGTCAATGGGCAAAAAGACCTTGACAGAAAAAGATAACCCAAACACATTCCTGCTTGGCACAGTGAGATACAGCTCCCTGTACAAGGTTTATCAGCAGCTCCCTCCCAGCCAGGAACGTGCGTCAGTGCTCTGGCATGCGAACTGTTACAATGTACAAATACATTGGAACAATGAACATGACACATATTCTGAGAAAGGTGGAAGATTGAAATCAAGGAAGTGTGATCCATCAGACACTGGTGATGCATTACACACAACAGCTCATTCAGCAGCATTCCTGTTTCACAGAATTGGAAGGGACCTTAGAGGACAATCTAGTACAATCCTCTGTTCAATGCAGGTTCTACTGGAGCATCTCTGATAGATGACCAACCAGCCAATGTTTAAAGAACCTCTAGTGAAGAAGAATTCATCATGTGGCAGCCTCTTCCACTGGCTGACATCTCATACAATGCAGACATTTATTTATTTACTTACTTACTTACTTACTTAATGAATTTATATAGCTGCCCATCTCAAACAAGTGACTCTGGGCAATGAACAATACTAAAAATAAAAATAAAACAATAACAATTACAAAAATCAAAACACACAGCAGAAATACAACAATCATTAATCATCAATTCAGCCAGGAAACACTTGGGGCCCCAGGCCTGGGCACAGAACCAGGTCTTTAGGGCCCAGGGAAAGGCAGCAGGGTCAGGGCCAACCCAAGCTCCAGAGGGAGAGTATTCCAGAGGGCCAACGCTACGGCAGAAGTTCCTCCTGATGTCCAGCTTAAACCTGCTTCCTTGTCATTTTAAGCCATTCGTTCTGGTCCTGCCCTCTGGAGCAATAGAGATTAAATCCATTTCCCTTCTGTGACAGCCCTTTAAATATCTGAAGATAGCCTTTCCACCTCCTGCTGGAAATGTTCCTAAGGTGAAGGAGCCTTTTACCATCTTTGATGGACCTGTAAGAAAGCTAAGAAAGATTAGGGCCAGCTATGCATTATAATTCAAAAGATTCTTAAGGTGAATGTACAATTGAAACTGGAAGTTTTCTTTTGGGCTTGATGGATAAACAACTTGAAACAAAATTTGGGACTTGTTTTTGCGTATGACAACGGCAGCAAGACTTTTGTATGCACAAAGGTGGAAGGATTCACAAATTCCCACAGTGGAAGAATGGATAGTGAAATTAATGGAACTGGCAGAGATGGCAAAATTGACAGCATTGATTAGAGAAAATAATTTGACTGGTTTTGTTTCTATGTGGAAACCGCTTTTGGACTTTTTGCTTGCAACTGAAAAAAATGAAGCTGTTTACAATGGTTGTTAAGTGAACCACTGCAGTCGTTATGTGAATCCCACTTCCCCAATGGATGTTTTTGCCAGAAACTGGCAAAAAAGATCACAAATTGCAATCATGTGACCACAGAATGCCGCAACTGGTCGTAAATGCGAGTTGGCTTCCAAGTGCCCAAACTGCAGTCAGGTGACTGTGTGGGGATGCGACAATTTGCAATGGTCATAAGTGCGAGTACAGGTCATAAGCACTTTTCCTGAGGCCATCATAACTTTAGACCATCATTAAATGAATGGTTATTAAGCGAGGACTACCTGTAACAGTTCCCTCTGGTGACTCCTTTAATTATTATGTTGGTATATTTTTCTGAGGTTTCAAAGGCAGCCTAGTTTGCAATCATGATTGTTTTGAAAGATTATTAATTATGCTGTTTGCTGATTATATCAGTTTCCATGTGGCAACTGAAGTTCTCTGTGTAAACAAAGATTCTTATTATGTTACTTACATTGATCAGCTCACTAAATGGAGGTGTCATCCTCACTATCTGTCCTATGAATAGCTGCTGTCTTTATTTTATAGTAATTTTATTAAGCATTACAATTAAAATGATAAAAACAATACAAACTAAAATAATAAAAGAAAAGAAGACTAGAAAGTGCAGAAAATAAAAAAGAGAAAAAAAGAGAAAAGAAAGAGAAAATAAGAATATATTAAAAAGAAAAATATACAAAGAAATGACTTCCCCCTTCATCACAACAAGTATAAACAATTTTAATAACTCATCACCTTCTCTTAAAATACAAATAATCTCTTCTTCCCATATCCCATTTCTTATCTATAAACAAATCCATACAACCTCATTTCAGTCCTGATGTCAGCAAAATCCATTAAGGGTTACCACAGATAAAGCATATCTATTTTAACCTTGATCAAATAAACCAACTTTATATTCCTTCCCTTTGCTTACAACAATCTTGATCTTTAATCCCTTTAAATCATGTCCCCAAACTTGATTTCCTTTCATTTTCTCTTTTTCTCTTCTCAGAAAATTCTTTAAAACTTTAACTAATCTCTTTTGTAAATCCAATATAGGAAAGTTATCCAGTTCACTCTTTTGGTTTGTTATTTGTATATCCCTTTTAATTATCAAGACATCAGCCGGTTTCATTTGTTTCATTTGTATATCCAGTGTAGCATCTTTTTCCATATCATTCTTCTAGTCTGCCATTTTTAAATCCACTTTCAGATCAGTCTCAGTCTTGTTGGGTAAAATGTGTTCCCCTTCCATAACATCTTTTAAACATAGTCTATCTATAATGGCAGACATTCTTAAAGTTAACTTTTGGGTCTATTGTTCACAAATATCCCTCAATATGTCCAATGTTACAGTATTTTGCTCTGTTCTGTATTAGTAAATTAAATTTAAATGTTCTTCTCCTTTAAGTATAATCTTTTAATTCCTTCTGGCTCCCTCTAGGATCCAATCTTCAAAGTCCCATCCTATCATGTTTTTTTTTCAAGAATTCAAAACAGCAGCATTTTCCCATGGGAAGGATTCTTATAATTAATATCAAAATCTTATTTCAAATCCATCTGGACCCTTAGTCCATTTGTAGCTTTCCAAAATCAATGTTCTAATCACCCTTTTGCTGTTAATTGCAAAATAAAAAAATATTTTTTTTAAGTTCTTAAACTTGCATTTAAAATTTCTTTCATTAGGGATTGAAGGAAACTCATCTGGTGTGTAAAACATGTGAATACAAAGATTCCTAATATCCAAAAAACCCAGTTAATATGCAATTTCTAAAAGTGATTAAGAAAGGACGTGTGCGAACCCAGTGTCCTTTTGAAGGGCCTGACTGCACTTTGGGCAACTATGGCATTCCCTTGTCTCCCAGAGCATTAAACCTTCCGAAGACCGCTGTCTGGTAGTCTCCTCATGAGGAACAACTGTCTGGAGCACTTGTGGGCAATCTCAAGTTCTTTTCTTGTTTGGAGAGGAATCCTGAAGAGCCGGTCCACTCGCTGGCTCTTCATTCCACCATGGTCATTGGCTCTGCTCTCATCAGAGCCATCTTCAGTTCATAATTTCTTCCCTAGAAGCATGAATAGCCACTGTCTTTGACAGAAGGACACATTGAAATGAAAGTCCTCATATTTTGGGGTTTCTGAACATAAAATAAGGCTTAGCTTGTGGTAGCATACAGCTTGATCACACCTCTGGGATGAAAAGGTGAGCAGAACCAGATCTGGCTGGCATGTGGATGAGAGAAGGTGATGGAATTTCAGGGCGGTAAGAGTGGAGTTGTAAGATATGTGGAGGCTGTTTCCTGGGCCTTTTTTTCACTGAACATGTCTTGGAAATCCTTCTGTCATTGATGGGAGAGCTTAAAAGCAAAGCTAGCTCCTGCATTCAGTTTAAGAACAAATCCCTTCCTTTTGCCAAAATAGTATTTGCTGGGGGCAGCAAGCATTCCTGGTTAATGTTTTAAGAGGATTATTCTTTTCCCTGCAGAAATCATATGTTACACAAGGCAAGGAGGTTTCTACTTTCTGTTCCTGGATCCCTGTATAAATAGTATTTGCTGCTAGAGGCCAGTGGTACTCCAAACATTTACTTGAGGAAGCACCTATTTTCCCAGACAATCCATTTATTATAACATTACAGTATATTATTATAAATAATATAACATAATAATCCTGAGCAACTAGCCAAACTAGTCCCAGTGCAGAGGAAAAAGGATAAACTGCCACCACATAGAATTGCTTACTTTTTTTCCCTATGTCCATGTATCCAAATAGGAATAGACCCGGTGCGCAATCTGGAGGTCCTCCTGGACTCATGACTCCTGCTTGATGAGGCTTTGCACAGCTTCATATTGTGCGCCAGTTGAGCCCGTTCCTAGATCGAGGGGCCCTACTCATGTTCACTCATGCCCTGGTCACTTCCCAGCTGGACTACTGCATTGTGCTCTACATGGGGCTGCCCTTGAAGAGTATCCAGAAACTTCAGCTGGTGCAAAATTCAGTGGTATGAGCAGTTATTGGTGTTCATAGAAGAACATGTGTCACACCTCTGCTTTGCGAACTGCATTGGTTACCAGTTTGTTTCCAGGTCCCATTCAAGGTGCTGGTGTGGACCTTTAAAGCTCTTCATGGCATGGGACCAGGCTATTTGAGGGACCCCCACTCCCTGATTTCAGCAGCCCATCCTACCAGATCCAGCAGAGAGGGCATGTTACGGGTTCTGTCGTCTAGGAGCTACATTGGGCAGGCCCTAGGCAGCGGGCATTTTCTGCTTGGTGCCCATGTTGTGGAATCTTCTGCCCCCTGAGGTGAGGTTGGTCTCCTCACCTCTGAGCTTCTGAAGGTTCCTCAAGACCTAGTTATGTCAGCAGGCCTGAGGACCTCAGGGGATGGGTGAACTAGTGAGGCAACACTGTTATTATTAATATCCCCTCATCTATATTCTTTAGTTTGGTTTTTATAGTTTTTAATGTTTTCTAATATTTAATAATGATAGTGGTTTTAGATATTTAAACTGTTTTAGCTTTGTTGTATGTTGCCCAGAGTCGCTTACTTGTGAGATGGGTTGCTGTATAAATTGGATGGATGGATGGATGGATGGATGGATGGATGGATGGATGGATGGATAGATAGATAGATAGATAGATAGATAGATAGATAGATAGATAGATAAATAAATAAATAAATTAGAAGAGAAGGTCTCTGATTGACTCTAACCAAAGGACTCTTTTAACACTGGTATGACTAAGAACATCTAAAGACTGTCTCACTCACTCATGGGCTGGAGAAGCGGTGAAGGCAATGTCATGAGGACATAGCAGACAAAAGAAGTCAGCAAGGCATGTTTGTGCCCTCATGAGGTGCAAATGGGGAAAAGCTTTAGGTGGAATGAGAAAGAACCTCAAAATGTGCACATTGTATCTTAAGAGGTAAAACTGCTTGCTTATCCCTGGTGAAAGTCCACCAGCCCTTTGCTTTACTCCTTCTTCAGGGTGAATCAAATCTGGCTGGAAGTCCAGTAGATGGAAGGAAAGAGATAGAGAAAATTCTGTTTCCGGTTTCGTCTGGTGGCTGTCTGGCCCACATGTGGCAACCTATCTTCTAAGAATGAGGCTATGACTCACATTCATCCACTAAGGTGTTAATACTTCCCAAATTTCAGGGGTGCAGCATATTCCAAAACATGGGTGCCACAACGGAGAGACCACACCAATGAGCACTCCCCAGATCCCATTCAGCTGTTGTCAGTATACATAGTGGGACTTCCCTGATGATCTTGGTGATCAACTAGATCTATAATGGCAAGAGGGATTTGACAGAGAATCTGGTCCCAAGTTGTTCTGAGACTTAAATGTGAGGATCAAAACCATGGATCTGGTTCAGGAGCTAACTGGTAGCCAGTGCCATTGCTTCAACAAAAGTGGAACATGGGCATGGCCAGGTGCCCCAGTCAGCAACCTGGTTGCCATATTCTGTACCAACTGCAGTTTCTAGTCCAGTGCGAGGGTGTCTCACATAGTGTGCATTACAGTTAACTAAATGTAGGATTACCAGCACATGAACAGTGAAAATGGAAACTAAGATGTCCCTGCCCAGAAAAGGACATACAGTGACTGGGGTCCCAACTGAAACTGGCAGTAGGCATGCCTAGCTATAGGACAATGATGATTAGGAGCACTCCCAAGCTATGTACCTATTCTTCTTGGGGAACTTTAATCCCATTCAGAATGGGCAAATTCTCCAGTTCTCAAAGCCAGGCATCACCTGTGCTCAAGATCTTCATCTTGTCAGGGCTCAGCCTGAGTTTATGGACGATCACCCACCCATTGCTGTATCCAAACATTAGTTCAGGCCATGCTGTGATGGAACATAAACCTGGCCCTAGGAATGGGGAAGGGATGAATGAACTGTTCATGGAGGAGAAGGTTCAGAAGAGATGACTCAGTCTGGGGAAAGAAGAAAACGTGATGACACTTAAAATAACCCCACGTTGATTCTGTCTGGTATAAGATGTAGTAGAGAGAAAAGCTGAGAGGCTTTCAAGATTCTGTTGTTATACCCGATAATAATAAAAAGCGTTCCTGAAACCCCTGCTGGTCTTGTTTCCTGGCCTTGTCTACCTTGAAGGACTGACACATCACAGTTTCTCCTGATTCAAATGTTATGAAGTATAACGGAGTGTCATCTGCATATTGGTGACCCACCTGGCTCCAAAACCTTTGATACCACCCCCAGTGGTTCCATACAGATGTTCTAGAAGTCCAGCCATTCATTGAGTAAAGATAGATGAACTGGCCTACACATCTAATGTTCTCAGCTTCAACCACGGAAATCTTGACAATACACTGATAGGGTCTGAGCTGTTTATAATTAAGGTCTTGGGTCATAATATACAGCTTGGTGGAGATGTTGACTCATTGTGCAGCTGCTCTACAGGTCTGTGCTAGGGATCTTTAAGAAGAGGATGGAAAATAAACATGCCAGCACTTGAATGTCCTTTACAAATCTATGGGGCGTCACTAATGGAATATGGTACAAATAATCACCACATCTGTAAAAGCATATCAGAACTGGAAAAGATACAAAACAGGGCAACCAAAATAATCAAGGGGGTGGTGCACATGTCTTACAAGACAAGGACAGAATATTTGAAAAGAATGACAAGGTAAGGCAACGACATTATCAACAGTGGCCTAGGAAGTGCCTGAATTTTGTCCTGGGCAAGGAAGTAACATGATCTCTCTCTTTCTGGGCATGTATGTATTTCATCCCCATTGACTAATCTGGATGTGTGTATATGTATTACCTGCGTGTGTGTATGTAAAAAGGATTCCGTTTAGGTACGTCTTTCTGATCTTTCTTCAAATGGCATTTAGATGTGTTTGGGTGAAGGTGTGCGTGGAGAAGCACTGGGCAGCTGCACACACTCCAGGCTGGGCCAGATGACCAGGAGGGAGAGGTGCTTAGAATGGAAGGGTTGGCAACAGCCTGAGAGACTGCCCAGCTGAATCTCCTATAGGGATGCATGAGGGGAATTGGGGGAGATTTTTTTTTCCCCAGCTGCCTGATCCAGCCCAATTTTGAACCCAATCATTCTTTTACCTGCTTTTACCACAACACAAAATTTAGTCCTGCTCTGTTCTGTTTTCAGGGACTTATCTGGCTGATGGACTGGCTGACAGACAAAGACCCCCTCCATCCCCCTTTATATAATTTCCTTCCAATATTCCATTAGGTGGGGAAGAATAAAAAGTGACTGAGAAGGAGATGTCTCTGACATGTATAAAATCATGCCTGGCATGGAGGAACTAGGCAAGGAGAAGTTTTCATCCATCTCTCCAAACAGTTGTGACAAGTATGGCCCTACCCTAATTAGAGTTAGGATAGCATTTATTGCTGGTTGCATAGATGCTAGATTTAATCTTTTGCTCAGATCAGTTCTTACTTGAAGGACAGGAACTCAAAACCATGGTGCATGAGTAGTGATCTCCAGACTGAACTACCTCAATCAGCTTTTCCATGGCTGGGGTTCCATAGTCTCACTGTTGTCATGAACAGATCACTTCCTGATTAAGGATGTCTTACAGTGATGACCAAGCCTTCCAGAGGAAATGGGCCTTTTAGAATGACTAGCCTGCTGGATCCAGGGGGAATTTCAAGAGGCTTTGGAGGGCTTTACACTTGATTCTGCTAGTGATTCTGTCAGCGCCCTGGTGAACTCTCCAGTGAAGTAAATACAATCCTTTCTTAGTATCTTCTCCAGCCAAAATTAGCTGCATGAAATATAGAACTATAGGAGCTTAAATGACAAGGGAGGTGACTAGAGGGCAAACAGAGGAGGATCATTGTGAATCTGATGACTTGCCACCAAGCTCAGTTAAGGCCTAAGCTGTGGCAATACATGTGGCAAAGGATTAATTTATTCCATGTGTATTGCCCTGGCGAGTTTACATCTAGCAGACATTTCCCAGGTTTCTAGGATTTAATCTGAGCTCCTTCCATTTTGGGTAGCTGCTGGCAGCTATGTCTGAAAAGAACAGCTTAAATAACTTCAGAAGTTCAGCAAACTCAGCTAAAGACACATCCAGCAATGCTGTAAGATTACATTGGACCTGCTTTAGCCTGTGATGTCCGAAGAATGTCTTTTTCTGCATGATCCAAATGCTCACTAAGAATATCAAGAGAGGTCCATCTTTGGATGCCATTAGTTGATTAGGTCATAATTTGGGACCAAGCTTCTTAGATATTGCCTCAAAATTGCTTGCTGAAGCTGAAAGAATCTCAGATATACAAAACGCTACTTCGAATGTTCTATGGGAGGACACTTCAGAATGTGGAGTCATGAGGAGGGGGTGATGACTGGGCATAGTTTTGTGGTTTGAGAGAACTGTGGCTTGCCCTTCCTGATGTGAAATGGAATGCAGGGCAAGCTAGGGCTTCAGATAAATATCCCAACTTTTTTGGTGGAGTTCCAAAGGAAGGACATGTACGTAGGACTTCACTTAGACCACCTAACTCAATATGGGGTTTATCTGTGCTCTCCCAAGGGACAACCTAAGATTGTCCAAAAGGATGACTATCTTTACAGGAATGAGGTGCCAGGTTATGCTGCCCACATTTGGTTAGAAATAAATAATTGCTTACCTGCCAAGCCCAATGCAGGTGTTCAGGTGAGTGTCGGTACATACAAGGTAACACTGCGTCAGCAGGGCAATTACCGCCCACTCTTTTACTATGGCTTATCCAGATAACCTTACTGACGATCCATATGAATGATCACTAATGCCCAAATAACCCTACTGCTCTTGAATCAGGACAGCCTATCAAAGATATTATTCAGCAAAATGCTTCCTGTCACATTGAACCTCAAGGTAAGGCCAAAGGGTGGCATAGAATGGGTGAAAAACAACCTTGAGCAAGTGCCAATGAGCTGCAGAAGGGAAGAAAAATCTCCTTTGGCAATCTGACTGGCATTTGTCCACACCACTTCATTAAGAGAGGGTGGGAGCCTGTTGACTAGCAAAGAAGGAGAGGCAGAAAGCAATGACAAGGACTTCTGCATCTTCTGCTCCCCCTGTCCCCCAACTTGTGGGGAGTGACTGTGTATTCCAAGCTGCTTAACTTGGTACTCCAGGATTATATTGACCAATAAGGAGGCAACCTGCTCCTCCATTCTCAGGTGGGATAGAGGCAACCATCTACCTGCTCCTATCATAACTGCATCTTCTTCTAATAACAGGGTTCCCAGAATTGTACAAGCACCATTCTTTGTGGGATGGATGTTGAAGAAATACTTTGCTGGATTATTTCAGTTTTCAAGGGAACACAGCATGGGGTGTTTGCCTGGAAGGTTTTGGAGATTGAAATCTGTTGATTTTGGCCACAATGGAACTTGAAATTGAGTTTTCTCTCCTAATCCCACCCTAGGCATCTTGATGGCATTCTTGCCTAATTCCATTCTTACACAGCTTTATTCTCTGTTAGCACTTGCCAAATACAGCCTCTACAGTTTCTCAGAGCTTAGGACCTCACCATGTCTAAATTTGGTGTTGTCCAAATGTTTGGGAATCCTTGAGCAGATATTCTCTGACACTGCTTCTCTAATATTAAAGAGGCAGGGACGGTTGTGCTGGGGCATGGACAGTGAGAAGAAGATATGGATCTGTGGTATGTCAACTACTCCCTACTGAAACCAGTGAGAAGGAATTCATATACAGTATGTATGTATGTATGTATGTATGTATGTATGTATGTATGTATGTATATGATCAAAAACAAAGATGGCAAGGACCTAACAGAAGAAGAAGAGATCAAGAAAAGGTGGCAAGAATATACAGAAGACCTGTATAGGAAGGATAACAATATCGGGGATAGCTTTGACGGTGTGGTGAGTGAGCTAGAGCCAGACATCCTGAAGAGTGAAATCAGATAATCTGAAATGATATCTTGGAGATGTTTGCCAAATGAACCACGGACCATTTTAAAGTCTATAGTGGGTGGCAGTTCACTTTTATAGGGTGCTGTAGAAACTATATTGAGCAAACTTACTGCAGGTGACAGCATTTAGCTGATCTTAGCTGATCTCAAAAGCTAAGAAGGAACAGACTTGGTTAATTCTGTATAGCAGCCTTTCTCAACCTTTTGACTCTGGAGGAAACCTTGAAATATTGTTCAGGCCTTGGGGAACCCCTGCACATGCAGGCTCAAATATTTATAGGCCAGAATTTACAAAATTATTATATTTGTATCATTGTAGACCTGTATATAGGCATTAACAGTGTTCTTAAATTAAAAATAAAGAATGCAATGTACCTCTTTAATGTGAAGTTGCCCAAATTTGAAATCATTTTTTAAATAAATTGTCATCTCCCAGGGAACCCCTAGTGACTTCTCATGGAACCCTAGGGTGCCACAGAACCCTGGTTGAGAAACCCTGGTGTATAGGGAGAACAGTCCAACTGCTCCTTGAAGCAAGTGGGGAGGATTGGGGTGGAGGTGACAGTAATGGTGGCAAGACATCATAGTACTCTGGTTAAAGCAGGGGGAGAGAAAATCCCAGAAGCTGGGAACTGGGATGAGATGGGAGTTTCTGCCAACTGGAAACATACCTCTTCACAGCACTTTTTTCTGGATCAGGAGCTTCCCCAGATCCTCACAAGCTCCATGACATTTTGGGAACGCAGGAAAAAAACCCCCTCAAAGAATTGAGAGTTTTCTGTATTTCCTTGCTGCCATCTCACATGGCTATTTGCATTTCTGCAACCTAGATTTGATAGTGCTGTTCAGAGGTATCCTTTTGTATGTGTGTTTTAATCACAGTATAAGAGAGCCGGTTTGGTGTAGTGGTCAAGGCAGCAGACTAGAAACTGGGAGACCGTGAGTTGTAGTCTTACTTTGGGCACGATGCCAGCTGGGTCACCTTGGGCCAGTCCCTCACTCTCAGCCCTCGGAAGGAGGCGATGGCAAACCACTTCTGAAACCTTGTCAAGAAAACTGCAGGGACTCCTCCAGGCATCAACACTGACTTGAAGGCTTGCACACGCACACACACACAAGGTATCTGCAAACCCAGAAAATGGACTAATTCAGTAATCTTGATAAATGTGTTCTGTGAATACAACCCTTAACTATGTGCTAAGTTAAGTGTTCTAGATTACGTATATCAAATTGGACCTGTGCTTGACCCAGTGTGAATTTTACTTGCTGCTTCCAGTTCCTTCAATTATATGAACAATTCATGCTTGAATTAACCATGCCTGATAAGATGCATGTGGATGGTGCAGTAAAAATTGCATCACTAGTATTAGCATGAGCCTTAATGGATTCATACCTGGCAGCTGATCTTGCAAGCTTATTAGTCTAATGATGTCAGTCAAGTGATTTTCTACTTTCATTTAAAAGGGTGTTGTAGGCTGACTGAAAGAACTGGAACTGTCTATGAGAAAGCTGAAGCCAGAGGAAGAAGGTTCAGCACATCTATGTGTAACTAGTCAAGCACTGAGGGAGAAAAAGAGAAGAAAAAAGAATGTCTCTGATACAGCTCTTGTCGGTCACCATTCTTTTGTGTCTTTTGATGCTCTACCTCCTAAGACAATTCTGGTTACGCAGTCATTATCCTTCGGGGTGGCTTCCACTGCCTACCATTGGAAGCTTATGGCAAGCTGGCATCAGGCTTTATCAAGAGACTCTGTCTAAGGTAACCCTTCTGAATTAATTGCTAAATTAAATTTGTTAAGTTCAGTGACTTAAAGGATTTTGGAAGAGGACTGTGAACTATTTTCCATTGAAAAGTAATGTTGGTTAAAATGATCTGGGCCATACTTGGGCACATTGTTTTAAACCCTGGGAAGAAATCCAGTGAAGACTTCTTGGAGCTCAGTCTTCAAGAAGAAAGAGAGGGAGGGAGGGAGATGCCATCAGATCGGATCTCAGAATTGTTTTCTCCGTTCTACTGGCAGAGCCAGATGGAGGCATAGGCTAAGCAAGCTACAGCTTAGAGCCTCATAGTCTGAAGGGGTCTCTCAAAATTCTGATTCCTCCCCCCCCCATTTGTTACAGTTTTATTCTAATTTCATATATGAAAGTCTTCATAAATTAAGGCCTCCTGTATGACTCACTTGACCCTCATTAGTTATGATATGCCTTCACACCTTCTGTTCAAAGAGGGTTCTTCTCCATCTTAGGCATCTTGATGGCATTCTTGCCTAATTCCATTCTTACACAGCTTTATTCTCTGTTAGCACTTGCCAAATACAGCCTCTACAGTTTCTCAGAGCTTAGGACCTCACCATGTCTAAATTTGGTGTTGTCTATGAGAATCCTTGAGCAGATATTCTCTGACACTGCTTCTCTAATATTAAAGAGGCAGGGACGGTTGTGCTGGGGTATGGACAGTGAGAAGATATGGATCTGTGGTATGTCAACTACTCCCTACTGAAACCAGTGAGAAGGAATTCATATACAGTATGTATGTATGTATGTATATGATCAAAAACAAAGATGGCAAGGACCTAACAGAAGAAGAAGAGATCAAGAAAAGGTGGCAAGAATATACAGAAGACCTGTATAGGAAGGATAACAATATCAGGAATAGCTTTGACGGTGTGGTCAGTGAGCTAGAGCCAGACATCCTAAAGAGTGAGGTTGAGTGGGCCTTAAGAAGCATTGCTAATAACAAAGCAGCAGGAGACGACGGCATCCCAGCTGAACTGTTCAAAATCTTTCAAGATGATGCTGTCAAGGTAATGCATGCTATATGCCAGCAAATTTGGAAAACACAGGAATGGCCATCAGACTGGAAAAAATCAACTTATATCCCCATACCAAAAAAGGAAAACACTAAAGAATGTTCAAACTATCGAACAGTGGCACTCATTTCACATGCCAGTAAGGTAATGCTCAAGATCCTGCAAGGTAGACTTCAGCAATTCTTGGAGCAAGAATTGCCAGATGTACAAGCTGGGTTTAGAAAAGGCAGAGGAACTAGGGACCAAATTGCCAATATTCGCTGAATAATGGAAAAAGCCAGGGAGTTTCAGAAAAACATCTATTTCTGTTTTATTGACTATTCGAAAGCCGTTGACTGTGTGGACCATAACAAATTGTGGCACGTTCTTAGCGGTATGGGGATACCAAGTCATCTTGTCTGCCTCCTGAGGAATCTGTATAACGACCAAGTAGCAACAGTAAGAACAGACCATGGAACAACAGACTGGTTTAATATTGGGAAAGGAGTACAGCAGGGTTGTATACTCTCACCCTACCTATTCAACCTGTCCGCAGAACACATCATGCGACATGCTGGGCTTGAGGAATCCAAGGCTGGAGTTAAAATCTCTGGAAGAAACATTAACAATCTCAGATATGCAGATGATACCACTTTGATGGCTGAAAGTGAAGAGGAACTGAGGAGCCTTATGATGGTGAAAGAAGGAAGTGCAAAAGCTGGCTTGCAGCTAAACCTCAAAAAAACCAAGATTATGGCAACCAGCTTGATTGATAACTGGCAAATAGAGGGAGAAAATGTAGAAGCAGTGAAAGACTTTGTATTTCTAGGTGCGAAGATTACTGCAGATGCTGACTACAGTCAGGAAATCAGAAGACGCTTAATCCTTGGGAGAAAAGCAATGACAAATCTCAGTAAAATAGTTAAGAGCAGAGACATCACACTGACCACAAAGGTCTGCATAGTTAAAGCAACGGTGTTCCCAGTAGTAACATATGGCTGCGAGAGCTGGACCATAAGGAAGGCTGAGAGAAGGAAGATCGATGCTTTTGAACTGTGGTGTTGGAGGAAAATTCTGAGAGTGCCTTGGACTGCAAGAAGATCAAACCAGTCCATCCTCCAGGAAATAAAGCCAGACTGCTCACTTGAGGGAATGATATTAAAGGCAAAACTGAAATACTTTGGCCTCATAATGAGAAGACAGGATACCTTGGAGAAGATGCTGATGCTAGGGAGAGTGGAGGGCAAAAGGAAGAAGGGCCGACCAAGGGCAAGGTGGATGGATGATATTCTAGAGGTGACGGACTCGTCCCTGGGGGAGCTGGGGGTGTTGACGACCGACAGGAAGCTCTGGCGTGGGCTGGTCCCTGAAGTCACGAAGAGTCGGAAGCGACTAAACGAATAAACAACATGTATATATATACACACACACAATGTATGTGTATGTGTGAAGAGAGACACAGAGGAATGGAGGGAGCGAGGGAACAAGAAAATGCTACTTTTTTAGTGTGATGAATTTAGTAAGATTTAAGTCTTGCTTTGCTTCTAGAACTCCTTAAGGAGCAGATAGTTTGCTCTATAAAGTGCAGTTCTTTATATGTGTTCGCTCAGAACTAAGCCACTTCATCATTTCTAATTATTCCTATTAAGTACAGGTACTTCAGAAAGGATTGTTACCTTGTCATGGTGCTGGAGCTTGAGCACCTCAATGATGCCATGAGATAAACCATGAAGGGCCACCCAAGACGGGAAGGTCATGACAGAGAGGTCAGACTAAATGCGATCCCTGGGGAAGGTAATGGCAACCCACCTCAGTATTCTTGCCGTGAAAACTAAATGGATCAGTACAACCAGAGATAAGTTGGTATACCATCGGAAGATGAGACCCCCAGGTCGGAGGATGGTCAAAATGCTACTGGGGAGGAACAGAGGATGAGTTCAACTAGCCCCAGACGTGATGACGCAGCTAGCTCAAAGCCGAAAGGACGGCTAGCGCCCGACGGTGCTGGTGGTGAACGGCGAATCCGATGTTCTAAGGATCAACACACCATTGGACCCTGGAATGTAAGATCTATGAGCCAGGGCAAATTGGATGTGGTTATTGGGGAGAGGTCAAGATTAAAGATAGACATTCTGGGTGTCAGTGAACTGAAATGGACTGAAATGGGCCACTTCACATCAGATGACCACCAGATCTACTACTGTGGACAAGAGGACCACAGAAGAAATGGAGTAGCCTTCATAATTAATAGTAAAGTGGCTAAAGCAGTGCTTGGATACAATCCAAAAAACTATAGAATTATCTCAATTTGAATTCAGGGCTAGCCATCTAACATCACAGTGATCCAAATATATGCCCCAACCACAGATGCTGAAGTAGAGCAGTTCTATGAGGATCTGCAGCACCTACTGGACAACACACCTAAAAGAGACGTTATTTTCATCATGGGAGACTGGAATGCTAAGGTGGGCAGTCAAATGACACCTGGAATTACAGGTAAGCATGGCCTGGGAGAACAAAACAAAGCAGGACATAGGCTGATAGGATTTTGCCAAGACAACTGACTCTGCATAACAAACACTCTCTTCCAACAACCTAAGAGACAGCTTTATACATAGACTTCCCGAGGTGGACAACACCGAAACCAGATTGACTACATCCTTTGCAGCCAAAAGTGGTGGACATCTATACAGTCGGTAAAAACAAGATCTGGAGCTGACTGTAGTTCCGATCACGAACTTCTTCTTGCACAATTTAGGATCAGACTAAAGATTTTAGGGAAGACCCACAGATCAGCTAGATATGAGCTCACTAATATTCCTAAGGAATATGCAGTGGAGGCGAAGAATCAATTTAAGGGACTGGACTTAGTAGATAGGGTCCCGGAAGAACTCTGGACAGAAGTTCGCAACATTATTCAGGAGGTGGCAACAAAATACTTTGGGAGGGGGTGCTGCTGTTCATCTTCTAATGTAAATCATCAGGAGTCAATTCTGATTGCAGTGGGATATAAATGCACTTAATCAAATACATTAATAAATACTTAAAATGTAAAGCAACAGGAAAACTTGACACACTGCTTGAGATAAAAGTACAGAAACCATTACATGAAAAGACAACATATTGGTTTTTGATGATTAGTATCCTTTTGCTCAAAAGCCCTAATTTCAGTGGAGCTATTTCACATTCTTAGCCAAAAGTTCCCTCTAATATCCAGCCAGGTGGCCTATTAAGGTAAGTTTATTAACATCTATGCTAATTTTATCTCTTGCAAAATATGGCTGCCCCAGCATTTCCCAAGCAGTTGCTAAAACCTCACTCAGAGGAAGATAACATTCTGTAAATCAGGGCAGCTTTCCCAGACCTGCCTTATATAGCTGAAGTCGATATTGTGTCAGCTTAAGTAGGTAGAACAAATAATTAAAGAGCCAGCCCAGATGTGTCTGCATGTTCTCTTTCTGTCTGCTTGCAACATCTCCGTGTGCAATATGTCCTAGATAATTCTGCATCATAAAATTAAATCTACCTATGTCTTCTTTCAGCCCAAAGACTGCATCCCTACAACAATCCTTAACCAGGTTATTGAAACACATTTTCTGGGCTTGCACAGTACATTGAACAATTGATGAACTCAATGGGCTTAGTCTGCATGGTGCAAAAGCAAACCAAGGTTAAAAGTAAGCAAGCTCAGTGCACTTTGCAAATGCAGATGTATGCCTTCAGTTGATTTGGTTCACCATGCTTTGTGAACAGATACGCACAAAGAATTTTAAGAACTGGAACAGAGCCAATGAGAAAAAAAAAACCCTGTCCTTCTCTTCCTTTATCTATATTGGGAGCATGTTAATTTGGTCCCTATTTTGGGCAGGGAATTAGAGTTAATGGCCTACATGGGTCCGTCCAAATTCAGGGCCTGCTATGTCTGTAGTGTTGGCTAAAATGTTATGCTGTTGTGAATTGGAGCTCAGTCAGAAGCAGTTCCAAGAACTAAGCTTGTCAAGCTGAGGAGTAAAAGCAGGTTGCTGGAAGATAGGACGATTGTATGCCATATTTTGCTACGTGACCCAAAGCTAGCCTGTGCCTTTGCTGCACTAGGTGACAGTGTGCTGAAATCAGTACTGCTGGGACTGTTTAGCTTGAAGAAGAGAAGGCTGAGGGGAGACAGGATTGCAATTTTCAAATACTTGAAGAAGGGCTGTCATAGGGAAGAAGATGTGTGGATTTATTATCCAGAGCTCCCAGGGTAGGACAAGAATCAACGGTTGGAAGGTCTACAGAAGGAACCAACCTTGAAATAAGGAGAAGTTTCCTGACCATGAGAACTATTAAAAGCAGGGGAACAGCTTGCCTCCTAGAGTCATAGGGAGCTCCATCACTGGAAGTTTTCAGACAAAGATTGGACAGCAGGTTGGACAAGAAGACCTCCAAGGTCTGGTAATACATGCCAAGTCAGACATGTGATTAAATCCCAGAGGAGGGATGCCTTGTTACAGGCTGACCTGGCATCCAGCAGCAGCATCCGGAAGCCTGGTTTAATTTATAGGGCAAAATAAGCTTCTAAAGAAACAATAGAAGCAAAATAAGGTACTGTTCATCAGTTATCTCTGGAAAGAGCTTAACACCTGGCTGTTTGCCTGGACATGGGGGTCAGGAAGATAGTGAGGCCTGTGTGGTTTGTTGTTACTTCGAGTTTTTTAAAATTCTTGCCTGCCATTTCTTTTCCTTTGATTATACTGTATGTTGTGTGTGTTTTTTCTTTACAGTCATTTACAGTATATTGCTGTTTTAATTTTAATGCTTCTGAATTGCTTTGGTGAGAGGGGCGGCCATATCAGTAGAAAGAAACAAATAAATGTATCTTCAGAAAATAGCTTTTCCTGGTGTCGGATCCAGCTGCTAAATCTTAAAGCTTACAAAACACCCTTAACATGATGAGAATGGTGGAAGAATTTATTATTGGGTCTCTTGCTGCATTCAAAGCCCCAGTCAGATTAAGGCTGTAACGTGATAGGTAGTCCTCTTTTAGCGACCACAGTTGGGACCACCAACTTGGTCATTAAGCGAAGCAATTGCTAAGTGAAACCTTATGATTTTCCTTCAGCTCTTGTTTGTTTTACAGACCTGTGAAAGTTGTAAGTGCAAGGAGTGGTTACAAAGTTACTTTTTCATCACCATCATAACTGCGAATGGTTGCTAAACAAGTTGGTCACTAAACAAGGACTACCTGAAACTGTATTCACCCAATACCCTTAACCTGGCTACTGAATTCATTTTTGGGGGATTCACATAATACAGTGGATAATAAACCAAGCCAAAATGGTGGGCTTATATAACACCCTAAGTTACCAAAAAACCCTATTTTAACTAAAATTAATGCCGGCCAAGTGTATCACGTTATGCAAATGTAACCACTACATCTTTTTATTTGGATGTTGTACTGAAGGGGAAGAGGAGAAGGACCTAGATAACAGACATGCCGATGCCAGCTCACCACTTTTTCTAGGATTGGGTCTCACTGCCTCTGACTCCTTCATGGTTCAGCTTGGTCCTCCTCCTTTCTCCATCTGAGAATTACACCGACCTGGTTAATGCTGGAACTGGAAATGTTTTGTTTGTGCATGTGGGCATTCCTGAGAGCAGGCATCTGAGCAATAATCAATGAAACAGAAAATACAATATGGGGTAGGCAAAGCCTAGCAGCTAGGTAACTACATCCTGCCTGGAGCAGAGTGGAAGAGTGTATGGGTGCTGTATGGGTGGATTCCAGGGAAGAAAGGCAGAAGGTTAACTTTGTCTTTCCCTTTGCCCGATCTTTGTCTAAGTTTGTTGTTGTTGTTTATTCGTTTAGTCGCTTCCGACTCTTCGTGACTTCATGGACCAGCCCACACCAGAGCTTCCTGTCGGTCGTCAACACCCCCAGCTCCCCCAGGGACGAGTCCGTCACCTCTAGAATACCATCCATCCACCTTGCCCTTGGTCGGCCCCTCTTCCTTTTGCCCTCCACTCTCCCTAGCACCAGCATCTTCTCCAGGGTGTCCTGTCTTCTCATGATGTGGCCAAAGTATTTCAGTTTTGCCTTTAATATCATTCCCTCAAGCGAGCAGTCTGGCTTTATTTCCTGGAGGATGGACTGGTTTGATCTTCTTGCAGTCCAAGGCACTCTCAGAATTTTCCTCCAACACCACAGTTCCAAAGCATCGATCTTCCTTCTCTCGGCCTTCCTTATGGTCCAGCTCTCGCAGCCATATGTTACTGCGGGGAACACCATTGCTTTAACTATGCGAACCTTTGTTGTCAGTGTGATGTCTCTGCTCTTAACTATTTTATCGAGATTGGTCATTGCTCTTCTCCCAAGGATGAAGCGTCTTCTGATTTCCTGACTTTGTCTAAGAGAGAACACAAAATAAATCCTTAATGCTGTCTCTATTGCCCCCTTGTGGTCAATGGGTCATGAGGTGCTGAAGAATCAGCATCTTTGGATTTGTACCCCCATAAGTGAAAAGCATCACAGGAACAAAACCGTTAGGAGAGGGAAGATTAATTATGTGCAGTCTTGAAATTGCCTTCAAGAACCTGCCACAAGAATTAAAATATTTGGTGTCCATATGATACCTGTAGAAAATAGGGTGGAAAAGAGTCAACTAAGTAAACTAACTTGCAGCTGAATTTGCTGTTTGGAATCAACATGGGAAATCCCTTCTTGCATTTCCTGCAATCTTGTTTATTTGTTCTCCAAAAATACAATTAGGAAAGAGTATTCTCATTACTCTAAAACTTTTTTTTTTTTTTGCCATGGATAGAGGGGAAGATTCCCAGCAGGAGAAGCTGAAAATTCCATTTTCACTTGAAAGAACCCCATCCAAGAATAACATTTCTTATTTTTTATCTCGATCCAAACAGCAGTTGAAAGAACAGCATGGAATCTCTAAGACATCTACGACTCCTTATGGTAGCATACCCGATGAAAATGGTAAGTTTTTATAAAAAATAAAAGCATTGGTGCTAGTCTTCTCTTTGGAAACCTTGGATGCTTCCACACAAGGTTTCTGGCATTCCGACCTGAACTTGGGATTTTATTTATTTATTTATTTATTTAATTTGTGTCCCGCCTTTATTATTTTTATAAATAACTCAAGGCGGTGAACATACCTAATACTCCTTCTCTCCTCCTATTTTCCCCACAACAACAGCTCTGTGAGGTGGGTTGGGCTGGGAGAGAGTGACTGGCCCAGGGTCACCCAGCTGGCTTTCATGCCTAAGGCGGGACTAGAACTCTCACACCACACCTGATTGGCTCTTGGACTGAGAGAGGGAGTGACTGGCCCAGAGTCGCCCAACTGGCTTTCGTGCCTGAGGTGGGACTAGAACTCTCACACCACACCTGATTGGCTCTTGGGCTGGGAGAGAGTGATTGACCCAGGGTCACCCAGCTGGCTTTCATGCCTAAGGCGGGACTAGAACTCTCACACCACACCTGGTTGGCTCTTGGGCTGAGAGAGGGAGTGACTGGCCCAGAGTCGCCCAACTGGCTTTCGTGCCTGAGGTGGGACTAGAACTCTCATACCGCGCCTGATTGGCTCTTGGGCTGAGAGAGAGGGACTGGCCCAAGGTCACCCAGCCGGCTTTCATGCCTAAGGCGGAACTAGAACTCACAGCCTCCTGGTTTCTAGCCCAGCACCTTAACCACTAGGCCAAACTGGCTATTACTGGGGATCTGGATGTTGTGAGAAAATGCTCACTTTAAATTAGAAACCAAAATGATTGGAAATAGATGCAACAAAGTTTATAGGAACGCATTATGGTGATCACTACATGTCTCACCAACAGACTGTGGGAGGGAGAGATGTGAGTAAATCATCTCTACAGATTATGTAAGTTTGATTGGTCACCTGAAAAAAGGGAGATAAAAGAAGCAATACAATTACAATATGACCCTTACACAGGAATGCTTTGATAAACTTTTGGAATTGCCTCCCTATTACACTTCACACTAGTAGAACCCTTTCAAATAATATCAGCATGTACAATAAACAACACTGTTTGTGTTGCTAGTATCCTTTTACACCAGTCCATTCACACTCACAAGGAAGGTGTAATGGTAAGTGGGAAAGGCCTTGGGAGACGGGGCAAAGAGACGGTGCCTGGGGAACGGTCAGATAAGAGGGAGCAGAGCCCACAGCTGGATAGTGGGCGGGTCAAGAGGCTCAGGAGGGACCCTCTGTAGCTTCTCAGGCTGTAAAGGAGACAGGGGGAGTTGCAAGATTCTGTCAATGAAGCTTGACAATAAATTAGAATTAGCTCATCTGGTTGTGTTTTCTGTCTGGTCTACCTCATAAGGCTGACAGAAGGACAGCTGTCTGGTTTCTGTCTCCATTCCAGGGTCACCGCACTGAGCTACATACACTTTAATACTTAACCTAACAGAATATACGATTTATTTCTAGAGGATGCAAATAAACATATAAATTACAGCCAACCATTTCTGTTGGTAGTTTTCAGGTGCTTCAAATTCATAAGCAGTTCCCCATTGGTCAGGGAGATCACAGTGAACGTAGTTTGTGCGTTGGCAGCCCGTCTGTGCTAGGGACTCTACCACAGAGTTCTATAATGAAGACCCTTACCTTTCAGACACTCTATATTTCCAACTCTTTTCTTTGGAGTACGTATTAGGTGGAACAGCTCCACTGCATTCTGGAGATGGGACCACACAGCACATTAACCCATCCTTAATCCAGAAAGGCAAAAAGTTACTTTAGAGGGCATAAGTATCCCAAAAGAGACCAAACATGTTTTTTCTTAGAATTGCGCTGTGGCTGTGGAGGACAGCCATGTGATCCCTGGAAAAGTCACAGCTGCTTAAAGGAGTTGTGGGCTGGTGCTTTCTGAGCATCCATGCATTTCCTGACAGTTTTGTTTTTTTCCACTTTGAATACAAAGTGCTATGTGGAAGACATGAAACTTCATCAAGAAAGACACAGAAAGGCAGTGAGCTACATTTGTTGAGAGGAATTGATAGAACAGATAATAAAAAGCTACACTCTTCTAGTTTATGGTTGTGGATCTTCTACCTTAACAATATACAAACCAAAATACTTAATGATGGAAATATTCATAATTTCCAGATCTCCTCCACTTCCAGACTTAGAATCCTACAAGGAATGGACTAAGTGGTTGAGCACATGATTTGCATACAGAAAATACACAGTTTAAACCTCAGAATCTCCTGGTAGGGCTAGAAAAAAGTCCTCCTGGTATATTGCTGCCCTCAATGCCACCCTCACTGATCTGTGGAAACATTAGCACTTTGATTCAACAGAAGGGCTTTCCTGTGTTTTTATCCTGGGCCGAATCCATGTTTTGCAAACACTCAGTTGCAGACGTTTTCCCAGTCAACTATTCCACGTGACTCATCAGCACTAAAACTGGGGTGGTCAAGTCTACTTAAGTGATAAAAATGTCTTATATGAATGTATGAATCTATTGTCTCCTATCTTTGATTATCTAAACGCTCTCTATTGGCCAATAACAGAGACACAATATTACATTACAGAGACTCATTTTGTGTCAGCATGGAATTGTATAGATTTTATGGATGAGATAGGTCTTATATGCACTAAATTGAAGAGGGGAAGAATTCACTATATTTACATTTTGATAAGAACATACTAAGTTCTCACTTCTTCTCTTGGTATAAAAATCTAAAGCTAATTATCTCGTAGTATTTGCACTTACTGGAATCTTGCAATGCAGGTCACCAAACCAAAAATATTATTTATTATTATTATTTATTTTATTTTTATCCCGCCTTTATTATTTTTATGAATAACTCAAGGTGGTGAACATTTATTTATTTATCAAATTTTATCACCTCCCATCTCCCCCCAAAAGGGGGGACATATACAGCAATGTATAGATTATGACAAAGCTAACCTCAGTATACTCAGGAAAACAGCTTAGAAATGCAGCATATGTTAATTATTTGCAAAACAAAAATGATGACATATTAGGAAAAAAGGTGCCCCCAAATGCATCCAGTATAGATATTTGTGCTCATTTATTTTTCTATTGCAGAACACAGGAAAAAAAATCAATTCAAGATGGAAACTTTGTGAGAAAATGTAATTTACAGACTCTTTTGTCCTAAATATGAACTACCCTTTTGGTGGTTGATAACATAATGCATTGCTTTATTGCTTTCTTTATTTTTGTCATCAAGGGTTTCTTTCTTTCTCTTACTTCTTAATGGTCTCAGATCTGGTATTTTCAGATGGAGATATCTGGAAGCAGCAAAGAGAGGTGGGGCAACTTATGTTGTCAACGCAGGAGGAAGGGAAGAAAGGAGTTGAGAGCCAGGTTGAAGAGGAGGCCCCTCGGCTGGTGAAGACTTTCGCACGTGTAAATGGTACGTAGCACTGGGAGATTATGTTGGCACTTACTTTGCTTTGCCCAAATGTTGATGGAGTCTCTGCAGGCTTTGAAGCACAATCTAGTACATTTTCAGTTGCATTCTAACATATATAGTCTCCTTTTCGGGAGAGATGGGCAGTGATAGAAATTCAAAATATAAATAAATAAATAAATAAATAAATAAATAAAAAAAATATAAAAAAACAATTAAGTGGGTTCCACCATGAAATTCCAACCTGATATTAGGACGGTAGTGGAAAATATTTGTCAACAATTTCATTTGTAGGGCAGCCATTTGACCCTTTGAACGCCATCACCACTTCTATTTGCAAAATGGTCTGGACCATGACGTTTGGCCACCGGTCCCCTCTTGAAGACAAGGAAGGCCAACAAGTGACTGATGCCATTGAATCTGCTGTAAAATCTGGAGGGAGTTTTGTTTATGCTGTAAGTTGTTCTTTGCTTTATTGCTGAGACAGGAAATTCTCCCCAAAGGACTGAAGCTTTCAGAGAGCCATTGTGATGACCTTAAGTGAGGGCGAAAAGAATTGCAATCTGGTCTTGTCCCACATGCAGTTTGTGATTGACTCAGGCCAAGACAAGATCAGCCATTCAGCTCAGCTCAGCCAGGACAACAAGGATGCTTCTGCATAATGGACTAAATTTAATCCTACAGTTTTACTTCCTTACAATTCCTACTTTAAAATATACTGCTGACTGTATTTTCCCCTCCCTCCTTCCCTCATTCACTCACATCACAGTACTCATTAATGTAATCTAGTTCACAAAGATAGGTGGATAAAAGGTGTGGAGTGATAGATCTCAGTGTAGGTGTGTGCGCAGACGTACATAGATGCGTGGATAGCCAGGATGAAGAGGAGGCGCCTTGGCTGGTGGAGACTTTCACACATGTAAATGGTACATAGAACTCAGAGATTACTTTGGCACTTACTTATACTCTGCCCAAATGTTCATGGAGTCTCTGCAGGCTTTGAAGTACAATCTAGCACATTTTCAGTTGCATTCTAAGATATATATAAAAATAATTAAGTGGGTTCCGCCATGAAATTCCAACCTGATATTAAGAAGACAGTGGAAAATAATTGTGAATAATTTCATTTGTAGGGCAGTCATTGACCTTTTGAATGCCATCACAACTTCCATTTGCAAAGTGGTCTGGAGCATGATGAGAAATCTGTGTGAGAGGGAATAAATGGGAGAAAAAGAGAGAGGTGGAAGAAATGAGATGGCAGAAGGACAGAGAGGAAGAGAAAAGGAGTTTTCCAGCCCACAATTATCATTGGCCTCCTTCATTTGTTTTTCATGAGAGAATGCATCTGCACCTTCAGAAAATAAAGCTTCTCTTATTGAGAAATGCTTGGCCCAGAGTTGGGTGGTCCCTTGGGTGACTCTTGGCAGTGACTTTACTTTGCTCATGTCTCCTCCATAGCTACATAAACAGTTCCCATGCCTCATGAGATATTTCCCAGGGCCGCACAAAAATGCCCTGTCTAGCAAAGAGCTGGTGCTTTCCTTTACAAAGAAGGCGATAAAGAAACATAAAGAGGCAGAGGCAATGAAGGAGCCACAAGATTTCACTGATTTCTATTTGCTACAAATGGAGAAAGTAAGTATTCGTCTCATACTTTCTTACTACTGTGTATTTGTTTCTATCTATCTATCTATCTATCTATCTATCTATCTATCTATCTATCTCTATCTATCTATCTATCTATCTATCTATCTATCTCTATCTATCTCTATCTATCTATCTATCTATCTATCTCTATCTATCTCTATCTATCTATCTATCTATCTATCTATCTATCTATCTATCTATCTCTATCTATCTATCTATCTATCTATCTATCTATCTCTATCTATCTCTATCTATCTCTATCTATCTATCTCTATCTATCTCTATCTATCTATCTATCTATCTATCTATCTATCTATCTATCTATCTATCTATCTATCTATCTCTATCTCTATCTATCTCTATCTATCTATCTATCTATCTATCTATCTATCTCTATCTATCTCTATCTATCTCTATCTATCTATCTATCTATAGCTCCCTACCTACCTACCTACCTACCTACCTACCTACCTAATTTGTCACCGCCCATCTCCAGGGCTAGTCAAAGGAATCAACACATTCCTTGCAATACTGAGGTTTTTTAGGTGTCAAGAAGGCATCTGAGCTTCTTCATATTACACTTATTTTTGGAACTCCTGCTTGTTGCACTTTCCCACACTTCCCTTTGCTATTACAGTGGGAGATTACCCACAAATAAACATAGATTGGAAATTCTGGGGAAAAGTATCAAAAGTGGTGGATACCACTGAATGTCATTGAAGAACTTGAGTTGTGAATGCCATTGAATGACCAGGGAGTTTAAATAACAACTGGTTGGTATTTAAGGATTTTATCTATGTAGAATCAAAGAGTTGGAAGGGGTTATTGAGTTATACCCCCTTACTCAATGCAGGAATCCAAATCAAAGTATCCCTAAGAGATGGCCGTCCAACTCTTCACGAACACATCTAGCGATGTCTTAATGAAGATTCATAGAACAATCAGATAACTAAAGGAGGTGGTAATTTCTCAAGTTCATTTTATTGTGGGATATTTATAATGCTGGATGCCAGTGAAGATTCTGTGTTGAAAATAATGACTTTGAAGTTAGCTTTTGTCTGTTGAAATGATGTGCTTGTTTCATGAAAATTTACTATCCAACCTGTGATTTGCCATAGATAGAGATTTGAGTGTTTCACATGGTGGGGATCAAGCAGCTTGTAACTGGCAAAACAGAATGGAGTATGGAGATATTGTAAGAACAAAGTTCCAGAATAATCCTAATTTATGCCAAGCCTGATCCATTGCAAAAGTCATGTTTGCCCTTGTAGCTACAGTATAGGAGAATAGGGCTTGTTCCAACTTTATCTTTTTGGGTGACATAAACATAAGTTGTCACCTGGGCACCACCATTAGATGAAGAGCAAGTGAAGTTCTACCCCACTGCTACATCCCTGATTTCTACTCCTAGTGGAATCCCACCAATATGTTATTGCTACTCTCAAAAGTCTGAAGAATCCAATTAGTGCTGCATGTGATTTTTGAAGGGGCATTTGGATATCATTCCACAAGGGCATAAACATAGGATCAACAGATTTCTGAATGGAGCCATGAAGTAAAAGGATTGTAAGTATAAGTTGCAGAATCTCCATCAGTCTGCTACCTTGAAAATCTTTACACTGATTGATAAACAAGGCATAAGATGATGCATATGATAAAGCATTTAGTCATGTTGCTTTCTTAGCACCACACACTTGCAGAAAAATTCTGTATTTTCCCCTTGCCGCTACCATATGGATTTTTGCTGTAAACCGCCCAGAGTCTCTCTGATGGGAGGAGATGGGCGGTGACAAATTTGATAAATAAATAAATATTTCTAGTTGACTTAAGGTTTAATGTGATTGAACTAACACAGTGATTGTCAGCCTTGTGAGGTAGTCCAGACCAGAAGCACACCCAGAAGAACTAATTCTACTCTATTGTAAGGTCACATCTTGCAAGTTTGAAAGTACATTTCTCCCCCGTTGCCTTTACAGCCCAAGAAACTGGGGAGGGTCTTTTCTGAAATGTTTTCCACACCCATATAACTGCTGTGGGCTAAGCTGCCTCTTATCTGACCATTCTCCTGGCTGTGGCTCTTCCCCTTGTCTCTAAAGTTCTTAGCCACAAACTTTACTTGTATTCTCCTGTGACTACAGTGCTCCCTGTCAAGTTCAGTTCAGAGGAGGTGTAATCACAGGAAAACACAAGTAAGATAAACAAATTACAGGTATCCCATTCAAAATTTCTGCCACTAATTGGCCAATGGCCTATGTGGTAACTATGACAAGGTAGATGTGGATTTAATGTTACAGAACAGGATTCATTTTACAAGATGTGATGCATTTGGAGAAGTAGAACAAAGCTGGTCAAGAGAAGGAGGAAGAATGGAAGGATCTGGATATAATGCTCCTGTGCTCCTCTACCAGATAAGCTAGGAACTGAAGGGTCCCTAGCCAAAGGTAGTTAAACCATATTGGGCAAGTATGAGGAACTATGTCCACACTGCCCTAGATGTGACAAAAGAGAGTCAAGAAAAAGCTGGTCATTAAGAGATGGCAAGTACTGTCCCCTCCTTAACACCAGTTAGCCCTTAGGCAGGTTGACACACCTGCCAAAGCCAGATGTCTAATCTGTCCTGTGGCCAAAGGTGTTATGGCCCTGGAGGAGAGGGAACAGAAGGGCAGTATTAGCCTAAAAATACCAATAAGCATTTGGTCAATCCTCTCCCCTTGGTTCACCTGACTGCCCCTGGTCAGAATGGTTGTTGAAGCCCATGGCAAAGACCGTGTTGGAACGAGGGGAGGGGAGGCACTTCTTTAACACTAGTGCAGTTTTAAAGGCAGTGGCAACAATAGGGCAGAAATAGGAGGGTGTCAGGGAGGGGTAAATTGGGAAGGGTCTTGAGAACAGGATCTGAGAAATATTTTTCTAAACTCACAAAAAGTGTGCAAAGATCCTAGTACATTACTAGCAAATGTATGATCTTGTAGAATAGGGAGCCACACAGAAGGTATGGCAAGGTTGGAAGACTAGGCAAGAACTTGTAAATGACATTTGCTTTGCTTTTCTTTTTTATCACAAACAGAGCAAGGCTGGGCACAATTCTGCCTATAATGAAGAGAACCTGGCTGAATGTATTTTGGACTTCCTTATTTCAGGGACAGAGTCAAGTGCAATCACCCTGCAGTGGGCACTGCTGCTGATGGCATCTCATCCCGACATTCAAGGTGGGAGAGGGCTAGACCATGGAAAGGAGATTGTTATTGATCCCGGTTAGGGCAGAGGGGATGGTTTCCATTTTAGTACAGCACCCAAGGGTCCCTGCTTTTAAAAAATAGTAAGAGGGAAGCTGTTGCTCTGAGCAGTGCTTGAACTGAGCTTGGCAGCCTGAACATCTCCAGAAGGTACAGTAAGTAAAAATGTCGAATTGCTCCCAGCAGCATTCTTGGGGTGGGGAGTGGCATCGGGTGGGAAGATGACTTCTTCGGTAGCTCCTGAACTTATTCCTGGGGTGATTTTTGCAACTTTATAAAAGAAAATTAAAGATGAGTTATTATGCACAGACAAGCTGCAACTTGGAGCAGCAGGTTTAGTTTTTTTGTTTGTTTAACGAGCAGAAGAAATAATAAGCACAGTTTTGGCTATCTCCTTGTAAATAATTCCCCACCACCCTAGAATGATGTCATTTTCACTCACCTCTTACAGGAAAAGAAATTCTTCAACTACTTTTTTGGGGGGGGGGGTTATGTGATGGGGGAAATTTCACTAACATTGATAATTCCTTCTGTACTTGTTTTCTTCTGAGATACTTGCAGCTCCACAGAATGGCAGCTCAGTGTTGCTTTCACACCACACACTAAGTTAGCTCATCTCCTGGGTTTGAATAATACAGTCAGCCATAACCCAGCTTATTGGGCTGGCTTCCCACAATATATTAAGCCCAAACCAAAGTCACTAACCCAGCTTGATATCAACCAAGCTTGGGTGGTTGTGTGCAGTAGCTGCTAGGTTTGTGACTTGGTAAAGCACCTTGTGGGAACACAGGCGAAGCCAAGCGTTCCCTAGAATGTCTCAGGCTTCCCTCCAGATGGGCTGCAAAGGAATATCCGTGGATGTATTGTCTTGGAGCACTGGGAGCAGTGCTACCATCCACCTGGGAAAGACAAGACTGAGAAAGTCAGGTTTTGGCATTGTGTAGCAACGAAAGTTGGCATGCGGTGTAGGACCAGGAAGACCCAGATTCAAATCCACCTTCAATGACTTTGCTCAGTGATTTTCTTTCAGTCCAACCTACTTCATAGGGCTGCTGTTAAGGGGAGTAGCCTAACTAGGACTGCCTTACCCAGCAATCATGGCACAGCAATGCACATTTCTGAAAGTAAAATGTTCTCCCCCTATCATTCTCCTCAGATAAAGTTCACAAGGAGATGGAAAAGATTTTGGGTTCCTCCAACTCAGTTAGCTATCAAGATTGGAAGAAACTACCTTATACCAGTGCTGTGATTCACGAGATACAGCGAACCAAACATGCATTCTTATTCAGAATCATCAAACAATGTGCAAAGGATGTGAATGTCTTTGGTTTTCTCGCTCCCAAGGTATAGAAGAGTGATGATATAGCAATGAGTGAGTGAGTGAGTGAGTGAATGAATGAATGAATGAATGGCTCCTATATATTCTGCCTGTGACTCCGTTGCAGGCCCTGCCCTATAAAAGACTCTTTCCCCAAGATCCAGCAGGCTCCTATCCTCCTGGCCTTCCAGAAGATCTTGAAAATTTGGCTCTTCCCATGAGCGTTGTGGTAGGGTGAGGCTGAAGTCCAGCAAAACTGAACGCTGAAGGATGGAGGAGTGTTTGCCTTTGGGATGCTGAGAGTTTTTGTTATAGTTTTGTGGGTTTGGGATGTTTAATTTTCAGGATTATAGCATATAAGATGGAGGGCCATATAAATATTATAAATGAATAAAAAACAATCCATTTAGACTCTTTATTGCATCAGTAAAGATCTGTTGATTTCTTCTTTTCATAGAATCCTAGAGCTGTAAAGTACCTTAGGTC